>NC_135379.1:68558594-68901026 GCF_049243985.1 Paroedura picta
TGGGGGGACCTTAGAGGAGAAGGAACAATGTCCCAGGGGTGGACACTCTGGCACTTCGGGGAGGGAGGCAGGGAGGGCCAGTCCTCATCTTCCCCCTCCCAGAGATGGAACAGCCCCTCCTCTCTTGCTGGGCTCCACGGGCCAGATCCTGCTGGGGGTGGAGGACTTACGTTTAAGCCAGGCATTTTGCAGGCATCCAGGAGGACGTCCCTCAACAGAGCAGCTGCCCGGGCTCTGGGGGCAGGCCAGCTGACCCGGAGCCAGTATAAGAGTTGCTGTGGAAGGAAGGAAGGAAGAGGAAGGAAGGAAGCAGGCCCTCACCCCATACCCTCGGACCAGGGCATGGTCCTCAGCACACCCTCCCCCTGCAGATCTGCCCACCAAGGAAGATCCCCAGAGAGGGTGGGCCCCAGGCTCTGGAAAGGGCTCTGTTCCTGTGGGAGAGCTGCCTGCCCCCAACCTGCCCCCTGAGGGGCCCGTCGTCTCCCAGCCTGGAGCCGGGGTGCCCAGTGACCCTTCCAGTTGGCGTACTCCCACGGCTCACGGACGGCAGCTCCTTGGGAGTTCTTCCCCCAGGAGAGAGGCAAGCCACTCTGCTGCCGCCACAGAAAGCCAAATTCCAGGAATGGGGTTCTAGAGCAGCCAGGTGGGAGGGCCCCCCCATGCGGCAGGAGGGTGGGGGGGATTGTGTTGCGCCAGAGGTGACCCTTTCTCCCCGCTGGGCTCCCTTGGGATCCCCTTGGCCCATCTCCCTCCCACCTTCTCCAGCTACTTACGTCCAGCAGGGTGTCCAGGTGGCCTGCGGAGGGATCCTCGCGGATCAGGCCCCGCAGCATCCTGCGCAGGGCCTCCTCTGCCTTCTGCTGCAGGGCCTGATGGGAAGAGCGATCTGGCATGAAAAGGCTGACCCCCCCTCGCCCCAGGGCTGGCCAGGAAGCCTTGAAGACCACCACTCCATCCTCCAGGGAAGGAGGCCTCTGGATTCGGGACCCAAAGAGGGACCCTGCGTCTTTCGCCTCTTCCGGAGGAGGGACACAGCTCTCCCCACAGCTGGACCTCGTCCTCCAGAGAAGACGGGACCGCCAGGTGTGTCTGCCACCCTCTTGAGAAATCAGGTGTCGCTCAAGGTACCTGGCCTGCGGGGTCTGCCTGTATCGGGGGGCCTCCGAGGACCATCCCCAGAGCCCAGGCTACAATCGACTGCCGGAGATCTGTCCTCAGGGGCGGATGGAACTTGCTGGCAGGACAGAAGGGCCGGGATTAGACTCCGTGCTGGAAGGGAGGGCAATCCCCCAGCCCTGCCGGGGCTTCGTCTGAGGCTCGCCACTTCCCCCTGAGCAGCGTGAGGGTGAGGGTGGAGGAGAGGATGGCAGTGCAGCGCCTGAGAGTCAGGGAGAGCCTCGGGGAGGGAGGCACTGCTCCCAGCTGGAGAACAGGTGCTGCCCTCAGGCACTCTGCCCGCATCGCCCTGAGGCCGGGCAGGAAGCAGCCATGGCCTCCCGTCTCTCCCTTGGGCTGGCTCTGTTGACCATCCTGCAGCCCCAGGACGGTCTCCCTCCCTCCCTCCCCTCCGAGGGCCTGGCACCAAGGTTCCCTCAGGAAGAAACATACCTCAGCTCTGCCACAGCCTCCATACATCCAACCAATCTCGCCTCTAGGGCAAGGAATGACTTGTGCATGATGTCCTTGGGGAGACAAAGGTTTCAAAAAGAAAACATCAGAGCTCCTTGGGCTGGGGCAGGTCTGCTCCTGCCCCCCACTCCCTTTCCTCCCCCCCCCCAGTCCTGAGTCTCACTCACTCGTATTTTCTCTGCAATCCTTTGCTTGCAAGAAGGCAGAGAACGATCCCGGCCGTGGCAGAACCCCCGGACCGCCTGTAAGAATGCCCGGTCCTGTCTGGGGCCCTGCAAGTGGCGAGAGGCAGGCTGTGAGCCTGGCCATGGAGGGCCAAGGAGAGAAGCAGCATCCCCAGTCAGGGGCAGTCCATCTGGCTGGACACGAGCCGCTGCTTCTCCTGCTCCCGAGGAGGCTCCCTCCTGAAAGTCTCCATGGCTGCCCTGGCCCTCAGGGCACATGGCTGGACCCCGAGGAGACGGCATCCTTTGCAGAAGGAGGCAGGGTAGAGGGTCCCGTCCCTCCAAGAGGTGCGCGTGGGACAGCTGTGGGGCTTCCTAACCCAGGGGCCTGGGAGGATGGGGACCCCGGTCCCTTTTCTGCAAGCACCCCTCTCGGGGGCGGCTGCAAGTCAGTGCGGGATCCGTGTGCCGGGCCCCCCTTGCTCCTGAGACTGCCATCCCTCTGCTACTGGAGCCAGCGAAATCCGAGAGGAAGGGGAACGGAAGGGGAACAGCCTCGCAAGGGAAGGGACACTGCGCTTCTCCTGGTGCCTCGTGGGGCTTACCGTATCCTTGGCGGCCAGGAAGTGGGCGATGCATTCCGCCGCTCCCCTCTTGGGGCGCCTCCTGCAGGCAGCGGCAGCTGGGGAGGAAGGGCCCGGTTAATACGCGGAGAGATCCCGCTTTCCTTGCGCCTTCCATGGTGCCTTCCCTCGGAGCCCTTCCCAGCGGGCTCCCAGGGGCGAAGAGTCCGCTTCCGTGCCCCTGCGGGCTGATCCCCACCCAGAGGTCGGCAGAGGGAACACGTCCTGGGCTGGGTCCAATCCTGCCCTGGGGAGGGGGGGGCTTCCTTCCCTCTCGCCCCTCAGGGGTCCTCTGGATCATCGCTTCAGCAACAGGTCCAGAGGCTCCCCGGTTTGAGGGTGGGGCTCCATCCACAGCAGGAGAGAGAGCCTCCCCCCATCGACTTCTCTGCCTGTAGTGCGTGGCAGCCCCCCTCGGTGTCCCCCCAGCACCCCCAAGGGGCTCTGATGGCCACACAGCTCAGCCCGGACTGTGGAGCCCTCCTGTGTGGGGGGAGCCCGATTTGGCCTTCAGGCACAATTCTTCAGGGCCCCGACCGTGGGCACTGCTGTCGGGCACCTTCACAGAAACCATCAGGGGAGCCGTTTCGTCTCCGGGCCTCCCTCCGACTCCAGTGGGAGAATCGGCACATTCTGTCACTCTAGGAGGAGACTCCCCCCCCCCCCCACACACACCTTCTCCACATCGTGTCCCTTTCCCCCCTTCTTCGAAAGAATGGGGTCCATTAGGGCTACCCTTTTCTCCTCCCCACAGGAGCCCTCCACGAATGCCCCGTTGTCGTCTGTCATTACAGATCCGACTGGCGAAAGGGGCCATGACACACCGACAACGTACCCTAATCAATGGGGTCGTTCTTGAAGGTGCCACGAGATTTCCAAGCCCTGTCGGGCTGGTTCCAAAAGCACTCCTTGTGCTGGGAGCCACAGGGGGCCTGAGCCCTGGGAATGTCACTGTCCTCAACAGCTCTGCCTCTTCCGCCCCCCTCCCTGCCCCTCCCTGCCCTCCGTTCCACTCCTCACCTGCAGGCTGCACCTCTCCTCCGGCCCGGGGGGCGACCTTGGCCCGTTTGAAGAGGGCCCTTAAGCGCTGGAGGCTAGAAGGGAGGGAAGAGAAGGGGAGTCACTGGCCTGGCGGCACCCTGTGTCTGCAGTCCCACCTAACCACCCGCCCTGATAAGAAAGAACACTTGAGGGAGTCTCTCTGGGATGAGGGCAGGTCCCTCCGTCTCCGCATCGTGACTCTGAGGGCATCGGAGGTCTGGAGAGAATCTCCCCTGGGCACCCGGTGGGGGGCTCTTGGCCCCTCTTGCCTGCGAGGGTGGAGGGACCGGAGAAGGCCTGACACACTCTTTCCCTCCCCTGACACGGAGCTGAGCGTTCGGACAGCCTCATCGCTTGGAGAAGATGAGGTGCCTACAGGTTACTAGGCAGATACTAACCAGTGCCTACAGGTTACTATGCACTGTAGATCAATCATCAGAAAGGCCAAAGCTGAGAGTGAGCTAAAATTGGCCAGGGAAGCCCATTGATGAGTTCAAATCCCCTGGTCCGGATGAAGTGCACCCAAGAGTGCTCAAAGAACTTTCCAGAGAACTTGCACAGCCCTTGTCCATCATCTTCGGGCCCTCTTTAAGGACTGGAGATGTCCCGGAGGACTGGAAGAGAGCAAACGTTATTCCGATCTTCAAAAAAGGGAGGAAGGATGACCCGGGAAACTACAGACCAGTGAGTCTGACCTCTGTTGTGGGGAAGATAATGGAGCAGATATCTGGAGGGCAATTTCGTGATCCAAGAAAGTCAGCATGGATTTGTCTCCAACAGGTCCTGCCAGACCAACCTGGTTTCCTTTTTTGACCAAGTAACAGGTTTGCTGGATCGTGGAAATTCGGTTGATGTCATTTACTTGGATTTTAGTAAAGCTTTTGACAAGGTTCCCCAATATGTTCTGATGGATAAGTTGAAGGACTGCAATCTGGATTTTCAGATAGTTAAGTGGATAGGGAATTGGTTAGAGAACCGCACTCAAAGCGTTCTTGTCAATGGTGTTTCATCAGACTGGAGAGAGGTGAATAGCGGGGTCCCTCAGGGCTCGGTGCTCGGCCCGGTACTTTTTAACATATTTATTAATGATCTAGATGAGGGGGTGGAGGGACTACTCATCAAGTTTGCAGCTGACACCAAATTGGGAGGACTGGCAAATACTCCGGAAGATAGAGACAGAGTTCAACGAGATCTGAACACAATGGAAAAATGGGCAAATGAGAACAAGATGCAATTTAAAAAAGATAAGTGTAAAGTTCTGCATCTGGGTCAGAAAAATGCAAAGCATGCCTACTGGATGGGGGATACGCTTCTAGGTAACACTGTGTGTGAACGAGACCTTGGGGTACTTGTGGATTGTAAACTAAACATGAGCAGGCAGTGTGATGCAGCGGTAAAAAAGGCAAATGCCATTTTGGGCTGCATCAACAGGGGCATCACATCAAAATCACAAGATGTCATAGTCCCATTGTATACGGCACTGGTCAGACCACACCTGGAGTACTGTGTGCCGTTCTGGAGCCTCACTTCAAGAAGGACGTAGATAAAATTGAAAGTGTACAGAGGAGAGCGACGAAGATGATCTGGGGCCTAGGGACCAAGCCCTATGAAGATAGGTTGAGGGACTTGGGAATGTTCAGCCTGGAGAAAAGGAGGCTTAGAGGGGACATGATAGCCCTCTTTAAGTATTTGAAAGGTTGTCACTTGGAGGAGGGCAGGATCCTGTTTCTGTTGGATGCAGAGGAGAGGACACGCAGTAATGGGTTTAAACTTCAAGTACAACGATATAGGCTAGATATCAGGAAAAGATATCATGGCAAATAGATGGGGAAGAAATGGAGATAGTGACAGATTTTATTTTCCTGGGCTCCAAATCACTGCAGATGGGGACTGCAGCAAAGAAATTAAAAGACGCTTGCTTCTGGGAAGGAAAGCTATGGCAAATCTAGACAGCATCCTAAAAAGCAGAGACATCACCCTGCCAACAAAAGTGCGTTTAGTCAAGGCTATGGTATTCCCAGTTGCAATGTATGGCTGCGAAAGTTGGACCATAAGGAAGGCCGAGCGTCAAAGAATTGAGGCTTTTGAACTGTGGTGCTGGAGAAGGCTCTTGCGAGTCCCTTGGACTGCAAGGCGAACAAACCGGTCAGTCCTAGAGGAGATCAGCCCTGACTGCTCTTTAGAAGGCCAGATCCTGAAGATGAAACTCAAATACTTTGGCCACCTCATGAGAAGGAAGGACTCCCTTGAGAAGAGCCTAATGCTGGGAGCGATCGAGGGCAAAAGAAGAAGGGGACCACAGAGAATGAGGTGGCTGGATGGAGTCACTGAAGCAGTAGGTGCAAACTTAAATGGACTCCGGGGAATGGTAGAGGACAGGAAGGCCTGGAGGATCATTGTCCATGGGGTCGCGATGGGTCGGACACGACTTCGCACATAACAACAACAATCAGGAAAAGATTTTTCACAGTCAGAGTAGTTCAGCAGTGGAATAGGCTGCCTAAGGAGGTGGTGAGCTCCCCCTCACTGGCAGTCTTCAAGCAAAGGTTGGATACACACTTTTCTTGGATGCTTTAGGATGCTTAGGGCTGATCCTGCGTTGAGCAGGGGGTTGGACTAGATGGCCTGTATGGCCCCTTCCAAATCTATGATTCTATGATTCTAAGAGCAACACGTCCCGCTTCCCAACCAGGATCGCTTGGGAGATCGTGAGATAAAAATTGCATAGGAAAAGAATACAGGTGCCCCACTTACATTTTTAGATGTTTTTCAGCCATGGTCTTAAAAATATATACAAATAATATATACAAATGTACAAATAAATATACAAATAAATAAATATATACAAATATATACAAATATATATATATATATAGAAAGAAATATACAGATATATACAGATATATACAAATAAATATAAAGGTAAAATTAAATAAATAAAAAACGAATAATATAAATGAATCAAAAAGAATAAATAAATGAATTAATAAAATAAAATAATTAAAATAAATAAATAAGTGAAATAAAATAAATAAAACAATTTAGTTAAATAAATGGATAAAGTGAAATCAAAAAGAAATAAACCAATAAACCAACAAAACACGATTTTTCTCCACCAGTCTCTTTCAACTCCAACTCCAACGCTCCTTCAACAACCCACAAAGGACCCCCCGGGTGCGGCAGCCCAGGGCACCAGCAGGGGGTGATGTCACAAAGGAGGCCCCGTCCCGCCCGTCCCTCGGGTTACAGTGGCCCAGGGGGCTGTTTCCTGGCCTTCCCTCCCACTCCAGCATGGGATGAGTCACTCCCAGGGGGGGACAACAAAATCAGAGTCCAGGGGCACCTTTAAGACCAACAAAGATGTATTCAAGGCGTGAGCTTTCGAGTGCAAGCACTCTTCGTCAAACTAAGAACTGACCATTATAACTGTGGGCATATATAAGCACATGTTGATCTTGTTGCACTAATAAACTGTCTCACAGCAACCAAACACAGCCACATTAGAACTCTCTGCCAAACCAGCCAATCAAACCCCTCGAACCCATTTGTAGTTCACAAGGACATTTCTTTAAACCCCACCTGCAGCGCGGGGCCCCAAGTTTGAAAATGAGCAGGAGCATAAGGGGAGAGATGTCAGGGAAGAAGGGTGGATGAATGAAAACATTTTCTGCTGTTGAAAAGCTCATGTTTTTAACGCCGCTGAACCATGTTTTCAGAACAGCGCAAAAAATGTTAAATGGGCATGGCCAATTCTGTGCGCAAAAAAAGTTACCCTCCAGAGCAAGACCAGAACCCATAGTTCCAGATACAAGTCATTTCTTGGCCTATAAAATCTGAGTTACAGTTGGAAGTGGAATACAGAGACAGAAAAGGAAAAATAGTAAGAAAAAGACACAGTAAATAAACAAAGCCCTCCCAGGAATTGATAAATATGCAAGAAAATTGTCCTGAATAACAGTCCGGACGCTGTTTGATGGCACCTTGCAAAAACCTGGCCACAGTTTCAGATATTTCTCTGTTGATGTTCTCCAGAAGGAGGGGAACCTTAAGATGGTTGGGAAGTCCTTATGAGTCAAAACAGGGCACTACAGAGAGCCAGTTTGGTGTAGAGGTTAGGAGTGCAGACTTCTAATCTGGCATGCCAGGTTCGATTCTGCGCTCCCACATATGGAACCAGCTGGGTGACCTTGGGCTCGCCACGGCACTGATAGAGCTGTTCTGACCGGGCAGTAATATCAGAGCTCTCTCAGCCTCACCCACCCCACAGGGTGTCTGTTGTGGGGAGAGGAAAGGGAAGGCGACTGTAAGCCGCTTTGAGCCTCCTTCGGGTAGGGAAAAGCGGCATATAAGAACCAACTCTTCTTCTTCTTCTTCTTTTTCTTCTAAAGTTTTCTACGACAACGTCCTCTCTTTCCAGAACCAAATATGATTGAAGGGGAGGGGAACGAAGAAACACATTTTTTTCTTTTTTAAGGAAGCCCACTGGATTCTGTGGCTGTTGTGGGTCCCTTGGCAACCACAGCAGTACTGTCAAACTTTATGCACCCTGATTTCTGGAAAGCTGTGGGAGGGAGGGAGGGAGGGAGGGAGGGGATGGGCGGCCAACCAGTCCCAGAAAGCCCCCTCCCTCAAGACCTTCCATCCCCCGACGGAGTAGGCCACTACAGCGAAAGGCCCAGGAGCCCCTTCTGGAGATCCACGATCAAGACAATTCATCATGACTTGGCTGCGGTGGCCGTGGAGCCTTAGGCCTGAGCTGACAGCAGCAGCATCCACCTCTCCCTGGGACCTGCCACGACGTGGCCCCTTGCCTGGCTGTCACACAATCTGAGTATCTTAGAAGCGAAGCATGGCCAACCTTGGCTAGGATTTGGATGTGAAACCTCCAAGGATCTGGGTGCGAGTCTGATCAGACACCGGACTCCCTGCCAACACGCTCCAACCCATGCAGACCCGCCACAGAACGAAGCCAAACAGGCCCCGTTCCCGCCAACGCTCCATAACCAGGACCAATTCCATCAGGCCAGCCAAAAACCTTGTGCAACCCCAGATCACACCCGGGTCCAACTAAAGAACCCCATCACTTGGCAAACCAAACCATCTGCAGAGGGCGCCCCCAGAGGTTGCTAAGCCAATTAAAGAACTGGCCCCCTCAGCTCCAGTCATTTCAGGGACTTTCGCCCCCAAACTCCCACTTCCACTGATCTTTCCTTAATGCTCTGGAAGCCGGGCACCGCTGGCCAGTCGGTCTCACCAGAAAAGCTACCACAACCTCAGGTGCCCCTGCGCCATGGGTATCTTGCATGGCAGTGCCATGTGCCTGGCCACTGTGTGCTGCGATATCCTGGCCTAGGAACATGGATGCAGCCCCTGAGACCCAGGTGACTCCCCCTTGACTCTCTTGCAGCATTACGAGCACCAGCGGCATGAGAAAAGTCTGATCCGAAAGCCGGCACTCCCCTGCACGTAACCTCCAACCGCTTGGACCTTGTACGGAGTCCCGAGGGGGAGGCCCTGCAGCGGAACAGTTGGGGCAGCCCAAAGAAGCATCTGCCTCCGAATCCCTGTGGTCATCGATGGGGCACCGACACGGGGAACCTCCCTCCTAATGGTGTCCGGAAGGCGAGCCCCTTGATGTCGAGCCAGGGGATGGGAAGGTAGTATCCGCAGACATCAGTGCACATCACCCCCTGGGCCTGTGGCACACCCACTCCTTCGGCACACGCTTCCCTGCCCCACCACCAGCATTAGCAGCCGCGTTGATGTCTGACCTCCGACAATTCAGAAGGTAGGCTCATAAGGTGGAGACATACACCTTGGCCCAGCTGCTGAACTCCAGTCCCTGAACTGCTGGTCCACAGAGGGAAAGGCCCTCCAGATTAGCATCCTCCATTGTGCCTGAGCCAGCCGAGGGCAGCACGCCCTTCCCGCTGGGCGGACAAGGGCCTGAACCCGTCCCAGCCCTTCAAAGCTCAGCAGGAGGAAGGTGTCTAGAAGCCCGGCAGCCTGAATGGGATGGCTGGACGACTGCTCTGATGCTCTGATCCTCTGAAGGCAGGCAGGCCTTTCTGGTGAATGGGTTTAAACTGTGATGTGTGGGTGTGGGGTGAAAGGGGTGTGAGTGTAAGGAGTCCCACTGGAGGCTTTTCTGCCAACAGTATTACAAACATTTTATTTTTAATAAATAGAAAACAAACATTATCAAACAGGGAATGAAAGAGGGAACCCCCCGAAACATTTTAAACATTTTAAACAAACTTTTTAAAACAGGGATGAAACAGGGGATGAAACAGGGAACCCCCCACCCCCACCCCACCCCAAACCACAATTTTAAAGCGCACTAGTCCCCTCTCCAGCACCACCATCTTCTTAGTAGCTGGTAATCTCTGCTGGAAATAACAGCATCTTACTGCTGTCCCAAAGTAGATAGAAGCATTTGGGGGAAGAGGCTTCCCATAGCCACCACAGTCAAGTCAGCCTCCAAAACTTTAAATGTAGCCATGCTGTCCACCAGTGGAATTATCCCCTGGAACATCAAATAAAATCAGTGCCTATGTCCTCCACTGGAGTAGGTGTCGCCAACACTTCCTGGCTAGCCGCCTCCCCAACCCTTGCCTGTAGAGTGCTTCTGTCTTGTGTTTGTCAATCTCACAGGGGTGTTACTACAGTGAGGCAGTGAGGTCTGTTCAAGTGCTTTCGGACCAGAGAATCGGCTACTTAGTCAAACAACACAAGGATAGTGGCTGAAGACAAGGTTGAACAAAGAACATTAAACTTTATTTCACATAGCACACATAGGCAAAAGGTCACAATCCAAACCGTCTCCTATTTCTGAAAAGGTAACTGGCCATAGCGTCCCGAACCTTGCACCCCTCCGAATAGATCCTTTTTTTTCTGGCTTGAGGGATGGCTGCTGCATCCTCAAGGACTACAGGGTCTGATTCAGCCACTGGGAAGGGGATGTGATGTCCCTTGTCCTCGCAGATGTTGTTCCAAGATGACACATGCGATGATCAATGGTGTCACATTGTCTATATGCACATGGAGTCGTGACATCAAGCGATGGAACCGAGCCTTCAAAGGGCCAAAGGCACGCTCCACGACATTCCTTGCGCGGGAGTGCCTGAGGTTGTAGTAGCTCTGCACATTTGTCCTTGGCCGCTTATAGGGAGTCATGAGCCAGCGTCGTGTGGGGTAGGCTCCATCTCCGAGCACCAAAGCCGGAACACGCACTCCCTCAATGATGGCGGTGGGGTTGCCGGGGACAAAGACCCCTTGGTCCATGGTTGCCCTGAGGTTCGATTCACGGAACACAAGGGCATCATGCCTCCTCCCACTCCACCCCACCTCGGCATCTTTAAACCGTCCGGAGAAGTCCACGGTTCCTTGAAGGAGAACAGGACAAAAGTCCTTCCTGTTCCCGTGCTCCTTTATGCTTCCCTCAGGTGCTCGGATCGGGATGTGGGTACCGTCAACCGCGGCGAAACAAGGTGGGAACCCGTCTGAGGAAAGAAAAAGAAAAGAATAGACACCAGGGATTAAAGTTAACGTGGGGCGCATCGAGTATTCGTTGCTCACCTATCAAAAATTGTGGGGACACTGAATGTCAGATGTTAACAGAAAACGGGGATAAGATGCTTTTTAGGTAGCTTGCTGCTTCCCAAGGTAGAGCAGGAATGGCAAAAACTCCTATCGGCCAATGCTGGGAACGGCAGGAGACAGATGCATGGTTTTTTCGCATCTGGAGGACTTGCCAGAAAGCCTGGGAATGCTGGAATATGATTCATGAGGAGAGGCAAAAGAGATTGAAAGGGCAATTAGCACAGGATACAATATGGACGTAAGGAAACAGAACAAGAAAACTCCTCCACACGTCTAGCTACTTTGTTCACTGCATGGCAAAAGCAGCTGCTAGGATCCTTCATGCAACAAGATGGAAAACAGAATCATGACCAGCTACTACTGACTGATTAGACAAAGCGTTAGAATACGGGACACCAGCAACACTTGCGTTCTTGAAGCAAAAGGCAAGAACTTTGCAATCCAGAAGAAAGCGGAGTCCCATAGGAGATCAGATTGGGGCGGGGGGGAAGGAGGTGGAGAGAAATCCTCGACTTTCAGACTGGCTATGTAAGCCTGGGGGGAAGAAGCATCAGTGTGTCATCTATGGCGTTAGGGAGATGTACAAGAAGAAGAGAAGCATAGGGAAATGGCAGCCTGATGTGTGTGTGTTTTGTTGTTTTTTCCCTATCTTGGAATAGTAGTCCTGTAATATGTAATATACGTCATCAGGAGCTTCAGGCGTGGCATCACGCCAGGCTTCGGGTCTCCTGGTGCCCCCTGCTTAGCAAGCCCTTCCGCCTCCGCGGAAGAACTTGCCTTCTGGATGCTCCCCCGTCTCTTCGCACGTGGCCCTCCTCTCCCGATCAGCTCTCCTCCTCTCTGGATGGCCTCGATCTGCAAGCTTCCTCAGTCTGCTGAAGAAACAGACAACAAGTCTACAAGGCCTGTCTGAGAACTCAGGGCCCCTTCCACCTCAGCCCGCTCCCCTTCCCACTTCCCGAAAGAGCACACAGTGAGCCCAAGGTTTAGCTCTCCCAGACACTGCCTTCCCCGTTGCTGGCATACAGGTCACAAGCCCTCCTTGCCCAACCCACCCACTGGGGACCAGGAGGGGCAGAGAGGCAAGCGAAGGAGTTGGGGAACATCGCTCACCTCTTTCAGTGGCCACGACTGCCTTGAGGGCTTGCAGGAGAACCTCATCAAAACTCCCCCGGGGTATCCCTACAAGGAAAACCCGTGGTAAGCAGGGACGGCTCCTGCCCTTCCCTCCACCGGCATCCTCCAGGCTCCTCCACTGCCTTCGGTTGGCCAGCATCAACTGGCGGCTGCAAGCCCGAGTACATCTATTTCAACCTGTGCACTACTTCCCCTTCATACCTTAACTAAGGGAGCCCCTCCTCACACACACACACACACACACACACACACCACTCCATTCACACCACTCCCTGCCCCACTCAAACCATCCCCTAGGCATGGGCACCAACCAGGGATATGCGGTTAGGTTCCTGGCTGAACTAGGGACGGAACCGCAATCCGAACGGCGCGTCGGGAGGAGAAATAAGGGGCCGAAGAGGACTAGGAGTTGCCTTGCAGCTTCGCATATGAAGTCCTACAAACCAGCGGCAGCACCGGTTGAGAGTACGGACTGGATTCCGGACCCTCAAGGAAGGAAGCAGTGTGAAAACAGAGAGAATGGACCCTAAGGAAGCCATTCATAAGGACTGAGGATTTAAAAAAAAAGACTGCTGAGAATGATCCAGAGGAAAGATCAAGAGTAAAGCTTGAGACTGCTTGCTAAACATATCGTTTCAGTGTCAAAAGAGACCAAGCCCATCGCTTTGGCCAATGACTTCGATACGCAAACTTCAAAAGAAAAAAAACAGAATGAGACAGTGTAATTTTGGAGAGGGGAAGGAACGGCAAATTATTAAGGCTGAAGGGAAGACTGTAGCTTGGCTAATTTAACCTCCAGCAGGCTCTACAAGGGAATAACCAGTGACTGTAGGAGGCCTGCTTATTCTCATTTGCTAGCGGGCCATTCAAAACATATCGTTATTGCAGGGTGACTCCAGAAGTTGACAAGTTAAAGACTGCGCGCCACAATGGGCTTGAAGCCTTGGAAAGAAGAGAAGCCTGGCCCAGTGGGAGTCATTGTGGGGACACTGAATGTCAGATGTTAACAGAAAACGGGGATAAGATGCTTTTTAGGTAGCTTGCTGCTTCCCAAGGTAGAGCAGGAATGGCAAAAACTCCTATCGGCCAATGCTGGGAACGGCAGGAGACAGATGCATGGTTTTTTCGCATCTGGAGGACTTGCTAGAAAGCCTGGGAATGCTGGAATATGATTCATGAGGAGAGGCAAAAGAGATTGAAAGGGCAATTAGCACAGGATACAATATGGACGTAAGGAAACAGAACAAGAAAACTCCTCCACACGTCTAGCTACTTTGTTCAATGCATGGCAAAAGCAGCTGCTAGGATCCTTCATGCAACAAGATGGAAAACAGAATCTTGACCAGCTACTACCGACTGATTAGACAAAGCGTTAGAATACGGGACACCAGCAACACTTGCGTTCTTGAAGCAAAAGGCAAGAACTTTGCAATCCAGAAGAAAGCGGAGTCCCATAGGAGATCAGATTGGGGCGGGGGGGAAGGAGGTGGAGAGAAATCCTGGACTTTCAGACTGGCTATGTAAGCCTGGGGGGAAGAAGCATCAGTATGTCATCTACGGCGTTAGGGAGATGTACAAGAAGAAGAGAAGCATAGGGAAATGGCAGCCTGATGTGTGTGTGTTTTGTTGTTTTTTCCCTATCTTGGAATAGTAGTCCTGTAATATGCAAGCTGTATCGTTTCTCTCTTTACTGAACCAAAACGGTCTAGTAAAAAAAGAAAAGGGCTCGGAGTCCCTTTCGGCCCCTGCGTTCCCGTCCCCGGGGAGGCCGCGAAAAACAGCGGCACGGGACAAAAAAAGAAAGCAGAGGTTTAAGGGGACGGCCCTGAGTGCCTTTAAAGCCCTGCTCTCTGCTCAAAACACGAACCGCCACCAATTCTTGAAAAGTTCATGGAAGTTTGTGACGGCAGGCTAAAAATCGTCATGAACTTCAGTTGGTGAGCCGCTTGGTGCCCATGCCTACCCCTCGCATTCACTCTCCGTCCACACACACACACACACTCACACACACACACACACACGTTCTGTCCACCAGAAGGAACGGGCACCCCACCTCAGTCCACACGAAGGGACGAGGCCCCCGGCTCCGTCCATGCGAAGGGACGGGCACCCCAGCTGCGTCCACTTCAGGGGACGTGCACCCGTGCTCCGGCCATCTGAAGGGTCGGGCACTGTGCTCCGTTCATCTGTGTGGACTGGCACTCAAACTCTGTCCCTGCGAACGGATGGGCTCGCAAGCCCTGTCCGTCCAGACAGAGGAGCGCTCAAGCCCTGTCCGCCGCAGCAGATGGGCACTCAAGCCCTGTCCGTCGAAACGAATGGGCGTTCGGTCCCTGTCCGTCGGAACGGATGGGCACGCAGGGTTGCACTCACTCACTCGCTCACTCACACTCTCACTCTGCATCCCTACGCAACCCCCTCCCCCCAGCTACCTGCCACTGATGCCCACCCCCACCCCCCGGCCGACTGCCGCCAGCTTCTGCCAGCCAACGTCATCAGGAGCTTCAGGCGTGGCATCACGCCAGGCTTCGGGTCGCCTGGTGCCCCCTGCTTAGCAAGCCCTTCCGCCTCCGCGGAAGAACTTGCCTTCTGGATGCTCCCCCGTCTCTTCGCACGTGGCCCTCCTCTCCCGATCAGCTCTCCTCCTCTCTGGATGGCCTCGATCTGCAAGCTTCCTCAGTCTGCTGAAGAAAGAGACAACAAGTCTACAAGGCCAGTCTGAGAACTCAGGGCCCCTTCCACCTCAGCCCGCTCCCCTTCCCACTTCCCGAAAGAGCACACAGTGAGCCCAAGGTTTAGCTCTCCCAGACACTGCCTTCCCCGTTGCTGGCATACAGGTCACAAGCCCTCCTTGCCCAACCCACCCACTGGGGACCAGGAGGGGCAGAGAGGCAAGCGAAGGAGTTGGGGAACATCGCTCACCTCTTTCAGTGGCCACGACTCCCTTGAGGGCTTGCAGGAGAACCTCATCAAAACTCCCCCGGGGTATCCCTACAAGGAAAACCCGTGGTAAGCAGGGACGGCTCCTGCCCTTCCCTCCACCGGCATCCTCCAGGCTCCTCCACTGCCTTCGGTTGGCCAGCATCAAGTGGCGGCTGCAAGCCCGAGTACATCTATTTCAACCTGTGCACTACCTCCCCTTCATACCTTAACTAAGGGAGCCCCTCCTCACACACACACACACACACACACACCACTCCATTCACACCACTCCCTGCCCCACTCAAACCATCCCCTAGGCATGGGCACCAAACAGGGATATGCGGTTAGGTTCCTGGCTGAACTAGGGACGGAACCGCAATCCGAACGGCGCGTCGGGAGGAGAAATAAGGGGCCGAAGAGGACTAGGAGTTGCCTTGCAGCTTCGCATATGAAGTCCTACAAACCAGCGGCAGCACCGGTTGAGAGTACGGACTGGATTCCGGACCCTCAAGGAAGGAAGCAGTGTGAAAACAGAGAGAATGGACCCTAAGGAAGCCATTCATAAGGACCGAGGATTTAAAAAAAAAACTGCTGAGAATGATCCAGAGGAAAGATCAAGAGTAAAGCTTGAGACTGCTTGCTAAACATATCGTTTCAGTGTCAAAAGAGACCAAGCCCATCGCTTTGGCCAATGACTTCGATACGCAAACTTCAAAAGAAAAAAAACAGAATGAGACAGTGTAATTTTGGAGAGGGGAAGGAACGGCAAATTATTAAGGCTGAAGGGAAGACTGTAGCTTGGCTAATTTACATTCCAGCAGGCTCCAAAAGGGAATAACCAGTGACTGTAGGAGGCCTGCTTATTCTAATTTGCTAGCGGGCCATTCAAAACATATCGTTATTGCAGGGTGACTCCAGAAGTTGACAAGTTAAAGACTGCGCGCCACAATGGGCTTGAAGCCTTGGAAAGAAGAGAAGCCTGGCCCAGTGGGAGTCATTGTGGGGACACTGAATGTCAGATGTTAACAGAAAACGGGGATAAGATGCTTTTTAGGTAGCTTGCTGCTTCCCAAGGTAGAGCAGGAATGGCAAAAACTCCTATCGGCCAATGCTGGGAACGGCAGGAGACAGATGCATGGTTTTTTCGCATCTGGAGGACTTGCTAGAAAGCCTGGGAATGCTGGAATATGATTCATGAGGAGAGGCAAAAGAGATTGAAAGGGCAATTAGCACAGTATACAATATGGACGCAAGGAAACAGAACAAGAAAACTCCTCCACACGTCTAGCTACTTTGTTCACTGCATGGCAAAAGCAGCTGCTAGGATCCTTCATGCAACAAGATGGAAAACAGAATCCTGACCAGCTACTACTGACTGATTAGACAAAGCGTTAGAATACGGGACACCAGCAACACGTGCGTTCTTGAAGCAAAAGGCAAGAACTTTGCAATCCAGAAGAAAGCGGAGTCCCATAGGAGATCAGATTGGGGCGGGGGGGAAGGAGGTGGAGAGAAATCCTCGACTTTCAGACTGGCTATGTAAGCCTGGGGGGAAGAAGCATCAGTGTGTCATCTACGGCGTTAGGGAGATGTACAAGAAGAAGAGAAGCATAGGGAAATGGCAGCCTGATGTGTGTGTGTTTTGTTGTTTTTTCCCTATCTTGGAATAGTAGTCCTGTAATATGCAAGCTGTAGCATTTCTCTCTTTACTGAACCAAAACGGTCTAGTAAAAAAAGAAAAGGGCTCGGAGTCCCTTTCGGCCCCTGCGTTCCCGTCCCCGGGGAGGCCGCGAAAAACAGCGGCACGGGACAAAAAAAGAAAGCAGAGGTTTAAGGGGACGGCCCTGAGTGCCTTTAAAGCCCTGCTCTCTGCTCAAAACACGAACCGCCACCAATTCTTGAAAAGTTCATGGAAGTTTGTGACGGCAGGCTAAAAATCGTCATGAACTTCAGTTGGTGAGCCGCTTGGTGCCCATGCCTACCCCTCGCATTCACTCTCCGTCCACACACACACACACACTCACACACACACACACACACACACACACACACGTTATGTCCACCAGAAGGAACGGGCACCCCACCTCAGTCCACACGAAGGGACGAGGCCCCCGGCTCCGTCCATGCGAAGGGACGGGCACCCCAGCTGCGTCCACTTCAGGGGACGTGCACCCGTGCTCCGGCCATCTGAAGGGTCGGGCACTGTGCTCCGTTCATCTGTGTGGACTGGCACTCAAACTCTGTCCCTGCGAACGGATGGGCTCGCAAGCCCTGTCCGTCCAGACAGAGGAGCGCTCAAGCCCTGTCCGCCGCAGCAGATGGGCACTCAAGCCCTGTCCGTCGAAACGAATGGGCGTTCGGTCCCTGTCCGTCGGAACGGATGGGCACGCAGGGTTGCACTCACTCACTCGCTCACTCACACTCTCACTCTGCATCCCTACGCAACCCCCTCCCCCCAGCTACCTGCCACTGATGCCCACCCCCACCCCCCGGCCGACTGCCGCCAGCTTCTGCCAGCCAACGTCATCAGGAGCTTCAGGCGTGGCATCACGCCAGGCTTCGGGTCGCCTGGTGCCCCCTGCTTAGCAAGCCCTTCCGCCTCCGCGGAAGAACTTGCCTTCTGGATGCTCCCCCGTCTCTTCGCACGTGGCCCTCCTCTCCCGATCAGCTCTCCTCCTCTCTGGATGGCCTTGATCTGCAAGCTTCCTCGTCTGCTGAAGAAACAGACAACAAGTCTACAAGGCCAGTCTGAGAACTCAGGGCCCCTTCCACCTCAGCCCGCTCCCCTTCCCACTTCCCGAAAGAGCACACAGTGAGCCCAAGGTTTAGCTCTCCCAGACACTGCCTTCCCCGTTGCTGGCATACAGGTCACAAGCCCTCCTTGCCCAACCCACCCACTGGGGACCAGGAGGGGCAGAGAGGCAAGCGAAGGAGTTGGGGAACATCGCTCACCTCTTTCAGTGGCCACGACTCCCTTGAGGGCTTGCAGGAGAACCTCATCAAAACTCCCCCGGGGTATCCCTACAAGGAAAACCCGTGGTAAGCAGGGACGGCTCCTGCCCTTCCCTCCACGGGCATCCTCCAGGCTCCTCCACTGCCTTCGGTTGGCCAGCATCAACTGGCGGCTGCAAGCCCGAGTACATCTATTTCAACCTGTGCACTACCTCCCCTTCATACCTTAACTAAGGGAGCCCCTCCTCACACACACACACACACACACACACACACCACTCCATTCACACCACTCCCTGCCCCACTCAAACCATCCCCTAGGCATGGGCACCAAACAGGGATATGCGGTTAGGTTCCTGGCTGAACTAGGGACGGAACCGCAATCCGAACGGCGCGTCGGGAGGAGAAATAAGGGGCCGAAGAGGACTAGGAGTTGCCTTGCAGCTTCGCATATGAAGTCCTACAAACCAGCGGCAGCACCGGTTGAGAGTACGGACTGGATTCCGGACCCTCAAGGAAGGAAACAGTGTGAAAACAGAGAGAATGGACCCTAAGGAAGCCATTCATGAGGACTGAGGATTTAAAAAAAAACTGCTGAGAATGATCCAGAGGAAAGATCAAGAGTAAAGCTTGAGACTGCTTGCTAAACATATCGTTTCAGTGTCAAAAGTGACCAAGCCCATCGCTTTGGCCAATGACTTCGATACGCAAACTTCAAAAGAAAAAAAACAGAATGAGACAGTGTAATTTTGGAGAGGGGAAGGAACGGCAAATTATTAAGACTGAAGGGAAGACTGTAGCTTGGCTAATTTAACCTCCAGCAGGCTCTACAAGGGAATAACCAGTGACTGTAGGAGGCCTGCTTATGCTCATTTGCTAGCGGGCCATTCAAAACATATCGTTATTGCAGGGTGACTCCAGAAGTTGACAAGTTAAAGACTGCGCGCCACAATGGGCTTGAAGCCTTGGAAAGAAGAGAAGCCTGGCCCAGTGGGAGTCATTGTGGGGACACTGAATGTCAGATGTTAACAGAAAACGGGGATAAGATGCTTTTTAGGTAGCTTGCTGCTTCCCAAGGTAGAGCAGGAATGGCAAAAACTCCTATCGGCCAATGCTGGGAACCCGCTCCCGTTCCCAAATGTCGGACTGGCTCTTTAAGACTGGGCAGAGGAGAAGCAGTCTGTCATCTATGGCATTAGGGAGGAGTACCAGAAGAAGCTCCTCCTCCCACACACATACACACACAGACCCCACTCATACCCGTCAGCTCACTCCAGTCCCGTCCTCCGTTCTTCTGAAGGGACCGTAACTCAAAGTGTTTCCCTTCGAACTAATGGGTTCACAAGCCCTGTCCACTGGAACGGAAGTGCAGAAAAGCCCTGTCCATTGGGAACGGATGGGAACGCAAGCCCTGTCCGTAGGAATGTACGGGCACACACGGTCCCACTCACTTACTTACTCACTCACTCTCCCACCCTCGGATGGTCCTTCCATCTGAAGGGACCAGGACTCAAGGATCCCCCCCTCACAGACTGTTTTGTGCCAGGCATGAACCTCAGTGTTTTCTCCCTCTTCCCCACCAGGGAAGGCCTCAATTTCTCATGACGCTTGTGAAAAAACCATGGTGATATTTTACTCATACATCTTTTGTCATTTCTGTCCTTCGACATTCATGGGCTGGCTGAGATCTCCCTGCTCATCTCCTTTGCCAATTACCCCCTCCCCTTCCCTGCCATTTCCTTATTCTCATTACTGAACTGCCCCTGTTTGATTTTTCAATTTATTGAACACATTTGTAAGCCATCTTTTTGCCTCGTGGAACTCAAGGCAGCTTATTATATTTTATGTATCTATGTATGTTCGTCTGCATTTAGATTTTTTTACCCTCCATTCTCAGAAGCCATCTCATGGCGAGTTATCTTAAAAGATAAAAACCCCACATACATTAAGACATTAAAAATCACCATACTCCAGCACAAACTCCGAGAGGTGCTGACTTTTCCAGATACCTCTAGGTCTTTTGTCTGATTGATCTTAAAGATAGTTCTTAGCTGTGGAGGGGCCCCATGATCTTCCATGCCCAGGCCACAACACAAGACCTGGGGGAAAAAATCCTTTTTACTGGTCCTGCATCGCCCTCAGCTGTTCTGGGAGCTTGTTCCACCAAGTCGGGGCCAGGACCGAAAAGGCCTCTAGTGGGCCAGGAATCCCTTGGCCAGGAATATAACCTCACCTTTCTCAAAACACACTTTAAAAAGCCATTGTCAAACCTAGGAATGTCACAACCTCAACCCTTTTCTCCTTCCTATTCACCATCCAACTTACCTTTCGGGGGTCCCCTGTCTTTAGCTTTCCCCCCTGCTGTTCTCTCCTGCATGGTCTCCCCACAAAAGGTCTCCCTCGGTGGCCTTGTGGCCACCACCTCCAGGCAGGTGCCCGCTGTGTGCCTCTCTTGGCCTAGGCTTGAGCCCCCTCTGCAAAGTCAGGTCTGGTCATCTCAGGGGTGCGTCTCCAGAAGTGGCTCCTGGGACTTTCCTTGGTGAGGCCTCCTGCATCAGGGCATCAATGAACCAGGGCCCTTTGGGGGCTGTTTCAGAACCCCAGTCTAGTCCTGCCTCCATCAAGGCTGAGAACGTCTGCGAGTTCTGCTGGGGTTGCCAAGTGACCCTCAACCACCACGGAATTCAGGGCTTGGGGGAGGGGTTAGAAGCGCGGACTTTTCATCTGGCGATCCGGGTTCGATCCCGCGTTCCCCCACATGCAGCCAGTGGGGCGACCTTGGGCTCGCCACAGCACTGTCTGTGGTGCAGAGAGGAAAGGGAAGGCGATTGTAAGCCACTTTGAAACGCCTTTGGGTAGAGAAAAGCAGCATATAAGAACCAACTCTTCTTCTTCTTCAGTGATCTCAGGGCTCTCTCAGCCTCACCTCCCTCACAGGGTGTCTGTGGTGGGGAGTGGAAAGGGAAGGCGAATGTAAGCCACTTTGAAATTCCCTCTGCTGGAGAAAAACAGCACATAAGGACCAAATGTTCTTTTCTTCTTCTTCTTCTTCAAGCGACAGATGTTGCTTCTTCTGGGGAGTTTTGATTCCGTGAAGCATTGCTTCCCTCGGAATTTTTTCCTCCAGACTTGGGACTCCTTCAGGCTTGAATGGAGATCCCGACCCCACTCCCAGTCTGTCCCTACTTCCACTTTGGTTTTCTACTGTGGGACAGTAGAGACACGGATATATGGCTGATCCCAGGAGAGTTCCAGGCCCCGCCTGAGTAGGATTCCTAGCCCCCAGGTGAGGCCTGGGGATCTCCTGGGATGACCGTCTCTTTCCAGTCTAAGGCATCAGTTCCCTTGAGGAAAATTGATGCTTTGGACACTGGATGATGTTTGAGGGTTCTGATGTCATTGGAGGGATTCAGGGTTATTTCGGAGAGGGTCTGTGGAGAGAGATCTGTAGTGTTTGCTCTCTTTCCAATCTCCAAGCCATCCAACAAGGTGGGGGTAGAGGGTCCCCTTAGATTCCCTCATTTAAACCTTGGTGTTGTGGACACCAGGTTTTTAAAAAAAGAATAAGCACTCAGTAATGCTGCCCTAAGCAGCGTGACCTCCTAAGGCCACTGATTTCAAGCCGTGAACTGAGAAGAGGGTGCCTCTGAGCACAATGGCACCACAGTGTTTGTTGCCTGTACAACAACAAAAAATTGAAAGGGTACAGAGGAGAGCGACGAAGATGATCTGGGGCCAAGGGACCAAGCCCTATGAAGATAGGTTGAGGGACTGGGGAATGTTCAGCCTGGAGAAAAGGAGGTTGAGAGGGTAAATGATAGTCCTCTTTAAGTACTTGAAAGGTTGTCACTTGGAGGAGGGCAGGATGCTGTTTATGTTGGCTGCAGAGGAGAGGACACGCAGTAATGGGTTTAAACTTCAAGTACAACGATATAGGCTAGATATCAGGGAAAAAAATTTCACAGTCAGAGTAGTTCAGCAGTGGAATAGGCTGCCTAAGGAGGTGGTGAGCTGCCCCTCACTGGCAGTCTTCAAGCAAAGGTTGAATACACACTTTTCTTGGATGCTTTAGGATGCTTAGGGCTGATCCTCTGTTGAGCAGGGGGTTGGACTAGATGGCCTGTATGGCCCCTTCCAACTCTATGATTCTATCTGGCAGGCATGACTGAGAGTTAAAAGCATCAGGCCAATGGCCCATCCAGTCCAACACTCTGTCTCGCACAATGGCCAAAACCAAGGGGCCATCAGGAGGTCCACTGCAGGGCCAGAGCTCCAGAAGCAGTCCCACTGTAGGCCTATGCAGACCAACACATTGCGTCACACCGTGGCCAAAACCCAGAGAAGAGGAGGTGGCTAGAATTCCAGGAGTCTTCCTGTTGTTGCTTCACAAGCACCAAAAACACAGATTGCCACTGCCCCAGATATAGACACAAGAGAAGCCATGTTGGGTCAGGCCAATGGCCCATCCAGTCCAACCCTCTGGGTCACACAAAACCTAGCTTCTGCCAGGAAGGCCACAAGGAGGGCCCGACTTCCTCTGAGAAGGCAGTGCTGTTCTGCCTAGATTCCTGTTTTCCCCCCACAGCTTTTAAACCACCTTTGACCTTCAGGGATTTTTGCCTGTCAATAACCCATGGTCTGAAGTGACAGAACTAATTTAAAAATGTTTATCCCACGAGGCAAATAATGTCTTTATTTGCCCCATTCTCTGAAATGGATTGACGGCCAACTCCGGATTGCATCCCTTGCTCAGAGGAGCAGCCAACCTGGATGCAAAGGGCAGGATTCCCAGCTGTTGTGCCTTGTAGAATCACACTTAGAAGAGAACTTGGGACCTCCTCCTCATAATAAAAGGTGTGTATGGATGAGAGCCATTCTTTCTGACTTAGGGTGACCCAATGAATCAATATCCTCTAAAACGTCCAGTCCTGAACCGCCTTGCTCCGGTCCTGCAAACAGAGGGTCGTAGCTTCCTTCCTTGAGTCTCCTCACCTCTTTTCCTGCAGCCTTCCAATTTTCCCTGGCGTTATTGTTTCATTATATTGCTAGCAACAAAGCCCCTTGTGCAAAAATAACAACAATAATAATAATATAACGGGCTCTAGAAAACTGATGCTCAGGGGAAAGGTGGACATGTCAGCGTTACATACATAAAAGCAAAGAAAGTAAATCCATCCATCCCTTCATACATGGGTTTCTTGATGGCCCACAAAGGGTTTCCCAAAGGGGTGGGAGTTCATTAATTTTTAATATGTATTTTTGTATGCTATGACCATTGTATTCTCTTGACAAAATTCTACCAGCCTGTGCCCTGCTTCATTTTGTACTCCAAGGCCAAACTTGCCTATTATCCCGGTTTTCTTTTGGCTTCCTATTTTAGCATTCCAATCCCCCATGATGATAAGCACATCATTTTTTGGCATTGCTTCTAGAAGGTGTTGTAGGGCTTCATAGAACTGGTCAACTTCATCCTCTTCAGCAGCAGTGGTTGGGGCATAGACCTGGATTACTGTGATGTTGAATGGTTTGCCTTGGATTCGAACTGAGATCATTCTGTCATTTTAGGGATTGTATCCCAAGACTGCTTTTCCTACTCTCTTATTGATTATGAAGGCTACTCCATTTCTTCTGCAAGATTCTGGTCCACAGTAGAATACCTGATGGTCATCTGAATTAAATTCACCCATTCCTGTCCATTTTAGTTCACTGATTCCTAAAATGTCGATGTTCAGTCTTGTCATCTCTTGTTTAACCATGTCCAGCTTGCCTTGATTCATGGATCTGACGTTCCAGGTTCCTATGGAATAAAAATCTTTACAGCATCGGACTGTCTTTTCGCCTCCAGTTGCCTCCACAACCGAGCATCCTCCACAACCGAGCATCCTTTCGGCTTTGGCCCAGTCGCTTCATTCATTCTGGCGCTACTCGTACTAGCCGTCTGCTCATCCCCAGTAGCATAGTGGACACCTTCCGACCTGAGGGGCTCATCTTCCGGCGTCATATCGGTTTGCCTTTTGGAACTGTCCTTTGGGTTTTCATGGCAAGGATACTGGAGTGGTTTGCCATTTCCTTCTCCAGTGGATCACCTTTTGTCAGAGCTCTCAGTTATGACCTGTCCATCTTGGGTGGCCCTGCACAGAAGAGCTCATAGCTTCACTGAGCTACGCAAGTCCCCTTGCCACGGCAAGGCAGTGATCCTTGAAGGGGGAATATGCATTTTAAAATCTGCTAAACATTGACCAGGTGATATGACCATATATGGGAGGGGAGCCGCCCTAGGGCATGTCCACAGCTCTGCTTCCCAACCATCTTCTGCACGACTGTGCCACTGCTGGGGTGTCTCGGAGCCTGGAGAAGGTTTCTGGGGTTTCTCAGGATTAAAAAGGGGGAGAGAGGCTGCCTTAACAGGTCGCACAGTTCTATCTCCCCCTGCCTCCCAGGATCTCAGAAACAGGATATGTGCTTCCACCTCCCCCCATCCAAAACCCCTTGTGTTAGGCTGAGAGAGAGAAAGAGAGCGACAGCAGCTGGCCCACGGCTACTCAGCCAGTTTCGGAAGAAAGGATCTGAACCCGCTTCCCCAGAAGAGACTTGCTCAGCCTTGGATCGTGGCCATGCGTGTAATTTGTTCTCACCGGACAGCTGAGAAGGTTCCGATGGTGAAGAGGACATCACAGGACTGAGAAACCTAGTTGCGGGTGTGAGAGTCAGCAAAACCCAAAACTCCAAACGAATCAGACAAGAGTCCCAGGGGAAGCAGAAATAAAATATATTTGCCAATATGGGGACAGCACAGCAACAGGGCTGAAATGCAGATCTCTATCCCAGCAAGGCTGGCAAAGATTTTCAATAACTTTCCTTTCTTGTAACTTTGCAATTCACATATTCCCATGGGTCTCGACATCATTCTTAAGTGTGGATGACACCGGTTGGTTGGCCAAGCTCTCAGGGCAATTGTTCTCCCCCCCTCCCAAGTATGGGTTGACTCATGGTGAAGACTTAATATCCTGAAAGTTAGCAGAGCGCCTTAGTAAGGCAAGGAAGCGCAGAGGGGAAGAAGGGGGAAGCAAACAACAAACAAAGAACAGCACACCCACAACGCTGGCATTGAAGTCACAGAGGAGGCCAACCACGTAAGTCAAAAGCGGAGTAGTAAAAATCAGCTCTGCATCTTGATCCCCAGCCCACAACATCCCCTGGCTTTTAAGGAATTGGCCCACATGGGTGCATGTTCCCACTGCTGTATAGAACATTGTTGAGCAATTGATGTGTCGTAACTGAAAGGTGAAAACTTGGGGCCATTCTGCACAAGGACCAATGTTGCCAATTGTTCACAGAATGCAGAAACGCTATATTAAATAGTGGCATTTCGTCATTCCGCATACCTTTCCGCATACATATCGTTTCAGTGTCAAAAGAGACCAAGCCCATCGCTTTGGGCAATGCCTTCGATACGCAAACTTCAAAAGAAAAAGAACAGAATGAGACAGTGTAATTTTGGAGAGGGGAAGGAACGGCAAATTATTAAGGCTGAAGGGAAGACTGTAGCTTGGCTAATTTAACCTCCAGCAGACTCTACAAGGGAATAACCAGTGACTGAAGGAGGCCTGCTTATGCTCATTGGCTAGCGGGCCATTCAAAACATATCGTTACTGCAGGGTGACTCCAGAAGTTGACAAGTTAAAGACTGCGCGCCACAATGGGCTTGAAGCCTTGGAAAGAAGAGAAGCCTGGCCCAGTGGGAGTCATTGTGGGGACACTGAATGTCAGATGTTAACAGAAAACGGGGATAAGATGCTTTTTAGGTAGCTTGCTGCTTCCCAAGGTAGAGCAGGAATGGCAAAAACTCCTATCGGCCAATGCTGGGAATGGCAGGAGACAGATGCATGGTTTTTTCGCGTCTGGAGGACTTGCCAGAAAGCCTGGGAATGCTGGAATATGATTCATGAGGAGAGGCAAAAGAGATTGAAAGGGCAATTTGCACAGGATACAATATGGACGTAAGGAAACAGAACAAGAAAACTCCCCCACACGTCTAGCTACTTTGTTCAATGCATGGCAAAAGCAGCTGCTAGGATCCTTCATGCAACAAGATGGAAAACAGAATCCTGACCAGCTACTACTGACTGATTAGACAAAGCTTTCGGACCAGAGAATCGGCTACTTAGACAAACAACAGAAAGATAGTGGATGAAGACAAGGTTGAACAAAGAACATTGCACTTTATTTCACATAGCACACATAGGCAAAAGGTCACAATCAAAACCGTCTCCTATTTCTGAAAAGGTAACTGGCCATAGCGTCCCGAACCTTGCACCCCTCCGAATAGATCCTTTTTTTTCTGGCTTGAGGGATGGCTGCTGCATCCTCAAGGACTACAGGGTCTGATTCAGCCACTGGGAAGGGGATGTGATGTCCCTTGTCCTCGCAGATGTTGTTCCAAGATGACACATGCGATGATCAATGGTGTCACATTGTCTATATGCACATGGAGTCGTGACATCAAGCGATGGAACCGAGCCTTCAAAGGGCCAAAGGCACGCTCCACGACATTCCTTGCGCGGGAGTGCCTGAGGTTGTAGTAGCTCTGCACATTTGTCCTTGGCCGCTTATAGGGAGTCATGAGCCAGCGTCGTGTGGGGTAGGCTCCATCTCCGAGCACCAAAGCCGGAACACGCACTCCCTCAATGGTGGCGGTGGGGTTGCCGGGGACAAAGACCCCTTGGTCCATGGTTGCCCTGAGGTTCGATTCACGGAACACAAGGGCATCATGCCTCCTCCCACTCCACCCCACCTCGGCATCTTTAAACCGTCCGGAGAAGTCCACGGTTCCTTGAAGGAGAACAGGACAAAAGTCCTTCCTGTTCCCGTGCTCCTTTATGCTTCCCTGAGGTGCTCGGATCGGGATGTGGGTACCGTCAACCGCGGCGAAACAAGGTGGGAACCCGTCTGAGGAAAGAAAAAGAAAAGAATAGACACCAGGGATTAAAGTTAACGTGGGGCGCATCGAGTCTTCGTTGCTCACCTATCAAAAATGAAAAAAAAACTAAAGGGCAAAGGGGATATAAGGACACCCACCGCTCCAAGCCGGTCTCCGAGGCACACCACTTTGCTGTACAATTCTGCCTCCATGGCGAAGCAGAACTCCAGCAGGATCTCGCTGACCGTGGAGACTCCTAATCCGAATTGCTGGGCAACTGTCCGGAAGTACTGTGGGGTGGACAAGTACCACAAGGCGGCTGCCACCCTTTTCCCCACAGGAATAGGGCACCGCATGCCAGTGAATTGCCTCTCCATGCGGCCATGGAGAGCTTCCACAATTTCAAAAAACGTTCCCCTTGACATTCTGAAGTTTGCAATCCAGTGGTCATCATCCCAGACGGCCACGGGGAGCCAGAAGCACTAACCTGTCTCTGTGCCTTTCAAATCCAGGTGGTTGTTCCAGGTAGACTTCTTCCTTCATTCCTCCACGAGGAAATGCTGTCTTTCCATCCAGAGGCTCCACGTGCATCTTTCTTGCTGCTGCTATGCCCAAGAGCAGAGGGAGTCAAACTGTGGCCCTCCAGATGTCCATGAACTACAATTCCCATGAGCCCCTGCCAGCATTCAATCCAGTGGTCATCATCCCAGCGAGACATCACAAAATCTTCCCACCAGTCAGTGGATCTTTCGTCCACCCAGAACTGTCTGGGGAACCAGACCTCTGATAGAGCTTGCCAGCGTTTCCTAGCCACCACGCGTGCCCTAAGAAATTTGCTTCTAGTGATGGCCCTCCTTCTGTCTACACGTAGTCTGGAATCCCAAAAAGTAGACCTCATCCGTGACACGGCGGCACGGACACGCTGGGCTATTGCTAGCATCTGAGCCAGCAACACAAGAACAATCCTCTCCATTGCTACGTTTAGCTGTGCGGTGGCTACGAGGCTCGGAGAACAAAGGGTGAGGCCGACCATGTGTTTGCCTAGGTACACATAGGCAGGTAAGCTGTGGGCGTGTACTGTGGGCGGGATACAGGCTTCCCTCATAAAACATTTTTTCATAGGAAACATTGGAAACCCTGTCCAAATGCCCCACTGATTTATCGATGATTCGTTGCTACAGGTTTTTCGGGGTTAAAACAAAAAAAAAGGGAACACCCCCCCTCCCCCGATTGTGGCTTGTGGATGGAGGTCAAAGGTGTCCCAGCTGTTTGATTGACGGCCACGGGGAGTCAGAAGCACTAACCTGTCTCTGTGCCTTTCAAATCCAGGTGGTTGTTCCAGGTAGACTTCTTCCTTCATTCCTCCACGAGGAAATGCTGTCTTTCCATCCAGAGGCTCCACGTGCATCTTTCTTGCTGCTGCTATGCCCAAGAGCAGAGGGAGTCAAACTGTGGCCCTCCAGATGTCCATGGACTACAATTCCCATGAGCCCCTGCCAGCATTCATGGGCAGGGGCTCATGGGAATTGTAGTCCACGGAAATCTGGAGGGCCGCAGTTTGACTACCCCTGCCCAAGAGCATTCTAGTTGAAGTGTGTCCACCACTGGTGCGGAGGTTTCATCATTGTCTTCTCCGTCCTTCTGGGAGTATCCTTTGGCAACCAATGGGGCTTTGTGCCTTTGTCCTTCCCCTTCGACACCAAGATCCACTTGCCTCCCGCTGTCCTCTGTGAGTGTCCAGGTTTGGTTCTTGATCAGAGATTCAGTCTCTTCTTCTGCAGCTTTCTCCACTTTGCTGCTTCGTTGGCAGGCATCCTTTCTATCTCTCTCCATGTGAAAGGCTCAGGTGCCTTGACCACATGAGAAAATCCGTCTGGTGGGACTCCTTTGTTTCCTCTGGGCAATTGTCTGACACTTGGCCCGGGAGCCCCTTCTGGTTCCTGAGGATCTGCAGTTGTGTCTTGTTCTGTGTTGTCCTCAACACTGAGAAACATTGTTTCTGGGTGCGAGGAAGCTCGCTTTGTGTTGCCCACAGCTCTGAGGAACACTGTTTCTAGTTGCGAGGCTCTACCCCCCTCTGCAACTCCTTCTGGTTCCTGAGGTTCTGCAATTGTGTCCTCCTCTGTGTTGTCCACAGCACTGAGAAACACTGTTTCTGACTGCGGTGCCCCAGGAGGGTACAGTTCTACTGGAATGAGCAAGTGTTTCGGGTCCAGCGCCAGACGGGAGGGAGAGAGACTTCTGTTGCTCTCCCCAGGGAGCACCTTGGGGTTGAGAGTTTCACAGCCACCCCGTCCCGGGGCTCCAGCTGTGGCGTTGGCCGCTCAGCTGCTTTGTCCTTCAGCAGGCTTCCAAGGAAGCTGGCCCTGGTCTGATCTCAGCCTCGTTCAAATGTGCACTGGGACAGGAACACAGGCGAGTCTTCTGGCTTCTCAGGAGGAGGGACCAGACCCGTCCCAAGAGGAGGGGGAGCCACTGGGGACCGCTGCAAGAGCTGCCAACGACAAATGGCTGAAATGGGTTTGGGAGGCTTGGTTTTGCTCCAGAGTCCCAGCATGAGGAAGGCAGGAGGAGGAGGGGGGAGGAAGGGCACTCCTGCAGGGTCTTCTTTCATCTGTAGGGGAGAGAAGAAAAGCAGGGAGGCCCCTGCGTCAGCTCACTGGCACCGATCAGTGAAATGTGCCAGAGATCGCTGACTCGCTTCGAGGTTGGGGTCCCGAAGGCCCTTCCTCAGAAGGAGCCCTGGCTGCCCCGAGGCAAAGGGATCTCGAGAAACAGCGACCATCGACAGGAGGATGCACAGGGGTGTAGCAGATCTGCGGGCCACACCTGCTGCGACAGCAGGACTCCCGGGGTGGAGCTGGGTGCATCGGCCTCTTTCACGAAGGCGAGCATGGGGTCGGCAGGCGAAAGAACAGGGTCAGGAGGAGAGCGAGTCTTCGTTACCTGGAAGCCCTCTGAAGTGGCTGAGACGAACTGGAATGGTCCCCAAGGTCCAGGAATCTTGGTCAACCCAACAGGCAAAGAGGTGTCGTGGGGGGCAGATTGGCGGAAACATTTTGGAATCCAGACAAATCCCTGAAGGCCCTTGTGGTTGTTCCCTTTGGAGGGAGGTCTGAATCTTGGATATCATGTGGAGGTACGGGATTATCTAAAAAGTCTCTGGGGGTCTGTTGGGGGGCACATGACGCTGACCTGGCATGTAACCCGTGCTCTCTCGAGTCCCAGCATGGGAACGGGTGGTGGGAGGAGGACGAGGACGAGGACGAGGAGGAAGGGCACTCCTGCAGGGTCCTTTTACTCATCTGTAGGGGAGAAAAGAAAAGCTGGCAGGCGCAGGGTCAGCTCTCTTGCATTGGTCCATAAAATAGGCAAGAGATGGCAGACTTGCTTCTGAGCTGGGGAAAAGCAGCAAGGGATTTCCTCCGAGGAGCCTTCATTGCCCGGAGACCAATGAGGGGCCTTGGTGTGGAGCAGCCAGAGCCCTGGCCCCTCACGCAGTCCCAAAGCCACGGCTCCTTGCCCACCCCTGATTCCCCGGAGAGGAACATTACCTGAACTTGGCAGGAGTGCCGCAATTTCGGGGGGGACCTCTCTGCCCCGCCACATATTATAGAGCAGGGCAGAGAGATTGCTCCGGAGGTCTTCGATCTGGGGAGATGGAGAAATGGCCCCAGTGATTCCTGCCCTCTTCACAGCCCAGGCCAGAGGGTGGGACGTTTGCCTCCCCCCTCTACGTGTGATCTCCCCCTCTACGCACCTCCTCCTCCTCCTCCAGCAGGGCCCTGGCCTGGCCCAGGAGGGAGAGGAGGACCAAGAGGCCTCCCTCCCTCACCCACCGCCCGTCCAGGCTCAGGGCGTCCTCCAGAGCGGCCTCCTGGAGAGAGAGCCTCTGCCTCGCGCTGAGGTGACCTCCGAACACCTGAAACCAGGAAGAGACCCTGTCAGTCCTCTCCAAACGGAAGCCCTGGTGCCTCTTCCCCAGAGGGGTTGGCTCCTGCCCTCCCTCCCTCGCCCCTCTCCAACTGCCCTGCGAGGAAATGGGATTCCCACAATGAATCAGGGCATGCTCCAGAGCTGTGGCATGCCGAAGGGACAGGAGGACTCCCAGTCTCTCTGCACACCACTGCCAGAAGGATCGCCCAAGGGGGATCTCCTGTGTCCCTCCCTCCCTCCCGGGGAATAAACAAAGCCCCCCTTGACCCTGGCCCAAGAGGGGAGGCCTTTCCAAGAATGCCTGGCCAGCACCACAGACGGGCCTCCGTACCTCAGCTGCCGTGATGAGGTGGGCGTAGCTCTCCCTCCAGGGCCGTTCTGGGTCCTCCTCCCAGGTGAACTGGCTCCGGCCTGAAAGGCAGAAATCGGGAAGAGCTCTAGTGGACAGGCCCGGCACAGAACAGCTGTGCTTCCTCCTGGCCTGGGGGTGTCTCTTCCCCCTCCCCCGGGGCCTCGCTGGTCTCCCCCTCTGGCCTCGGAGGAGGGCTGGGCTCATGGGGAAAGAGCACCAGGAAAGGCAGCGGAATCGGAACAGATGTCTGGAGGCTGTGGTGGGGAAGGCCGATCTGCACAGAAGGAACCCCGTTGCTCTGAAGGGAGGGAGGGGGTGCCCTACCCCGGAAAAGGGACCCTAACTCACCCTGCTTCTTCTGCTGCAATTGCATCAGCTGTCCAAAGACCTCCCTGGCCTTCTCCCGGACCTCCGCTTCCGGGTCGGCCAGGGAGACGGACAGCTTCGCCACCACGTGCCCGAATGTATGCTGGCTGAAGATCTAGATTGGAAGCAGAAGAAGAGGCCTCGCTTGTCCATCCAGAGACGGCCCCGGAGCCCTGAACCACTGGGGTCTTCCCCCTCCTGACCCTCCCCACTGATCCTGGGGGGACCTTAGAGGAGAAGGAACAATGTCCCAGGGGTGGACACTCTCGCACTTCGGGGAGGGAGGCAGGGAGGGCCAGTCCTCATCTTCCCCCTCCCAGAGATGGAACAGCCCCTCCTCTCTTGCTGGGCTCCACGGGCCAGATCCTGCTGGGGGTGGAGGACTTACGTTTAAGCCAGGCATTTTGCAGGCATCCAGGAGGACGTCCCTCAACAGAGCAGCTGCCCGGGCTCTGGGGGCAGGCCAGCTGACCCGGAGCCAGTATAAGAGTTGCTGTGGAAGGAAGGAAGGAAGAGGAAGGAAGGAAGCAGGCCCTTAGCCCACACCCTCGGACCAGGGCATGGTCCTCAGCACACCCTCCCCCTGCAGATCTGCCCACCAAGGAAGATCCCCAGAGAGGGTGGGCCCCAGGCTCTGGAAAGGGCTCTGTTCCTGTGGGAGAGCTGCCTGCCCCCAACCTGCCCCCTGAGGGGCCCGTCGTCTCCCAGCCTGGAGCCGGGGTGCCCAGTGACCCTTCCAGTTGGCGTGCTCCCACGGCTCACGGACGGCAGCTCCTTGGGAGTCCTTCCCCCAGGAGAGAGGCAAGCCACTCTGCTGCCGCCACAGAAAGCCAAATTCCAGGAATGGGGTTCTAGAGCAGCCAGGTGGGAGGGCCCCCCCATGCGGCAGGAGGGTGGGGGGGATTGTGTTGCGCCAGAGGTGACCCTTTCTCCCCACTGGGCTCCCTTGGGATCCCCTTGGCCCATCTCCCTCCCACCTTCTCCAGCTACTTACGTCCAGCAGGGTGTCCAGGTGGCCTGCGGAGGGATCCTCCCGGATCAGGCCCCGCAGCATCCTGCGCAGGGCCTCCTCTGCCTTCTGCTGCAGGGCCTGATGGGAAGAGCGATCTGGCATGAAAAGGCTGACCCCCCCTCGCCCCAGGGCTGGCCAGGAAGCCTTGAAGACCACCACTCCATCCTCCAGGGAAGGAGGCCTCTGGATTCGGGACCCAAAGAGGGACCCTGCGTCTTTCGCCTCTTCCGGAGGAGGGACACAGCTCTCCCCACAGCTGGACCTCGTCCTCCAGAGAAGACGGGACCGCCAGGTGTGTCTGCCACCCTCTTGAGAAATCAGGTGTCGCTCAAGGTACCTGGCCTGCGGGGTCTGCCTGTATCGGGGGGCCTCCGAGGACCATCCCCAGAGCCCAGGCTACAATCGACTGCCGGAGATCTGTCCTCAGGGGCGGATGGAACTTGCTGGCAGGACAGAAGGGCCGGGATTAGACTCCGTGCTGGAAGGGAGGGCAATCCCCCAGCCCTGCCGGGGCTTCGTCTGAGGCTCGCCACTTCCCCCTGAGCAGCGTGAGGGTGAGGGTGGAGGAGAGGATGGCAGTGCAGCGCCTGAGAGTCAGGGAGAGCCTCGGGGAGGGAGGCACTGCTCCCAGCTGGAGAACAGGTGCTGCCCTCAGGCACTCTGCCCGCATCGCCCTGAGGCCGGGCAGGAAGCAGCCATGGCCTCCCGTCTCTCCCTTGGGCTGGCTCTGTTGACCATCCTGCAGCCCCAGGACGGTCTCCCTCCCTCCCTCCCCTCCGAGGGCCTGGCACCAAGGTTCCCTCAGGAAGAAACATACCTCAGCTCTGCCACAGCCTCCATACATCCAACCAATCTCGCCTCTAGGGCAAGGAATGACTTGTGCATGATGTCCTTGGGGAGACAAAGGTTTCAAAAAGAAAACATCAGAGCTCCTTGGGCTGGGGCAGGTCTGCTCCTGCCCCCCACTCCCTTTCCTCCCCCCCCCCCCCAGTCCTGAGTCTCACTCACTCGTATTTTCTCTGCAATCCTTTGCTTGCAAGAAGGCAGAGAACGCTCCCGGCCGTGGCAGAACCCCCGGACCGCCTGTAAGAATGCCCGGTCCTGTCTGGGGCCCTGCAAGTGGCGAGAGGCAGGCTGTGAGCCTGGCCATGGAGGGCCAAGGAGAGAAGCAGCATCCCCAGTCAGGGGCAGTCCATCTGGCTGGACACGAGCCGCTGCTTCTCCTGCTCCCGAGGAGGCTCCCTCCTGAAAGTCTCCATGGCTGCCCTGGCCCTCAGGGCACATGGCTGGACCCCGAGGAGACGGCATCCTTTGCAGAAGGAGGCAGGGTAGAGGGTCCCGTCCCTCCAAGAGGTGCGCGTGGGACAGCTGTGGGGCTTCCTAACCCAGGGGCCTGGGAGGATGGGGACCCCGGTCCCTTTTCTGCAAGCACCCCTCTCGGGGGCGGCTGCAAGTCAGTGCGGGATCCGTGTGCCGGGCCCCCCTTGCTCCTGAGACTGCCATCCCTCTGCTACTGGAGCCAGCGAAATCCGAGAGGAAGGGGAACGGAAGGGGAACAGCCTCGCAAGGGAAGGGACACTGCGCTTCTCCTGGTGCCTCGTGGGGCTTACCGTATCCTTGGCGGCCAGGAAGTGGGCGATGCATTCCGCCGCTCCCCTCTTGGGGCGCCTCCTGCAGGCAGCGGCAGCTGGGGAGGAAGGGCCCGGTTAATACGCGGAGAGATCCCGCTTTCCTTGCGCCTTCCATGGTGCCTTCCCTCGGAGCCCTTCCCAGCGGGCTCCCAGGGGCGAAGAGTCCGCTTCCGTGCCCCTGCGGGCTGATCCCCACCCAGAGGTCGGCAGAGGGAACACGTTCTGGGCTGGGTCCAATCCTGCCCTGGGGAGGGGGGGGCTTCCTTCCCTCTCGCCCCTCAGGGGTCCTCTGGATCATCGCTTCAGCAACAGGTCCAGTGGCTCCCCGGTTTGAGGGTGGGGCTCCATCCACAGCAGGAGAGCGAGCCTCCCCCCATCGACTTCTCTGCCTGTAGTGCGTGGCAGCCCCCCTCGGTGTCCCCCCAGCACCCCCAAGGGGCTCTGATGGCCACACAGCTCAGCCCGGACTGTGGAGCCCTCCTGTGTGGGGGGAGCCCGATTTGGCCTTCAGGCACAATTCTTCAGGGCCCCGACCGTGGGCACTGCTGTCGGGCACCTTCACAGAAACCATCAGGGGAGCCGTTTCGTCTCCGGGCCTCCCTCCGACTCCAGTGGGAGAATCGGCACATTCTGTCACTCTAGGAGGAGACTCCCCCCCCACACACACACCTTCTCCACATCGTGTCCCTTTCCCCCCTTCTTCGAAAGAATGGGGTCCATTAGGGCTACCCTTTTCTCCTCCCCACAGGAGCCCTCCACGAATGCCCCGTTGTCGTCTGTCATTACAGATCCGACTGGCGAAAGGGGCCATGACACACCGACAACGTACCCTAATCAATGGGGTCGTTCTTGAAGGTGCCACGAGATTTCCAAGCCCTGTCGGGCTGGTTCCAAAAGCACTCCTTGTGCTGGGAGCCACAGGGGGCCTGAGCCCTGGGAATGTCACTGTCCTCAACAGCTCTGCCTCTTCCGCCCCCCTCCCTGCCCCTCCCTGCCCTCCGTTCCACTCCTCACCTGCAGGCTGCACCTCTCCTCCGGCCCGGGGGGCGACCTTGGCCCGTTTGAAGAGGGCCCTTAAGCGCTGGAGGCTAGAAGGGAGGGAAGAGAAGGGGAGTCACTGGCCTGGCGGCACCCTGTGTCTGCAGTCCCACCTAACCACCCGCCCTGATAAGAAAGAACACTTGAGGGAGTCTCTCTGGGATGAGGGCAGGTCCCTCCGTCTCCGCATCGTGACTCTGAGGGCATCGGAGGTCTGGAGAGAATCTCCCCTGGGCACCCGGTGGGGGGCTCTTGGCCCCTCTTGCCTGCGAGGGTGGAGGGACCGGAGAAGGCCTGACACACTCTTTCCCTCCCCTGACACGGAGCTGAGCGTTCGGACAGCCTCATCGCTTGGAGAAGATGAGGTGCCTACAGGTTACTAGGCAGATACTAACCAGTGCCTACAGGTTACTATGCACTGTAGATCAATCATCAGAAAGGCCAAAGCTGAGAGTGAGCTAAAATTGGCCAGGGAAGCCCATTGATGAGTTCAAATCCCCTGGTCCGGATGAAGTGCACCCAAGAGTGCTCAAAGAACTTTCCAGAGAACTTGCACAGCCCTTGTCCATCATCTTCGGGCCCTCTTTAAGGACTGGAGATGTCCCGGAGGACTGGAAGAGAGCAAACGTTATTCCGATCTTCAAAAAAGGGAGGAAGGATGACCCGGGAAACTACAGACCAGTGAGTCTGACCTCTGTTGTGGGGAAGATAATGGAGCAGATATCTGGAGGGCAATTTCGTGATCCAAGAAAGTCAGCATGGATTTGTCTCCAACAGGTCCTGCCAGACCAACCTGGTTTCCTTTTTTGACCAAGTAACAGGTTTGCTGGATCGTGGAAATTCGGTTGATGTCATTTACTTGGATTTTAGTAAAGCTTTTGACAAGGTTCCCCAATATGTTCTGATGGATAAGTTGAAGGACTGCAATCTGGATTTTCAGATAGTTAAGTGGATAGGGAATTGGTTAGAGAACCGCACTCAAAGCGTTCTTGTCAATGGTGTTTCATCAGACTGGAGAGAGGTGAATAGCGGGGTCCCTCAGGGCTCGGTGCTCGGCCCGGTACTTTTTAACATATTTATTAATGATCTAGATGAGGGGGTGGAGGGACTACTCATCAAGTTTGCAGCTGACACCAAATTGGGAGGACTGGCAAATACTCCGGAAGATAGAGACAGAGTTCAACGAGATCTGAACACAATGGAAAAATGGGCAAATGAGAACAAGATGCAATTTAAAAAAGATAAGTGTAAAGTTCTGCATCTGGGTCAGAAAAATGCAAAGCATGCCTACTGGATGGGGGATACGCTTCTAGGTAACACTGTGTGTGAACGAGACCTTGGGGTACTTGTGGATTGTAAACTAAACATGAGCAGGCAGTGTGATGCAGCGGTAAAAAAGGCAAATGCCATTTTGGGCTGCATCAACAGGGGCATCACATCAAAATCACAAGATGTCATAGTCCCATTGTATACGGCACTGGTCAGACCACACCTGGAGTACTGTGTGCCGTTCTGGAGCCTCACTTCAAGAAGGACGTAGATAAAATTGAAAGTGTACAGAGGAGAGCGACGAAGATGATCTGGGGCCTAGGGACCAAGCCCTATGAAGATAGGTTGAGGGACTTGGGAATGTTCAGCCTGGAGAAAAGGAGGCTTAGAGGGGACATGATAGCCCTCTTTAAGTATTTGAAAGGTTGTCACTTGGAGGAGGGCAGGATCCTGTTTCTGTTGGATGCAGAGGAGAGGACACGCAGTAATGGGTTTAAACTTCAAGTACAACGATATAGGCTAGATATCAGGAAAAGATATCATGGCAAATAGATGGGGAAGAAATGGAGATAGTGACAGATTTTATTTTCCTGGGCTCCAAATCACTGCAGATGGGGACTGCAGCAAAGAAATTAAAAGACGCTTGCTTCTGGGAAGGAAAGCTATGGCAAATCTAGACAGCATCCTAAAAAGCAGAGACATCACCCTGCCAACAAAAGTGCGTTTAGTCAAGGCTATGGTCTTCCCAGTTGCAATGTATGGCTGCGAAAGTTGGACCATAAGGAAGGCCGAGCGTCAAAGAATTGAGGCTTTTGAACTGTGGTGCTGGAGAAGGCTCTTGCGAGTCCCTTGGACTGCAAGGCGAACAAACCGGTCAGTCCTAGAGGAGATCAGCCCTGACTGCTCTTTAGAAGGCCAGATCCTGAAGATGAAACTCAAATACTTTGGCCACCTGATGAGAAGGAAGGACTCCCTTGAGAAGAGCCTAATGCTGGGAGCGATCGAGGGCAAAAGAAGAAGGGGACCACAGAGAATGAGGTGGCTGGATGGAGTCACTGAAGCAGTAGGTGCAAACTTAAATGGACTCCGGGGAATGGTAGAGGACAGGAAGGCCTGGAGGATCATTGTCCATGGGGTCGCGATGGGTCGGACACGACTTCGCACATAACAACAACAATCAGGAAAAGATTTTTCACAGTCAGAGTAGTTCAGCAGTGGAATAGGCTGCCTAAGGAGGTGGTGAGCTCCCCCTCACTGGCAGTCTTCAAGCAAAGGTTGGATACACACTTTTCTTGGATGCTTTAGGATGCTTAGGGCTGATCCTGCGTTGAGCAGGGGGTTGGACTAGATGGCCTGTATGGCCCCTTCCAAATCTATGATTCTATGATTCTAAGAGCAACACGTCCCGCTTCCCAACCAGGATCGCTTGGGAGATCGTGAGATAAAAATTGCATAGGAAAAGAATACAGGTGCCCCACTTACATTTTTAGATGTTTTTCAGCCATGGTCTTAAAAATATATACAAATAATATATACAAATGTACAAATAAATATACAAATAAATAAATATATACAAATATATACAAATATATATATATATATAGAAAGAAATATACAGATATATACAGATATATACAAATAAATATAAAGGTAAAATTAAATAAATAAAAAACGAATAATATAAATGAATCAAAAAGAATAAATAAATGAATTAATAAAATAAAATAATTAAAATAAATAAATAAGTGAAATAAAATAAATAAAACAATTTAGTTAAATAAATGGATAAAGTGAAATCAAAAAGAAATAAACCAATAAACCAACAAAACACGATTTTTCTCCACCAGTCTCTTTCAACTCCAACTCCAACGCTCCTTCAACAACCCACAAAGGACCCCCCGGGTGCGGCAGCCCAGGGCACCAGCAGGGGGTGATGTCACAAAGGAGGCCCCGTCCCGCCCGTCCCTCGGGTTACAGTGGCCCAGGGGGCTGTTTCCTGGCCTTCCCTCCCACTCCAGCATGGGATGAGTCACTCCCAGGGGGGGACAACAAAATCAGAGTCCAGGGGCACCTTTAAGACCAACAAAGATGTATTCAAGGCGTGAGCTTTCGAGTGCAAGCACTCTTCGTCAAACTAAGAACTGACCATTATAACTGTGGGCATATATAAGCACATGTTGATCTTGTTGCACTAATAAACTGTCTCACAGCAACCAAACACAGCCACATTAGAACTCTCTGCCAAACCAGCCAATCAAACCCCTCGAACCCATTTGTAGTTCACAAGGACATTTCTTTAAACCCCACCTGCAGCGCGGGGCCCCAAGTTTGAAAATGAGCAGGAGCATAAGGGGAGAGATGTCAGGGAAGAAGGGTGGATGAATGAAAACATTTTCTGCTGTTGAAAAGCTCATGTTTTTAACGCCGCTGAACCATGTTTTCAGAACAGCGCAAAAAATGTTAAATGGGCATGGCCAATTCTGTGCGCAAAAAAAGTTACCCTCCAGAGCAAGACCAGAACCCATAGTTCCAGATACAAGTCATTTCTTGGCCTATAAAATCTGAGTTACAGTTGGAAGTGGAATACAGAGACAGAAAAGGAAAAATAGTAAGAAAAAGACACAGTAAATAAACAAAGCCCTCCCAGGAATTGATAAATATGCAAGAAAATTGTCCTGAATAACAGTCCGGACGCTGTTTGATGGCACCTTGCAAAAACCTGGCCACAGTTTCAGATATTTCTCTGTTGATGTTCTCCAGAAGGAGGGGAACCTTAAGATGGTTGGGAAGTCCTTATGAGTCAAAACAGGGCACTACAGAGAGCCAGTTTGGTGTAGAGGTTAGGAGTGCAGACTTCTAATCTGGCATGCCAGGTTCGATTCTGCGCTCCCACATATGGAACCAGCTGGGTGACCTTGGGCTCGCCACGGCACTGATAGAGCTGTTCTGACCGAGCAGTAATATCAGAGCTCTCTCAGCCTCACCCACCCCACAGGGTGTCTGTTGTGGGGAGAGGAAAGGGAAGGCGACTGTAAGCCGCTTTGAGCCTCCTTCGGGTAGGGAAAAGCGGCATATAAGAACCAACTCTTCTTCTTCTTCTTCTTTTTCTTCTAAAGTTTTCTACGACAACGTCCTCTCTTTCCAGAACCAAATATGATTGAAGGGGAGGGGAACGAAGAAACACATTTTTTTCTTTTTTAAGGAAGCCCACTGGATTCTGTGGCTGTTGTGGGTCCCTTGGCAACCACAGCAGTACTGTCAAACTTTATGCACCCTGATTTCTGGAAAGCTGTGGGAGGGAGGGAGGGAGGGAGGGAGGGAGGGGATGGGCGGCCAACCAGTCCCAGAAAGCCCCCTCCCTCAAGACCTTCCATCCCCCGACGGAGTAGGCCACTACAGCGAAAGGCCCAGGAGCCCCTTCTGGAGATCCACGATCAAGACAATTCATCATGACTTGGCTGCGGTGGCCGTGGAGCCTTAGGCCTGAGCTGACAGCAGCAGCATCCACCTCTCCCTGGGACCTGCCACGACGTGGCCCCTTGCCTGGCTGTCACACAATCTGAGTATCTTAGAAGCGAAGCATGGCCAACCTTGGCTAGGATTTGGATGTGAAACCTCCAAGGATCTGGGTGCGAGTCTGATCAGACACCGGACTCCCTGCCAACACGCTCCAACCCATGCAGACCCGCCACAGAACGAAGCCAAACAGGCCCCGTTCCCGCCAACGCTCCATAACCAGGACCAATTCCATCAGGCCAGCCAAAAACCTTGTGCAACCCCAGATCACACCCGGGTCCAACTAAAGAACCCCATCACTTGGCAAACCAAACCATCTGCAGAGGGCGCCCCCAGAGGTTGCTAAGCCAATTAAAGAACTGGCCCCCTCAGCTCCAGTCATTTCAGGGACTTTCGCCCCCAAACTCCCACTTCCACTGATCGTTCCTTAATGCTCTGGAAGCCGGGCACCGCTGGCCAGTCGGTCTCACCAGAAAAGCTACCACAACCTCAGGTGCCCCTGCGCCATGGGTATCTTGCATGGCAGTGCCATGTGCCTGGCCACTGTGTGCTGCGATATCCTGGCCTAGGAACATGGATGCAGCCCCTGAGACCCAGGTGACTCCCCCTTGACTCTCTTGCAGCATTACGAGCACCAGCGGCATGAGAAAAGTCTGATCCGAAAGCCGGCACTCCCCTGCACGTAACCTCCAACCGCTTGGACCTTGTACGGAGTCCCGAGGGGGAGGCCCTGCAGCGGAACAGTTGGGGCAGCCCAAAGAAGCATCTGCCTCCGAATCCCTGTGGTCATCGATGGGGCACCGACACGGGGAACCTCCCTCCTAATGGTGTCCGGAAGGCGAGCCCCTTGATGTCGAGCCAGGGGATGGGAAGGTAGTATCCGCAGACATCAGTGCACATCACCCCCTGGGCCTGTGGCACACCCACTCCTTCGGCACACGCTTCCCTGCCCCACCACCAGCATTAGCAGCCGCGTTGATGTCTGACCTCCGACAATTCAGAAGGTAGGCTCATAAGGTGGAGACATACACCTTGGCCCAGCTGCTGAACTCCAGTCCCTGAACTGCTGGTCCACAGAGGGAAAGGCCCTCCAGATTAGCATCCTCCATTGTGCCTGAGCCAGCCGAGGGCAGCACGCCCTTCCCGCTGGGCGGACAAGGGCCTGAACCCGTCCCAGCCCTTCAAAGCTCAGCAGGAGGAAGGTGTCTAGAAGCCCGGCAGCCTGAATGGGATGGCTGGACGACTGCTCTGATGCTCTGATCCTCTGAAGGCAGGCAGGCCTTTCTGGTGAATGGGTTTAAACTGTGATGTGTGGGTGTGGGGTGAAAGGGGTGTGAGTGTAAGGAGTCCCACTGGAGGCTTTTCTGCCAACAGTATTACAAACATTTTATTTTTAATAAATAGAAAACAAACATTATCAAACAGGGAATGAAAGAGGGAACCCCCCGAAACATTTTAAACATTTTAAACAAACTTTTTAAAACAGGGATGAAACAGGGGATGAAACAGGGAACCCCCCACCCCCACCCCACCCCAAACCACAATTTTAAAGCGCACGAGTCCCCTCTCCAGCACCACCATCTTCTTAGTAGCTGGTAACCTCTGCTGGAAATAACAGCATCTTACTGCTGTCCCAAAGTAGAGAGAAGCATTTGGGGGAAGAGGCTTCTCATAGCCACCACAGTCAAGTCAGCCTCCAAAACTTTAAATGTAGCCATGCTGTCCACCAGTGGAATTATTCCCTGGAACATCAAATAAAATCAGTGCCTATGTCCTCCACTGGAGTAGGTGTCGCCAACACTTCCTGGCTAGCCGCCTCCCCAACCCTTGCCTGTAGAGTGCTTCTGTCTTGTGTTTGTCAATCTCACAGGGGTGTTACTACAGTGAGGCAGTGAGGTCTGTTCAAGTGCTTTCGGACCAGAGAATCGGCTACTTAGTCAAACAACACAAAGATAGTGGCTGAAGACAAGGTTGAACAAAGAACATTAAACTTTATTTCACATAGCACACATAGGCAAAAGGTCACAATCCAAACCGTCTCCTATTTCTGAAAAGGTAACTGGCCATAGCGTCCCGAACCTTGCACCCCTCCGAATAGATCCTTTTTTTTCTGGCTTGAGGGATGGCTGCTGCATCCTCAAGGACTACAGGGTCTGATTCAGCCACTGGGAAGGGGATGTGATGTCCCTTGTCCTCGCAGATGTTGTTCCAAGATGACACATGCGATGATCAATGGTGTCACATTGTCTATATGCACATGGAGTCGTGACATCAAGCGATGGAACCGAGCCTTCAAAGGGCCAAAGGCACGCTCCACGACATTCCTTGCGCGGGAGTGCCTGAGGTTGTAGTAGCTCTGCACATTTGTCCTTGGCCGCTTATAGGGAGTCATGAGCCAGCGTCGTGTGGGGTAGGCTCCATCTCCGAGCACCAAAGCCGGAACACGCACTCCCTCAATGATGGCGGTGGGGTTGCCGGGGACAAAGACCCCTTGGTCCATGGTTGCCCTGAGGTTCGATTCACGGAACACAAGGGCATCATGCCTCCTCCCACTCCACCCCACCTCGGCATCTTTAAACCGTCCGGAGAAGTCCACGGTTCCTTGAAGGAGAACAGGACAAAAGTCCTTCCTGTTCCCGTGCTCCTTTATGCTTCCCTCAGGTGCTCGGATCGGGATGTGGGTACCGTCAACCGCGGCGAAACAAGGTGGGAACCCGTCTGAGGAAAGAAAAAGAAAAGAATAGACACCAGGGATTAAAGTTAACGTGGGGCGCATCGAGTATTCGTTGCTCACCTATCAAAAATTGTGGGGACACTGAATGTCAGATGTTAACAGAAAACGGGGATAAGATGCTTTTTAGGTAGCTTGCTGCTTCCCAAGGTAGAGCAGGAATGGCAAAAACTCCTATCGGCCAATGCTGGGAACGGCAGGAGACAGATGCATGGTTTTTTCGCATCTGGAGGACTTGCCAGAAAGCCTGGGAATGCTGGAATATGATTCATGAGGAGAGGCAAAAGAGATTGAAAGGGCAATTAGCACAGGATACAATATGGACGTAAGGAAACAGAACAAGAAAACTCCTCCACACGTCTAGCTACTTTGTTCACTGCATGGCAAAAGCAGCTGCTAGGATCCTTCATGCAACAAGATGGAAAACAGAATCATGACCAGCTACTACTGACTGATTAGACAAAGCGTTAGAATACGGGACACCAGCAACACTTGCGTTCTTGAAGCAAAAGGCAAGAACTTTGCAATCCAGAAGAAAGCGGAGTCCCATAGGAGATCAGATTGGGGCGGGGGGGAAGGAGGTGGAGAGAAATCCTCGACTTTCAGACTGGCTATGTAAGCCTGGGGGGAAGAAGCATCAGTGTGTCATCTATGGCGTTAGGGAGATGTACAAGAAGAAGAGAAGCATAGGGAAATGGCAGCCTGATGTGTGTGTGTTTTGTTGTTTTTTCCCTATCTTGGAATAGTAGTCCTGTAATATGTAATATACGTCATCAGGAGCTTCAGGCGTGGCATCACGCCAGGCTTCGGGTCTCCTGGTGCCCCCTGCTTAGCAAGCCCTTCCGCCTCCGCGGAAGAACTTGCCTTCTGGATGCTCCCCCGTCTCTTCGCACGTGGCCCTCCTCTCCCGATCAGCTCTCCTCCTCTCTGGATGGCCTCGATCTGCAAGCTTCCTCAGTCTGCTGAAGAAACAGACAACAAGTCTACAAGGCCAGTCTGAGAACTCAGGGCCCCTTCCACCTCAGCCCGCTCCCCTTCCCACTTCCCGAAAGAGCACACAGTGAGCCCAAGGTTTAGCTCTCCCAGACACTGCCTTCCCCGTTGCTGGCATACAGGTCACAAGCCCTCCTTGCCCAACCCACCCACTGGGGACCAGGAGGGGCAGAGAGGCAAGCGAAGGAGTTGGGGAACATCGCTCACCTCTTTCAGTGGCCACGACTGCCTTGAGGGCTTGCAGGAGAACCTCATCAAAACTCCCCCGGGGTATCCCTACAAGGAAAACCCGTGGTAAGCAGGGACGGCTCCTGCCCTTCCCTCCACCGGCATCCTCCAGGCTCCTCCACTGCCTTCGGTTGGCCAGCATCAACTGGCGGCTGCAAGCCCGAGTACATCTATTTCAACCTGTGCACTACTTCCCCTTCATACCTTAACTAAGGGAGCCCCTCCTCACACACACACACACACACACACACACACACACCACTCCATTCACACCACTCCCTGCCCCACTCAAACCATCCCCTAGGCATGGGCACCAACCAGGGATATGCGGTTAGGTTCCTGGCTGAACTAGGGACGGAACCGCAATCCGAACGGCGCGTCGGGAGGAGAAATAAGGGGCCGAAGAGGACTAGGAGTTGCCTTGCAGCTTCGCATATGAAGTCCTACAAACCAGCGGCAGCACCGGTTGAGAGTACGGACTGGATTCCGGACCCTCAAGGAAGGAAGCAGTGTGAAAACAGAGAGAATGGACCCTAAGGAAGCCATTCATAAGGACTGAGGATTTAAAAAAAAAGACTGCTGAGAATGATCCAGAGGAAAGATCAAGAGTAAAGCTTGAGACTGCTTGCTAAACATATCGTTTCAGTGTCAAAAGAGACCAAGCCCATCGCTTTGGCCAATGACTTCGATACGCAAACTTCAAAAGAAAAAAAACAGAATGAGACAGTGTAATTTTGGAGAGGGGAAGGAACGGCAAATTATTAAGGCTGAAGGGAAGACTGTAGCTTGGCTAATTTAACCTCCAGCAGGCTCTACAAGGGAATAACCAGTGACTGTAGGAGGCCTGCTTATTCTCATTTGCTAGCGGGCCATTCAAAACATATCGTTATTGCAGGGTGACTCCAGAAGTTGACAAGTTAAAGACTGCGCGCCACAATGGGCTTGAAGCCTTGGAAAGAAGAGAAGCCTGGCCCAGTGGGAGTCATTGTGGGGACACTGAATGTCAGATGTTAACAGAAAACGGGGATAAGATGCTTTTTAGGTAGCTTGCTGCTTCCCAAGGTAGAGCAGGAATGGCAAAAACTCCTATCGGCCAATGCTGGGAACGGCAGGAGACAGATGCATGGTTTTTTCGCATCTGGAGGACTTGCTAGAAAGCCTGGGAATGCTGGAATATGATTCATGAGGAGAGGCAAAAGAGATTGAAAGGGCAATTAGCACAGGATACAATATGGACGTAAGGAAACAGAACAAGAAAACTCCTCCACACGTCTAGCTACTTTGTTCAATGCATGGCAAAAGCAGCTGCTAGGATCCTTCATGCAACAAGATGGAAAACAGAATCCTGACCAGCTACTACTGACTGATTAGACAAAGCGTTAGAATACGGGACACCAGCAACACTTGCGTTCTTGAAGCAAAAGGCAAGAACTTTGCAATCCAGAAGAAAGCGGAGTCCCATAGGAGATCAGATTGGGGCGGGGGGGAAGGAGGTGGAGAGAAATCCTGGACTTTCAGACTGGCTATGTAAGCCTGGGGGGAAGAAGCATCAGTATGTCATCTACAGCGTTAGGGAGATGTACAAGAAGAAGAGAAGCATAGGGAAATGGCAGCCTGATGTGTGTGTGTTTTGTTGTTTTTTCCCTATCTTGGAATAGTAGTCCTGTAATATGCAAGCTGTATCGTTTCTCTCTTTACTGAACCAAAACGGTCTAGTAAAAAAAGAAAAGGGCTCGGAGTCCCTTTCGGCCCCTGCGTTCCCGTCCCCGGGGAGGCCGCGAAAAACAGCGGCACGGGACAAAAAAAGAAAGCAGAGGTTTAAGGGGACGGCCCTGAGTGCCTTTAAAGCCCTGCTCTCTGCTCAAAACACGAACCGCCACCAATTCTTGAAAAGTTCATGGAAGTTTGTGACGGCAGGCTAAAAATCGTCATGAACTTCAGTTGGTGAGCCGCTTGGTGCCCATGCCTACCCCTCGCATTCACTCTCCGTCCACACACACACACACACTCACACACACACACACACACGTTCTGTCCACCAGAAGGAACGGGCACCCCACCTCAGTCCACACGAAGGGACGAGGCCCCCGGCTCCGTCCATGCGAAGGGACGGGCACCCCAGCTGCGTCCACTTCAGGGGACGTGCACCCGTGCTCCGGCCATCTGAAGGGTCGGGCACTGTGCTCCGTTCATCTGTGTGGACTGGCACTCAAACTCTGTCCCTGCGAACGGATGGGCTCGCAAGCCCTGTCCGTCCAGACAGAGGAGCGCTCAAGCCCTGTCCGCCGCAGCAGATGGGCACTCAAGCCCTGTCCGTCGAAACGAATGGGCGTTCGGTCCCTGTCCGTCGGAACGGATGGGCACGCAGGGTTGCACTCACTCACTCGCTCACTCACACTCTCACTCTGCATCCCTACGCAACCCCCTCCCCCCAGCTACCTGCCACTGATGCCCACCCCCACCCCCCGGCCGACTGCCGCCAGCTTCTGCCAGCCAACGTCATCAGGAGCTTCAGGCGTGGCATCACGCCAGGCTTCGGGTCGCCTGGTGCCCCCTGCTTAGCAAGCCCTTCCGCCTCCGCGGAAGAACTTGCCTTCTGGATGCTCCCCCGTCTCTTCGCACGTGGCCCTCCTCTCCCGATCAGCTCTCCTCCTCTCTGGATGGCCTCGATCTGCAAGCTTCCTCAGTCTGCTGAAGAAAGAGACAACAAGTCTACAAGGCCAGTCTGAGAACTCAGGGCCCCTTCCACCTCAGCCCGCTCCCCTTCCCACTTCCCGAAAGAGCACACAGTGAGCCCAAGGTTTAGCTCTCCCAGACACTGCCTTCCCCGTTGCTGGCATACAGGTCACAAGCCCTCCTTGCCCAACCCACCCACTGGGGACCAGGAGGGGCAGAGAGGCAAGCGAAGGAGTTGGGGAACATCGCTCACCTCTTTCAGTGGCCACGACTCCCTTGAGGGCTTGCAGGAGAACCTCATCAAAACTCCCCCGGGGTATCCCTACAAGGAAAACCCGTGGTAAGCAGGGACGGCTCCTGCCCTTCCCTCCACCGGCATCCTCCAGGCTCCTCCACTGCCTTCGGTTGGCCAGCATCAAGTGGCGGCTGCAAGCCCGAGTACATCTATTTCAACCTGTGCACTACCTCCCCTTCATACCTTAACTAAGGGAGCCCCTCCTCACACACACACACACACACACACACCACTCCATTCACACCACTCCCTGCCCCACTCAAACCATCCCCTAGGCATGGGCACCAAACAGGGATATGCGGTTAGGTTCCTGGCTGAACTAGGGACGGAACCGCAATCCGAACGGCGCGTCGGGAGGAGAAATAAGGGGCCGAAGAGGACTAGGAGTTGCCTTGCAGCTTCGCATATGAAGTCCTACAAACCAGCGGCAGCACCGGTTGAGAGTACGGACTGGATTCCGGACCCTCAAGGAAGGAAGCAGTGTGAAAACAGAGAGAATGGACCCTAAGGAAGCCATTCATAAGGACCGAGGATTTAAAAAAAAAACTGCTGAGAATGATCCAGAGGAAAGATCAAGAGTAAAGCTTGAGACTGCTTGCTAAACATATCGTTTCAGTGTCAAAAGAGACCAAGCCCATCGCTTTGGCCAATGACTTCGATACGCAAACTTCAAAAGAAAAAAAACAGAATGAGACAGTGTAATTTTGGAGAGGGGAAGGAACGGCAAATTATTAAGGCTGAAGGGAAGACTGTAGCTTGGCTAATTTACATTCCAGCAGGCTCCAAAAGGGAATAACCAGTGACTGTAGGAGGCCTGCTTATTCTAATTTGCTAGCGGGCCATTCAAAACATATCATTATTGCAGGGTGACTCCAGAAGTTGACAAGTTAAAGACTGCGCGCCACAATGGGCTTGAAGCCTTGGAAAGAAGAGAAGCCTGGCCCAGTGGGAGTCATTGTGGGGACACTGAATGTCAGATGTTAACAGAAAACGGGGATAAGATGCTTTTTAGGTAGCTTGCTGCTTCCCAAGGTAGAGCAGGAATGGCAAAAACTCCTATCGGCCAATGCTGGGAACGGCAGGAGACAGATGCATGGTTTTTTCGCATCTGGAGGACTTGCTAGAAAGCCTGGGAATGCTGGAATATGATTCATGAGGAGAGGCAAAAGAGATTGAAAGGGCAATTAGCACAGTATACAATATGGACGTAAGGAAACAGAACATGAAAACTCCTCCACACGTCTAGCTACTTTGTTCAATGCATGGCAAAAGCAGCTGCTAGGATCCTTCATGCAACAAGATGGAAAACAGAATCCTGACCAGCTACTACTGACTGATTAGACAAAGCGTTAGAATACGGGACACCAGCAACACGTGCGTTCTTGAAGCAAAAGGCAAGAACTTTGCAATCCAGAAGAAAGCGGAGTCCCATAGGAGATCAGATTGGGGCGGGGGGGAAGGAGGTGGAGAGAAATCCTCGACTTTCAGACTGGCTATGTAAGCCTGGGGGGAAGAAGCATCAGTGTGTCATCTACGGCGTTAGGGAGATGTACAAGAAGAAGAGAAGCATAGGGAAATGGCAGCCTGATGTGTGTGTGTTTTGTTGTTTTTTCCCTATCTTGGAATAGTAGTCCTGTAATATGCAAGCTGTAGCATTTCTCTCTTTACTGAACCAAAACGGTCTAGTAAAAAAAGAAAAGGGCTCGGAGTCCCTTTCGGCCCCTGCGTTCCCGTCCCCGGGGAGGCCGCGAAAAACAGCGGCACGGGACAAAAAAAGAAAGCAGAGGTTTAAGGGGACGGCCCTGAGTGCCTTTAAAGCCCTGCTCTCTGCTCAAAACACGAACCGCCACCAATTCTTGAAAAGTTCATGGAAGTTTGTGACGGCAGGCTAAAAATCGTCATGAACTTCAGTTGGTGAGCCGCTTGGTGCCCATGCCTACCCCTCGCATTCACTCTCCGTCCACACACACACACACACTCACACACACACACACACACACACACACACACACACGTTATGTCCACCAGAAGGAACGGGCACCCCACCTCAGTCCACACGAAGGGACGAGGCCCCCGGCTCCGTCCATGCGAAGGGACGGGCACCCCAGCTGCGTCCACTTCAGGGGACGTGCACCCGTGCTCCGGCCATCTGAAGGGTCGGGCACTGTGCTCCGTTCATCTGTGTGGACTGGCACTCAAACTCTGTCCCTGCGAACGGATGGGCTCGCAAGCCCTGTCCGTCCAGACAGAGGAGCGCTCAAGCCCTGTCCGCCGCAGCAGATGGGCACTCAAGCCCTGTCCGTCGAAACGAATGGGCGTTCGGTCCCTGTCCGTCGGAACGGATGGGCACGCAGGGTTGCACTCACTCACTCGCTCACTCACACTCTCACTCTGCATCCCTACGCAACCCCCTCCCCCCAGCTACCTGCCACTGATGCCCACCCCCACCCCCCGGCCGACTGCCGCCAGCTTCTGCCAGCCAACGTCATCAGGAGCTTCAGGCGTGGCATCACGCCAGGCTTCGGGTCGCCTGGTGCCCCCTGCTTAGCAAGCCCTTCCGCCTCCGCGGAAGAACTTGCCTTCTGGATGCTCCCCTGTCTCTTCGCACGTGGCCCTCCTCTCCCGATCAGCTCTCCTCCTCTCTGGATGGCCTCGATCTGCAAGCTTCCTCAGTCTGCTGAAGAAACAGACAACAAGTCTACAAGGCCAGTCTGAGAACTCAGGGCCCCTTCCACCTCAGCCCTCTCCCCTTCCCACTTCCCGAAAGAGCACACAGTGAGCCCAAGGTTTAGCTCTCCCAGACACTGCCTTCCCCGTTGCTGGCATACAGGTCACAAGCCCTCCTTGCCCACTGGGGACCAGGAGGGGCAGAGAGGCAAGCGAAGGAGTTGGGGAACATCGCTCACCTCTTTCAGTGGCCACGACTCCCTTGAGGGCTTGCAGGAGAACCTCATCAAAACTCCCCCGGGGTATCCCTACAAGGAAAACCCGTGGTAAGCAGGGACGGCTCCTGCCCTTCCCTCCACGGGCATCCTCCAGGCTCCTCCACTGCCTTCGGTTGGCCAGCATCAACTGGCGGCTGCAAGCCCGAGTACATCTATTTCAACCTGTGCACTACCTCCCCTTCATACCTTAACTAAGGGAGCCCCTCCTCACACACACACACACACACACACACACACTACTCCATTCACACCACTCCCTGCCCCACTCAAACCATCCCCTAGGCATGGGCACCAAACAGGGATATGCGGTTAGGTTCCTGGCTGAACTAGGGACGGAACCGCAATCCGAACGGCGCGTCGGGAGGAGAAATAAGGGGCCGAAGAGGACTAGGAGTTGCCTTGCAGCTTCGCATATGAAGTCCTACAAACCAGCGGCAGCACCGGTTGAGAGTACGGACTGGATTCCGGACCCTCAAGGAAGGAAACAGTGTGAAAACAGAGAGAATGGACCCTAAGGAAGCCATTCATGAGGACTGAGGATTTTAAAAAAAACTGCTGAGAATGATCCAGAGGAAAGATCAAGAGTAAAGCTTGAGACTGCTTGCTAAACATATCGTTTCAGTGTCAAAAGTGACCAAGCCCATCGCTTTGGCCAATGACTTCGATACGCAAACTTCAAAAGAAAAAAAACAGAATGAGACAGTGTAATTTTGGAGAGGGGAAGGAACGGCAAATTATTAAGGCTGAAGGGAAGACTGTAGCTTGGCTAATTTAACCTCCAGCAGGCTCTACAAGGGAATAACCAGTGACTGTAGGAGGCCTGCTTATGCTCATTTGCTAGCGGGCCATTCAAAACATATCGTTATTGCAGGGTGACTCCAGAAGTTGACAAGTTAAAGACTGCGCGCCACAATGGGCTTGAAGCCTTGGAAAGAAGAGAAGCCTGGCCCAGTGGGAGTCATTGTGGGGACACTGAATGTCAGATGTTAACAGAAAACGGGGATAAGATGCTTTTTAGGTAGCTTGCTGCTTCCCAAGATAGAGCAGGAGTGGCAAAAACTCCTATCGGCCAATGCTGGGAACCCGCTCCCGTTCCCAAATGTCGGACTGGCTCTTTAAGACTGGGCAGAGGAGAAGCAGTCTGTCATCTATGGCATTAGGGAGGAGTACCAGAAGAAGCTCCTCCTCCCACACACATACACACACAGACCCCACTCATACCCGTCAGCTCACTCCAGTCCCGTCCTCCGTTCTTCTGAAGGGACCGTAACTCAAAGTGTTTCCCTTCGAACTAATGGGTTCACAAGCCCTGTCCACTGGAACGGAAGTGCAGAAAAGCCCTGTCCATTGGGAACGGATGGGAACGCAAGCCCTGTCCGTAGGAATGTACGGGCACACACGGTCCCACTCACTTACTTACTCACTCACTCTCCCACCCTCGGATGGTCCTTCCATCTGAAGGGACCAGGACTCAAGGATCCCCCCCTCACAGACTGTTTTGTGCCAGGCATGAACCTCAGTGTTTTCTCCCTCTTCCCCACCAGGGAAGGCCTCAATTTCTCATGACGCTTGTGAAAAAACCATGGTGATATTTTACTCATACATCTTTTGTCATTTCTGTCCTTCGACATTCATGGGCTGGCTGAGATCTCCCTGCTCATCTCCTTTGCCAATTACCCCCTCCCCTTCCCTGCCATTTCCTTATTCTCATTACTGAACTGCCCCTGTTTGATTTTTCAATTTATTGAACACATTTGTAAGCCATCTTTTTGCCTCGTGGAACTCAAGGCAGCTTATTATATTTTATGTATCTATGTATGTTCGTCTGCATTTAGATTTTTTTACCCTCCATTCTCAGAAGCCATCTCATGGCGAGTTATCTTAAAAGATAAAAACCCCACATACATTAAGACATTAAAAATCACCATACTCCAGCACAAACTCCGAGAGGTGCTGACTTTTCCAGATACCTCTAGGTCTTTTGTCTGATTGATCTTAAAGATAGTTCTTAGCTGTGGAGGGGCCCCATGATCTTCCATGCCCAGGCCACAACACAAGACCTGGGGGAAAAAATCCTTTTTACTGGTCCTGCATCGCCCTCAGCTGTTCTGGGAGCTTGTTCCACCAAGTCGGGGCCAGGACCGAAAAGGCCTCTAGTGGGCCAGGAATCCCTTGGCCAGGAATATAACCTCACCTTTCTCAAAACACACTTTAAAAAGCCATTGTCAAACCTAGGAATGTCACAACCTCAACCCTTTTCTCCTTCCTATTCACCATCCAACTTACCTTTCGGGGGTCCCCTGTCTTTAGCTTTCCCCCCTGCTGTTCTCTCCTGCATGGTCTCCCCACAAAAGGTCTCCCTCGGTGGCCTTGTGGCCACCACCTCCAGGCAGGTGCCCGCTGTGTGCCTCTCTTGGCCTAGGCTTGAGCCCCCTCTGCAAAGTCAGGTCTGGTCATCTCAGGGGTGCGTCTCCAGAAGTGGCTCCTGGGACTTTCCTTGGTGAGGCCTCCTGCATCAGGGCATCAATGAACCAGGGCCCTTTGGGGGCTGTTTCAGAACCCCAGTCTAGTCCTGCCTCCATCAAGGCTGAGAACGTCTGCGAGTTCTGCTGGGGTTGCCAAGTGACCCTCAACCACCACGGAATTCAGGGCTTGGGGGAGGGGTTAGAAGCGCGGACTTTTCATCTGGCGATCCGGGTTCGATCCCGCGTTCCCCCACATGCAGCCAGTGGGGCGACCTTGGGCTCGCCACAGCACTGTCTGTGGTGCAGAGAGGAAAGGGAAGGCGATTGTAAGCCACTTTGAAACGCCTTTGGGTAGAGAAAAGCAGCATATAAGAACCAACTCTTCTTCTTCTTCAGTGATCTCAGGGCTCTCTCAGCCTCACCTCCCTCACAGGGTGTCTGTGGTGGGGAGTGGAAAGGGAAGGCGAATGTAAGCCACTTTGAAATTCCCTCTGCTGGAGAAAAACAGCACATAAGGACCAAATGTTCTTTTCTTCTTCTTCTTCTTCAAGCGACAGATGTTGCTTCTTCTGGGGAGTTTTGATTCCGTGAAGCATTGCTTCCCTCGGAATTTTTTCCTCCAGACTTGGGACTCCTTCAGGCTTGAATGGAGATCCCGACCCCACTCCCAGTCTGTCCCTACTTCCACTTTGGTTTTCTACTGTGGGACAGTAGAGACACGGATATATGGCTGATCCCAGGAGAGTTCCAGGCCCCGCCTGAGTAGGATTCCTAGCCCCCAGGTGAGGCCTGGGGATCTCCTGGGATGACCGTCTCTTTCCAGTCTAAGGCATCAGTTCCCTTGAGGAAAATTGATGCTTTGGACACTGGATGATGTTTGAGGGTTCTGATGTCATTGGAGGGATTCAGGGTTATTTCGGAGAGGGTCTGTGGAGAGAGATCTGTAGTGTTTGCTCTCTTTCCAATCTCCAAGCCATCCAACAAGGTGGGGGTAGAGGGTCCCCTTAGATTCCCTCATTTAAACCTTGGTGTTGTGGACACCAGGTTTTTAAAAAAAGAATAAGCACTCAGTAATGCTGCCCTAAGCAGCGTGACCTCCTAAGGCCACTGATTTCAAGCCGTGAACTGAGAAGAGGGTGCCTCTGAGCACAATGGCACCACAGTGTTTGTTGCCTGTACAACAACAAAAAATTGAAAGGGTACAGAGGAGAGCGACGAAGATGATCTGGGGCCAAGGGACCAAGCCCTATGAAGATAGGTTGAGGGACTGGGGAATGTTCAGCCTGGAGAAAAGGAGGTTGAGAGGGTAAATGATAGTCCTCTTTAAGTACTTGAAAGGTTGTCACTTGGAGGAGGGCAGGATGCTGTTTATGTTGGCTGCAGAGGAGAGGACACGCAGTAATGGGTTTAAACTTCAAGTACAACGATATAGGCTAGATATCAGGGAAAAAAATTTCACAGTCAGAGTAGTTCAGCAGTGGAATAGGCTGCCTAAGGAGGTGGTGAGCTGCCCCTCACTGGCAGTCTTCAAGCAAAGGTTGAATACACACTTTTCTTGGATGCTTTAGGATGCTTAGGGCTGATCCTCTGTTGAGCAGGGGGTTGGACTAGATGGCCTGTATGGCCCCTTCCAACTCTATGATTCTATCTGGCAGGCATGACTGAGAGTTAAAAGCATCAGGCCAATGGCCCATCCAGTCCAACACTCTGTCTCGCACAATGGCCAAAACCAAGGGGCCATCAGGAGGTCCACTGCAGGGCCAGAGCTCCAGAAGCAGTCCCACTGTAGGCCTATGCAGACCAACACATTGCGTCACACCGTGGCCAAAACCCAGAGAAGAGGAGGTGGCTAGAATTCCAGGAGTCTTCCTGTTGTTGCTTCACAAGCACCAAAAACACAGATTGCCACTGCCCCAGATATAGACACAAGAGAAGCCATGTTGGGTCAGGCCAATGGCCCATCCAGTCCAACCCTCTGGGTCACACAAAACCTAGCTTCTGCCAGGAAGGCCACAAGGAGGGCCCGACTTCCTCTGAGAAGGCAGTGCTGTTCTGCCTAGATTCCTGTTTTCCCCCCACAGCTTTTAAACCACCTTTGACCTTCAGGGATTTTTGCCTGTCAATAACCCATGGTCTGAAGTGACAGAACTAATTTAAAAATGTTTATCCCACGAGGCAAATAATGTCTTTATTTGCCCCATTCTCTGAAATGGATTGACGGCCAACTCCGGATTGCATCCCTTGCTCAGAGGAGCAGCCAACCTGGATGCAAAGGGCAGGATTCCCAGCTGTTGTGCCTTGTAGAATCACACTTAGAAGAGAACTTGGGACCTCCTCCTCATAATAAAAGGTGTGTATGGATGAGAGCCATTCTTTCTGACTTAGGGTGACCCAATGAATCAATATCCTCTAAAACGTCCAGTCCTGAACCGCCTTGCTCCGGTCCTGCAAACAGAGGGTCGTAGCTTCCTTCCTTGAGTCTCCTCACCTCTTTTCCTGCAGCCTTCCAATTTTCCCTGGCGTTATTGTTTCATTATATTGCTAGCAACAAAGCCCCTTGTGCAAAAATAACAACAATAATAATAATATAACGGGCTCTAGAAAACTGATGCTCAGGGGAAAGGTGGAAATGTCAGCGTTACATACATAAAAGCAAAGAAAGTAAATCCATCCATCCCTTCATACATGGGTTTCTTGATGGCCCACAAAGGGTTTCCCAAAGGGGTGGGAGTTCATTAATTTTTAATATGTATTTTTGTATGCTATGACCATTGTATTCTCTTGACAAAATTCTACCAGCCTGTGCCCTGCTTCATTTTGTACTCCAAGGCCAAACTTGCCTATTATCCCGGTTTTCTTTTGGCTTCCTATTTTAGCATTCCAATCCCCCATGATGATAAGCACATCATTTTTTGGCATTGCTTCTAGAAGGTGTTGTAGGGCTTCATAGAACTGGTCAACTTCATCCTCTTCAGCAGCAGTGGTTGGGGCATAGACCTGGATTACTGTGATGTTGAATGGTTTGCCTTGGATTCGAACTGAGATCATTCTGTCATTTTAGGGATTGTATCCCAAGACTGCTTTTCCTACTCTCTTATTGATTATGAAGGCTACTCCATTTCTTCTGCAAGATTCTGGTCCACAGTAGAATACCTGATGGTCATCTGAATTAAATTCACCCATTCCTGTCCATTTTAGTTCACTGATTCCTAAAATGTCGATGTTCAGTCTTGTCATCTCTTGTTTAACCATGTCCAGCTTGCCTTGATTCATGGATCTGACGTTCCAGGTTCCTATGGAATAAAAATCTTTACAGCATCGGACTGTCTTTTCGCCTCCAGTTGCCTCCACAACCGAGCATCCTCCACAACCGAGCATCCTTTCGGCTTTGGCCCAGTCGCTTCATTCATTCTGGCGCTACTCGTACTAGCCGTCTGCTCATCCCCAGTAGCATAGTGGACACCTTCCGACCTGAGGGGCTCATCTTCCGGCGTCATATCGGTTTGCCTTTTGGAACTGTCCTTTGGGTTTTCATGGCAAGGATACTGGAGTGGTTTGCCATTTCCTTCTCCAGTGGATCACCTTTTGTCAGAGCTCTCAGTTATGACCTGTCCATCTTGGGTGGCCCTGCACAGAAGAGCTCATAGCTTCACTGAGCTACGCAAGTCCCCTTGCCACGGCAAGGCAGTGATCCTTGAAGGGGGAATATGCATTTTAAAATCTGCTAAACATTGACCAGGTGATATGACCATATATGGGAGGGGAGCCGCCCTAGGGCATGTCCACAGCTCTGCTTCCCAACCATCTTCTGCACGACTGTGCCACTGCTGGGGTGTCTCGGAGCCTGGAGAAGGTTTCTGGGGTTTCTCAGGATTAAAAAGGGGGAGAGAGGCTGCCTTAACAGGTCGCACAGTTCTATCTCCCCCTGCCTCCCAGGATCTCAGAAACAGGATATGTGCTTCCACCTCCCCCCATCCAAAACCCCTTGTGTTAGGCTGAGAGAGAGAAAGAGAGCGACAGCAGCTGGCCCACGGCTACTCAGCCAGTTTCGGAAGAAAGGATCTGAACCCGCTTCCCCAGAAGAGACTTGCTCAGCCTTGGATCGTGGCCATGCGTGTAATTTGTTCTCACCGGACAGCTGAGAAGGTTCCGATGGTGAAGAGGACATCACAGGACTGAGAAACCTAGTTGCGGGTGTGAGAGTCAGCAAAACCCAAAACTCCAAACGAATCAGACAAGAGTCCCAGGGGAAGCAGAAATAAAATATATTTGCCAATATGGGGACAGCACAGCAACAGGGCTGAAATGCAGATCTCTATCCCAGCAAGGCTGGCAAAGATTTTCAATAACTTTCCTTTCTTGTAACTTTGCAATTCACATATTCCCATGGGTCTCGACATCATTCTTAAGTGTGGATGACACCGGTTGGTTGGCCAAGCTCTCAGGGCAATTGTTCTCCCCCCCTCCCAAGTATGGGTTGACTCATGGTGAAGACTTAATATCCTGAAAGTTAGCAGAGCGCCTTAGTAAGGCAAGGAAGCGCAGAGGGGAAGAAGGGGGAAGCAAACAACAAACAAAGAACAGCACACCCACAACGCTGGCATTGAAGTCACAGAGGAGGCCAACCACGTAAGTCAAAAGCGGAGTAGTAAAAATCAGCTCTGCATCTTGATCCCCAGCCCACAACATCCCCTGGCTTTTAAGGAATTGGCCCACATGGGTGCATGTTCCCACTGCTGTATAGAACATTGTTGAGCAATTGATGTGTCGTAACTGAAAGGTGAAAACTTGGGGCCATTCTGCACAAGGACCAATGTTGCCAATTGTTCACAGAATGCAGAAACGCTATATTAAATAGTGGCATTTCGTCATTCCGCATACCTTTCCGCATACATATCGTTTCAGTGTCAAAAGAGACCAAGCCCATCGCTTTGGGCAATGCCTTCGATACGCAAACTTCAAAAGAAAAAGAACAGAATGAGACAGTGTAATTTTGGAGAGGGGAAGGAACGGCAAATTATTAAGGCTGAAGGGAAGACTGTAGCTTGGCTAATTTAACCTCCAGCAGACTCTACAAGGGAATAACCAGTGACTGAAGGAGGCCTGCTTATGCTCATTGGCTAGCGGGCCATTCAAAACATATCGTTACTGCAGGGTGACTCCAGAAGTTGACAAGTTAAAGACTGCGCGCCACAATGGGCTTGAAGCCTTGGAAAGAAGAGAAGCCTGGCCCAGTGGGAGTCATTGTGGGGACACTGAATGTCAGATGTTAACGGAAAACGGGGATAAGATGCTTTTTAGGTAGCTTGCTGCTTCCCAAGGTAGAGCAGGAATGGCAAAAACTCCTATCGGCCAATGCTGGGAATGGCAGGAGACAGATGCATGGTTTTTTCGCGTCTGGAGGACTTGCCAGAAAGCCTGGGAATGCTGGAATATGATTCATGAGGAGAGGCAAAAGAGATTGAAAGGGCAATTTGCACAGGATACAATATGGACGTAAGGAAACAGAACAAGAAAACTCCTCCACACGTCTAGCTACTTTGTTCAATGCATGGCAAAAGCAGCTGCTAGGATCCTTCATGCAACAAGATGGAAAACAGAATCCTGACCAGCTACTACTGACTGATTAGACAAAGCTTTCGGACCAGAGAATCGGCTACTTAGACAAACAACACAAAGATAGTGGCTGAAGACAAGGTTGAACAAAGAACATTGCACTTTATTTCACATAGCACACATAGGCAAAAGGTCACAATCAAAACCGTCTCCTATTTCTGAAAAGGTAACTGGCCATAGCGTCCCGAACCTTGCACCCCTCCGAATAGATCCTTTTTTTTCTGGCTTGAGGGATGGCTGCTGCATCCTCAAGGACTACAGGGTCTGATTCAGCCACTGGGAAGGGGATGTGATGTCCCTTGTCCTCGCAGATGTTGTTCCAAGATGACACATGCGATGATCAATGGTGTCACATTGTCTATATGCACATGGAGTCGTGACATCAAGCGATGGAACCGAGCCTTCAAAGGGCCAAAGGCACGCTCCACGACATTCCTTGCGCGGGAGTGCCTGAGGTTGTAGTAGCTCTGCACATTTGTCCTTGGCCGCTTATAGGGAGTCATGAGCCAGCGTCGTGTGGGGTAGGCTCCATCTCCGAGCACCAAAGCCGGAACACGCACTCCCTCAATGGTGGCGGTGGGGTTGCCGGGGACAAAGACCCCTTGGTCCATGGTTGCCCTGAGGTTCGATTCACGGAACACAAGGGCATCATGCCTCCTCCCACTCCACCCCACCTCGGCATCTTTAAACCGTCCGGAGAAGTCCACGGTTCCTTGAAGGAGAACAGGACAAAAGTCCTTCCTGTTCCCGTGCTCCTTTATGCTTCCCTGAGGTGCTCGGATCGGGATGTGGGTACCGTCAACCGCGGCGAAACAAGGTGGGAACCCGTCTGAGGAAAGAAAAAGAAAAGAATAGACACCAGGGATTAAAGTTAACGTGGGGCGCATCGAGTCTTCGTTGCTCACCTATCAAAAATGAAAAAAAAACTAAAGGGCAAAGGGGATATAAGGACACCCACCGCTCCAAGCCGGTCTCCGAGGCACACCACTTTGCTGTACAATTCTGCCTCCATGGCGAAGCAGAACTCCAGCAGGATCTCGCTGACCGTGGAGACTCCTAATCCGAATTGCTGGGCAACTGTCCGGAAGTACTGTGGGGTGGACAAGTACCACAAGGCGGCTGCCACCCTTTTCCCCACAGGAATAGGGCACCGCATGCCAGTGAATTGCCTCTCCATGCGGCCATGGAGAGCTTCCACAATTTCAAAAAACGTTCCCCTTGACATTCTGAAGTTTGCAATCCAGTGGTCATCATCCCAGACGGCCACGGGGAGCCAGAAGCACTAACCTGTCTCTGTGCCTTTCAAATCCAGGTGGTTGTTCCAGGTAGACTTCTTCCTTCATTCCTCCACGAGGAAATGCTGTCTTTCCATCCAGAGGCTCCACGTGCATCTTTCTTGCTGCTGCTATGCCCAAGAGCAGAGGGAGTCAAACTGTGGCCCTCCAGATGTCCATGAACTACAATTCCCATGAGCCCCTGCCAGCATTCAATCCAGTGGTCATCATCCCAGCGAGACATCACAAAATCTTCCCACCAGTCAGTGGATCTTTCGTCCACCCAGAACTGTCTGGGGAACCAGACCTCTGATAGAGCTTGCCAGCGTTTCCTAGCCACCACGCGTGCCCTAAGAAATTTGCTTCTAGTGATGGCCCTCCTTCTGTCTACACGTAGTCTGGAATCCCAAAAAGTAGACCTCATCCGTGACACGGCGGCACGGACACGCTGGGCTATTGCTAGCATCTGAGCCAGCAACACAAGAACAATCCTCTCCATTGCTACGTTTAGCTGTGCGGTGGCTACGAGGCTCGGAGAACAAAGGGTGAGGCCGACCATGTGTTTGCCTAGGTACACATAGGCAGGTAAGCTGTGGGCGTGTACTGTGGGCGGGATACAGGCTTCCCTCATAAAACATTTTTTCATAGGAAACATTGGAAACCCTGTCCAAATGCCCCACTGATTTATCGATGATTCGTTGCTACAGGTTTTTCGGGGTTAAAACAAAAAAAAAGGGAACACCCCCCCTCCCCCGATTGTGGCTTGTGGATGGAGGTCAAAGGTGTCCCAGCTGTTTGATTGACGGCCACGGGGAGTCAGAAGCACTAACCTGTCTCTGTGCCTTTCAAATCCAGGTGGTTGTTCCAGGTAGACTTCTTCCTTCATTCCTCCACGAGGAAATGCTGTCTTTCCATCCAGAGGCTCCACGTGCATCTTTCTTGCTGCTGCTATGCCCAAGAGCAGAGGGAGTCAAACTGTGGCCCTCCAGATGTCCATGGACTACAATTCCCATGAGCCCCTGCCAGCATTCATGGGCAGGGGCTCATGGGAATTGTAGTCCACGGAAATCTGGAGGGCCGCAGTTTGACTACCCCTGCCCAAGAGCATTCTAGTTGAAGTGTGTCCACCACTGGTGCGGAGGTTTCATCATTGTCTTCTCCGTCCTTCTGGGAGTATCCTTTGGCAACCAATGGGGCTTTGTGCCTTTGTCCTTCCCCTTCGACACCAAGATCCACTTGCCTCCCGCTGTCCTCTGTGAGTGTCCAGGTTTGGTTCTTGATCAGAGATTCAGTCTCTTCTTCTGCAGCTTTCTCCACTTTGCTGCTTCGTTGGCAGGCATCCTTTCTATCTCTCTCCATGTGAAAGGCTCAGGTGCCTTGACCACATGAGAAAATCCGTCTGGTGGGACTCCTTTGCTTGCTCTGGGCGATTGTCTGACACTTGGCCCGGGAGCCCCTTCTGGTTCCTGAGGATCTGCAGTTGTGTCTTGTTCTGTGTTGTCCTCAACACTGAGAAACATTGTTTCTGGGTGCGAGGAAGCTCGCTTTGTGTTGCCCACAGCTCTGAGGAACACTGTTTCTAGTTGCGAGGCTCTACCCCCCTCTGCAACTCCTTCTGGTTCCTGAGGTTCTGCAATTGTGTCCTCCTCTGTGTTGTCCACAGCACTGAGAAACACTGTTTCTGACTGCGGTGCCCCAGGAGGGTACAGTTCTACTGGAATGAGCAAGTGTTTCGGGTCCAGCGCCAGACGGGAGGGAGAGAGACTTCTGTTGCTCTCCCCAGGGAGCACCTTGGGGTTGAGAGTTTCACAGCCACCCCGTCCCGGGGCTCCAGCTGTGGCGTTGGCCGCTTAGCTGCTTTGTCCTTCAGCAGGCTTCCAAGGAAGCTGGCCCTGGTCTGATCTCAGCCTCGTTCAAATGTGCACTGGGACAGGAACACAGGCGAGTCTTCTGGCTTCTCAGGAGGAGGGACCAGACCCGTCCCAAGAGGAGGGGGAGCCGCTGGGGACCGCTGCAAGAGCTGCCAACGACAAATGGCTGAAATGGGTTTGGGAGGCTTGGTTTTGCTCCAGAGTCCCAGCATGAGGAAGGCAGGAGGAGGGGGGGGGGGAGGAAGGGCACTCCTGCAGGGTCTTCTTTCATCTGTAGGGGAGAGAAGAAAAGCAGGGAGGCCCCTGCGTCAGCTCACTGGCACCGATCAGTGAAATGTGCCAGAGATCGCTGACTCGCTTCGAGGTTGGGGTCCCGAAGGCCCTTCCTCAGAAGGAGCCCTGGCTGCCCCGAGGCAAAGGGATCTCGAGAAACAGCGACCATCGACAGGAGGATGCACAGGGGTGTAGCAGATCTGCGGGCCACACCTGCTGCGACAGCAGGGCTCCCGGGGTGGAGCTGGGTGCATGGGGTCGGCAGGCGAAAGAACAGGGTCAGGAGGAGAGCGAGTCTTCGTTACCTGGAAGCCCTCTGAAGTGGCTGAGACGAGCTGGAATGGTCCCCAAGGTCCAGGAATCTTGGTCAACCCAACAGGCAAAGAGGTGTCGTGGGGGGCAGATTGGCGGAAACATTTTGGAATCCAGACAAATCCCTGAAGGCCCTTGTGGTTGTTCCCTTTGGAGGGAGGTCTGAATCTTGGATATCATGTGGAGGTACGGGATTATCTAAAAAGTCTCTGGGGGTCTGTTGGGGGGCACATGACGCTGACCTGGCATGTAACCCGTGCTCTCTCGAGTCCCAGCATGGGAACGGGTGGTGGGAGGAGGACGAGGACGAGGAGGAGGAGGAAGGGCACTCCTGCAGGGTCCTTTTACTCATCTGTAGGGGAGAAAAGAAAAGCTGGCAGGCGCAGGGTCAGCTCTCTTGCATTGGTCCATAAAATAGGCAAGAGATGGCAGACTTGCTTCTGAGCTGGGGAAAAGCAGCAAGGGATTTCCTCCGAGGAGCCTTCATTGCCCGGAGACCAATGAGGGGCCTTGGTGTGGAGCAGCCAGAGCCCTGGCCCCTCACGCAGTCCCAAAGCCACGGCTCCTTGCCCACCCCTGATTCCCCGGAGAGGAACATTACCTGAACTTGGCAGGAGTGCCGCAATTTCGGGGGGGACCTCTCTGCCCCGCCACATATTATAGAGCAGGGCAGAGAGATTGCTCCGGAGGTCTTCGATCTGGGGAGATGGAGAAATGGCCCCAGTGATTCCTGCCCTCTTCACAGCCCAGGCCAGAGGGTGGGACGTTTGCCTCCCCCCTCTACGTGTGATCTCCCCCTCTACGCACCTCCTCCTCCTCCTCCAGCAGGGCCCTGGCCTGGCCCAGGAGGGAGAGGAGGACCAAGAGGCCTCCCTCCCTCACCCACCGCCCGTCCAGGCTCAGGGCGTCCTCCAGAGCGGCCTCCTGGAGAGAGAGCCTCTGCCTCGCGCTGAGGTGACCTCCGAACACCTGAAACCAGGAAGAGACCCTGTCAGTCCTCTCCAAACGGAAGCCCTGGTGCCTCTTCCCCAGAGGGGTTGATCCTGCCCTCCCTCCCTCGCCCCTCTCCAACTGCCCTGCGAGGAAATGGGATTCCCACAATGAATCAGGGCATGCTCCAGAGCTGTGGCATGCCGAAGGGACAGGAGGACTCCCAGTCTCTCTGCACACCACTGCCAGAAGGATCGCCCAAGGGGGATCTCCTGTGTCCCTCCCTCCCTCCCGGGGAATAAACAAAGCACCCCTTGACCCTGGCCCAAGAGGGGAGGCCTTTCCAAGAATGCCTGGCCAGCACCACAGACGGGCCTCCGTACCTCAGCTGCCGTGATGAGGTGGGCGTAGCTCTCCCTCCAGGGCCGTTCTGGGTCCTCCTCCCAGGTGAACTGGCTCCGGCCTGAAAGGCAGAAATCGGGAAGAGCTCTAGTGGACAGGCCCGGCACAGAACAGCTGTGCTTCCTCCTGGCCTGGGGGTGTCTCTTCCCCCTCCCCCGGGGCCTCGCTGGTCTCCCCCTCTGGCCTCGGAGGAGGGCTGGGCTCATGGGGAAAGAGCACCAGGAAAGGCAGCTGAATCGGAACAGATGTCTGGAGGCTGTGGTGGGGAAGGCTGATCTGCACAGAAGGAACCCCGTTGCTCTGAAGGGAGGGAGGGGGTGCCCTACCCCGGAAAAGGGACCCTAACTCACCCTGCTTCTTCTGCTGCAATTGCATCAGCTGTCCAAAGACCTCCCTGGCCTTCTCCCGGACCTCCGCTTCCGGGTCGGCCAGGGAGACGGACAGCTTCGCCACCACGTGCCCGAATGTATGCTGGCTGAAGATCTAGATTGGAAGCAGAAGAAGAGGCCTCGCTTGTCCATCCAGAGACGGCCCCGGAGCCCTGAACCACTGGGGTCTTCCCCCTCCTGACCCTCCCCACTGATCCTGGGGGGACCTTAGAGGAGAAGGAACAATGTCCCAGGGGTGGACACTCTGGCACTTCGGGGAGGGAGGCAGGGAGGGCCAGTCCTCATCTTCCCCCTCCCAGAGATGGAACAGCCCCTCCTCTCTTGCTGGGCTCCACGGGCCAGATCCTGCTGGGGGTGGAGGACTTACGTTCAAGCCAGGCATTTTGCAGGCATCCAGGAGGACGTCCCTCAACAGAGCAGCTGCCCGGGCTCTGGGGGCAGGCCAGCTGACCCGGAGCCAGTATAAGAGTTGCTGTGGAAGGAAGGAAGGAAGGAAGGAAGAGGAAGGAAGGAAGGAAGGAAGCAGGCCCTCACCCCATACCCTCGGACCAGGGCATGGTCCTCAGCACACCCTCCCCCTGCAGATCTGCCCACCAAGGACTGTGCTGCTCTTCAGGAAGATCCCCAGAGAGGGTGGGCCCCAGGCTCTGGAAAGGGCTCTGTTCCTGTGGGAGAGCTGCCTGCCCCCAACCTGCCCCCTGAGGGGCCCGTCGTCTCCCAGCCTGGAGCCGGGGTGCCCAGTGACCCTTCCAGTTGGCGTGCTCCCACGGCTCACGGACGGCAGCTCCTTGGGAGTCCTTCCCCCAGGAGAGAGGCAAGCCACTCTGCTGCCGCCACAGAAAGCCAAATTCCAGGAATGGGGTTCTAGAGCAGCCAGGTGGGAGGGCCCCCCCATGCGGCAGGAGGGTGGGGGGGATTGTGTTGCGCCAGAGGTGACCCTTTCTCCCCGCTGGGCTCCCTTGGGATCCCCTTGGCCCATCTCCCTCCCACCTTCTCCAGCTACTTACGTCCAGCAGGGTGTCCAGGTGGCCTGCGGAGGGATCCTCGCGGATCAGGCCCCGCAGCATCCTGCGCAGGGCCTCCTCTGCCTTCTGCTGCAGGGCCTGATGGGAAGAGCGATCTGGCATGAAAAGGCTGACCCCCCCTCGCCCCAGGGCTGGCCAGGAAGCCTTGAAGACCACCACTCCATCCTCCAGGGAAGGAGGCCTCTGGATTCGGGACCCAAAGAGGGACCCTGCGTCTTTCGCCTCTTCCGGAGGAGGGACACAGCTCTCCCCACAGCTGGACCTCGTCCTCCAGAGAAGACGGGACCGCCAGGTGTGTCTGCCACCCTCTTGAGAAATCAGGTGTCGCTCAAGGTACCTGGCCTGCGGGGTCTGCCTGTATCGGGGGGCCTCCGAGGACCATCCCCAGAGCCCAGGCTACAATCGACTGCCGGAGATCTGTCCTCAGGGGCGGATGGAACTTGCTGGCAGGACAGAAGGGCCGGGATTAGACTCCGTGCTGGAAGGGAGGGCAATCCCCCAGCCCTGCCGGGGCTTCGTCTGAGGCTCGCCACTTCCCCCTGAGCAGCGTGAGGGTGAGGGTGGAGGAGAGGATGGCAGTGCAGCGCCTGAGAGTCAGGGAGAGCCTCGGGGAGGGAGGCACTGCTCCCAGCTGGAGAACAGGTGTTGCCCTCAGGCACTCTGCCCGCATCGCCCTGAGGCCGGGCAGGAAGCAGCCATGGCCTCCCGTCTCTCCCTTGGGCTGGCTCTGTTGACCATCCTGCAGCCCCAGGACGGTCTCCCTCCCTCCCTCCCCTCCGAGGGCCTGGCACCAAGGTTCCCTCAGGAAGAAACATACCTCAGCTCTGCCACAGCCTCCATACATCCAACCAATCTCGCCTCTAGGGCAAGGAATGACTTGTGCATGATGTCCTTGGGGAGACAAAGGTTTCAAAAAGAAAACATCAGAGCTCCTTGGGCTGGGGCAGGTCTGCTCCTGCCCCCCACTCCCTTTCCTCCCCCCCCCCCCCAGTCCTGAGTCTCACTCACTCGTATTTTCTCTGCAATTCTTTGCTTGCAAGAAGGCAGAGAACGCTCCCGGCCGTGGCAGAACCCCCGGACCGCCTGTAAGAATGCCCGGTCCTGTCTGGGGCCCTGCAAGTGGCGAGAGGCAGGCTGTGAGCCTGGCCATGGAGGGCCAAGGAGAGAAGCAGCATCCCCAGTCAGGGGCAGTCCATCTGGCTGGACACGAGCCGCTGCTTCTCCTGCTCCCGAGGAGGCTCCCTCCTGAAAGTCTCCATGGCTGCCCTGGCCCTCAGGGCACATGGCTGGACCCCGAGGAGACGGCATCCTTTGCAGAAGGAGGCAGGGTAGAGGGTCCCGTCCCTCCAAGAGGTGCTCGTGGGACAGCTGTGGGGCTTCCTAACCCAGGGGCCTGGGAGGATGGGGACCCCGGTCCCTTTTCTGCAAGCACCCCTCTCGGGGGCGGCTGCAAGTCAGTGCGGGATCCGTGTGACGGGCCCCCCTTGCTCCTGAGACTGCCATCCCTCTGCTACTGGAGCCAGCGAAATCCGAGAGGAAGGGGAACGGAAGGGGAACAGCCTCGCAAGGGAAGGGACACTGCGCTTCTCCTGGTGCCTCGTGGGGCTTACCGTATCCTTGGCGGCCAGGAAGTGGGCGATGCATTCCGCCGCTCCCCTCTTGGGGCGCCTCCTGCAGGCAGCGGCAGCTGGGGAGGAAGGGCCCGGTTAATACGCGGAGAGATCCCGCTTTCCTTGCGCCTTCCATGGTGCCTTCCCTCGGAGCCCTTCCCAGCGGGCTCCCAGGGGCGAAGACTCCGCTTCCGTGCCCCTGCGGGCTGATCCCCACCCAGAGGTCGGCAGAGGGAACACGTCCTGGGCTGGGTCCAATCCTGCCCTGGGGAGGGGGGGGCTTCCTTCCCTCTCGCCCCTCAGGGGTCCTCTGGATCATCGCTTCAGCAACAGGTCCAGTGGCTCCCCGGTTTGAGGGTGGGGCTCCATCCACAGCAGGAGAGAGAGCCTCCCCCCATCGACTTCTCTGCCTGTAGTGCGTGGCAGCCCCCCTCGGTGTCCCCCCAGCACCCCCAAGGGGCTCTGATGGCCACACAGCTCAGCCCGGACTGTGGAGCCCTCCTGTGTGGGGGGAGCCCGATTTGGCCTTCAGGCACAATTCTTCAGGGCCCCGACCGTGGGCACTGCTGTCGGGCACCTTCACAGAAACCATCAGGGGAGCCGTTTCGTCTCCGGGCCTCCCTCCGACTCCAGTGGGAGAATCGGCAAATTCTGTCACTCTAGGAGGAGACTCCCCCCCCCACACACACCTTCTCCACATCGTGTCCCTTTCCCCCCTTCTTCGAAAGAATGGGGTCCATTAGGGCTACCCTTTTCTCCTCCCCACAGGAGCCCTCCACGAATGCCCCGTTGTCGTCTGTCATCACAGATCCGACTGGCGAAAGGGGCCATGACACACCGACAACGTACCCTAATCAATGGGGTCGTTCTTGAAGGTGCCACGAGATTTCCAAGCCCTGTCGGGCTGGTTCCAAAAGCACTCCTTGTGCTGGGAGCCACAGGGGGCCTGAGCCCTGGGAATGTCACTGTCCTCAACAGCTCTGCCTCTTCCGCCCCCCTCCCTGCCCCTCCCTGCCCTCCGTTCCACTCCTCACCTGCAGGCTGCACCTCTCCTCCGGCCCGGGGGGCGACCTTGGCCCGTTTGAAGAGGGCCCTTAAGCGCTGGAGGCTAGAAGGGAGGGAAGAGAAGGGGAGTCACTGGCCTGGCGGCACCCTGTGTCTGCAGTCCCACCTAACCACCCGCCCTGATAAGAAAGAACACTTGAGGGAGTCTCTCTGGGATGAGGGCAGGTCCCTCCGTCTCCGCATCGTGACTCTGAGGGCATCGGAGGTCTGGAGAGAATCTCCCCTGGGCACCCGGTGGGGGGCTCTTGGCCCCTCTTGCCTGCGAGGGTGGAGGGACCGGAGAAGGCCTGACACACTCTTTCCCTCCCCTGACACGGAGCTGAGCGTTCGGACAGCCTCATCGCTTGGAGAAGATGAGGTGCCTACAGGTTACTAGGCAGATACTAACCAGTGCCTACAGGTTACTAGGCACTGTAGATCAATCATCAGAAAGGCCAAAGCTGAGAGTGAGCTAAAATTGGCCAGGGAAGCCCATTGATGAGTTCAAATCCCCTGGTCCGGATGAAGTGCACCCGAGAGTGCTCAAAGAACTTTCCAGAGAACTTGCACAGCCCTTGTCCATCATCTTCGGGCCCTCTTTAAGGACTGGAGATGTCCCGGAGGACTGGAAGAGAGCAAACGTTATTACGATCTTCAAAAAAGGGAGGAAGGATGACCCGGGAAACTACAGACCAGTGAGTCTGACCTCTGTTGTGGGGAAGATAATGGAGCAGATATCTGGAGGGCAATTTCGTGATCCAAGAAAGTCAGCATGGATTTGTCTCCAACAGGTCCTGCCAGACCAACCTGGTTTCCTTTTTTGACCAAGTAACAGGTTTGCTGGATCGTGGAAATTCGGTTGATGTCATTTACTTGGATTTTAGTAAAGCTTTTGACAAGGTTCCCCAATATGTTCTGATGGATAAGTTGAAGGACTGCAATCTGGATTTTCAGATAGTTAAGTGGATAGGGAATTGGTTAGAGAACCGCACTCAAAGCGTTCTTGTCAATGGTGTTTCATCAGACTGGAGAGAGGTGAATAGCGGGGTCCCTCAGGGCTCGGTGCTCGGCCCGGTACTTTTTAACATATTTATTAATGATCTAGATGAGGGGGTGGAGGGACTACTCATCAAGTTTGCAGCTGACACCAAATTGGGAGGACTGGCAAATACTCCGGAAGATAGAGACAGAGTTCAACGAGATCTGAACACAATGGAAAAATGGGCAAATGAGAACAAGATGCAATTTTAAAAAGATAAGTGTAAAGTTCTGCATCTGGGTCAGAAAAATGCAAAGCATGCCTACTGGATGGGGGATACGCTTCTAGGTAACACTGTGTGTGAACGAGACCTTGGGGTACTTGTGGATTGTAAACTAAACATGAGCAGGCAGTGTGATGCAGCGGTAAAAAAGGCAAATGCCATTTTGGGCTGCATCAACAGGGGCATCACATCAAAATCACAAGATGTCATAGTCCCATTGTATACGGCACTGGTCAGACCACACCTGGAGTACTGTGTGCCGTTCTGGAGCCTCACTTCAAGAAGGACGTAGATAAAATTGAAAGTGTACAGAGGAGAGCGACGAAGATGATCTGGGGCCTAGGGACCAAGCCCTATGAAGATAGGTTGAGGGACTTGGGAATGTTCAGCCTGGAGAAAAGGAGGCTTAGAGGGGACATGATAGCCCTCTTTAAGTATTTGAAAGGTTGTCACTTGGAGGAGGGCAGGATCCTGTTTCTGTTGGATGCAGAGGAGAGGACACGCAGTAATGGGTTTAAACTTCAAGTACAACGATATAGGCTAGATATCAGGAAAAGATATCATGGCAAATAGATGGGGAAGAAATGGAGATAGTGACAGATTTTATTTTCCTGGGCTCCAAATCACTGCAGATGGGGACTGCAGCAAAGAAATTAAAAGACGCTTGCTTCTGGGAAGGAAAGCTATGGCAAATCTAGACAGCATCCTAAAAAGCAGAGACATCACCCTGCCAACAAAAGTGCGTTTAGTCAAGGCTATGGTATTCCCAGTTGCAATGTATGGCTGCGAAAGTTGGACCATAAGGAAGGCCGAGCGTCAAAGAATTGAGGCTTTTGAACTGTGGTGCTGGAGAAGGCTCTTGCGAGTCCCTTGGACTGCAAGGCGAACAAACCGGTCAGTCCTAGAGGAGATCAGCCCTGACTGCTCTTTAGAAGGCCAGATCCTGAAGATGAAACTCAAATACTTTGGCCACCTGATGAGAAGGAAGGACTCCCTTGAGAAGAGCCTAATGCTGGGAGCGATCGAGGGCAAAAGAAGAAGGGGACCACAGAGAATGAGGTGGCTGGATGGAGTCACTGAAGCAGTAGGTGCAAACTTAAATGGACTCCGGGGAATGGTAGAGGACAGGAAGGCCTGGAGGATCATTGTCCATGGGGTCGCGATGGGTCGGACACGACTTCGCACATAACAACAACAATCAGGAAAAGATTTTTCACAGTCAGAGTAGTTCAGCAGTGGAATAGGCTGCCTAAGGAGGTGGTGAGCTCCCCCTCACTGGCAGTCTTCAAGCAAAGGTTGGATACACACTTTTCTTGGATGCTTTAGGATGCTTAGGGCTGATCCTGCGTTGAGCAGGGGGTTGGACTAGATGGCCTGTATGGCCCCTTCCAAATCTATGATTCTATGATTCTAAGAGCAACACGTCCCGCTTCCCAACCAGGATCGCTTGGGAGATCGTGAGATAAAAATTGCATAGGAAAAGAATACAGGTGCCCCACTTACATTTTTAGATGTTTTTCAGCCATGGTCTTAAAAATATATACAAATAATATATACAAATGTACAAATAAATATACAAATAAATAAATATATACAAATATATACAAATATATATATATATATAGAAAGAAATATACAGATATATACAGATATATACAAATAAATATAAAGGTAAAATTAAATAAATAAAAAACGAATAATATAAATGAATCAAAAAGAATAAATAAATGAATTAATAAAATAAAATAATTAAAATAAATAAATAAGTGAAATAAAATAAATAAAACAATTTAGTTAAATAAATGGATAAAGTGAAATCAAAAAGAAATAAACCAATAAACCAACAAAACACGATTTTTCTCCACCAGTCTCTTTCAACTCCAACTCCAACGCTCCTTCAACAACCCACAAAGGACCCCCCGGGAGGGGCAGCCCAGGGCACCAGCAGGGGGTGATGTCACAAAGGAGGCCCCGTCCCGCCCGTCCCTCGGGTTACAGTGGCCCAGGGGGCTGTTTCCTGGCCTTCCCTCCCACTCCAGCATTGGATGAGTCACTCCCAGGGGGGGACAACAAAATCAGAGTCCAGGGGCACCTTTAAGACCAACAAAGATGTATTCAGGGCGTGAGCTTTCGAGTGCAAGCACTCTTCGTCAAACTAAGAACTGACCATTATAACTGTGGGCATATATAAGCACATGTTGATCTTGTTGCACTAATAAACTGTCTCACAGCAACCAAACACAGCCACATTAGAACTCTCTGCCAAACCAGCCAATCAAACCCCTCGAACCCATTTGTAGTTCACAAGGACATTTCTTTAAACCCCACCTGCAGCGCGGGGCCCCAAGTTTGAAAATGAGCAGGAGCATAAGGGGAGAGATGTCAGGGAAGAAGGGTGGATGAATGAAAACATTTTCTGCTGTTGAAAAGCTCATGTTTTTAACGCCGCTGAACCATGTTTTCAGAACAGCGCAAAAAATGTTAAATGGGCATGGCCAATTCTGTGCGCAAAAAAAGTTACCCTCCAGAGCAAGACCAGAACCCATAGTTCCAGATACAAGTCATTTCTTGGCCTATAAAATCTGAGTTACAGTTGGAAGTGGAATACAGAGACAGAAAAGGAAAAATAGTAAGAAAAAGACACAGTAAAAAAACAAAGCCCTCGCAGGAATTAATAAATATGCAAGAAAATTGTCCTGAATAACAGTCCGGACGCTGTTTGATGGCACCTTGCAAAAACCTGGCCACAGTTTCAGATATTTCTCTGTTGATGTTCTCCAGAAGGAGGGGAACCTTAAGATGGTTGGGAAGTCCTTATGAGTCAAAACAGGGCACTACAGAGAGCCAGTTTGGTGTACAGGTTAGGAGTGCAGACTTCTAATCTGGCATGCCAGGTTCGATTCTGCGCTCTCACATATGGAACCAGCTGGGTGACCGTGGGCTCGCCACGGCACTGATAGAGCTGTTCTGACCGAGCAGTAATATCAGAGCTCTCTCAGCCTCACCCACCCCACAGGGTGTCTGTTGTGGGGAGAGGAAAGGGAAGGCGACTGTAAGCCGCTTTGAGCCTCCTTCGGGTAGGGAAAAGCGGCATATAAGAACCAACTCTTCTTCTTCTTTTTCTTCTAAAGTTTTCTACGACAACGTCCTCTCTTTCCAGAACCAAATATGATTGAAGGGGAGGGGAACGAAGAAACACATTTTTTTCTTTTTTAAGGAAGCCCACTGGATTCTGTGGCTGTTGTGGGTCCCTTGGCAACCACAGCAGTACTGTCAAACTTTATGCACCCTGATTTCTGGAAAGCTGTGGGAGGGAGGGAGGGAGGGAGGAAGGGGATGGGCGGCCAACCAGTCCCAGAAAGCCCCCTCCCTCAAGACCTTCCATCCCCCGACGGAGTAGGCCCCTACAGCGAAAGGCCCAGGAGCCCCTTCTGGAGATCCACGATCAAGACAATTCATCATGACTTGGCTGCGGTGGCCGTGGAGCCTTAGGCCTGAGCTGACAGCAGCAGCATCCACCTCTCCCTGGGACCTGCCACGACGTGGCCCCTTGCCTGGCTGTCACACAATCTGAGTATCTTAGAAGCGAAGCATTGCCAACCTTGGCTAGTATTTGGATGTGAAACCTCCAAGGATCTGGGTGCGAGTCCCTACAACATACATTGGGGTGTCATGACAGGGAGGCAGACAATGGCAAGTCGCCACCCAAGGTCCTTTGCCTGGCTGCCAGAATATCTGAGTACCTTTGACGCTAAGCACGGCCAAGCCTCGCTAGCATTTCGCCCTCTCTTGAAAAAAACAACGTTGGACCCGCGGGACCCTGCCAACTGAAGCTCAGGATCGCATTTAACGTTCCTGGGACAGGGGGTGGAAAGGGCCGCGGACCCGGAAACTTCAGCTAGTGCAAAATGCAGCTGCGAGGGTCCTCACTGGCCCACCTTGGAGGGCCCACATCCAGCTTGTGCAGAGGCAGCTGCATGGGTTGCCCATTGCTGTCCGGATCAGGTTCAAGGTTTGGGTTCTAACCTTCAAGGCTTTACGCGGGTTGGGACCCACATATCTGAGGGACCGCCTTTCGCCTTACGCTCTGCTGGGGGAAATCTATTGGTCGTTCCCGGCCCCAGAGAAGCGCGCCTAGCCTCAACCAGGGCCAGGACTTTCTCTGTCCTGGCCCCTACCTGGTGGAATGAGCTCCCGGGCGAGCTACGGGCCCTGCGGGATCCGTCGGAGTTCCGCAGGGCCTATAAAACGGAGCTCTTCCGCCAGGTCCCTGGTTGAGGCTAGGACTGGCGAGGGACAACATTGCCACCCCCCTGGGGTCTGAAGTATACAGTATTAGCCTCCATCCCCTAATGCCGTTGACTGGGTAGGGGAGAGTGGCATTTTCTGCCGTGTTGGGTATATTTATAGTCTATTAGTGGGGGTTTTAATGGGGTATTGTAAGACTACTGTTACCTGCCACAAGCCAGTAGGGAGTGGCAGGAAATGATGATGATGATGATAATAATAATAATAGTAATAATAATGATAATGATAATGATAATAATAATACAAAGTTCGCCCCAGGGGAAGCGACCTAAGTGGGGGAGCAAACGTACGTCCACCTCGTTCGGCTGTCCCCAGGCCGCCTGGCAAAACGAGCCCCTGGCCTCCGAGCCAGGTAAGCCGCGCTGGTTTACATGCCACCTCTTAGCGAGGTCCCGAACCCCAGGGAATCTGATCACACACCGGACTCCCTGCCAACACGCTCCAACCCATGCAGACCCGCCACAGAACGAAGCCAAACAGGCCCCGTTCCCGCCAACGCTCCATAACCAGGACCAATTCCATCAGGCCAGCCAAAAACCTTGTGCAACCCCAGATCACACCCGGGTCCAACTAAAGAACCCCATCACTTGGCAAACCAAACCATCTGCAGAGGGCGCCCCCAGAGGTTGCTAAGCCAATTAAAGAACTGGCCCCCTCAGCTCCAGTCATTTCAGGGACTTTCGCCCCCAAACTCCCACTCCCACTGATCGTTCCTTAATGCTCTGGAAGCCGGGCACCGCTGGCCAGTCGGTCTCACCACAAAAGCTACCACAACCTCAGGTGCCCCTGCGCCATGGGTATGTTGCATGGCAGTGCCATGTGCCTGGCCACTGTGTGCTGCGATATCCTGGCCTAGGAACATGGATGCAGCCCCTGAGACCCAGGTGACTCCCCCTTGACTCTCTTGCAGCATTACGAGCACCAGCGGCATGAGAAAAGTCTGATCCGAAAGCCGGCACTCCCCTGCACGTAACCTCCAACCGCTTGGACCTTGTACGGAGTCCCGAGGGGGAGGCCCTGCAGCGGAACAGTTGGGGCAGCCCAAAGAAGCATCTGCCTCCGAATCCCTGTGGTCATCGATGGGGCACCGACACGGGGAACCTCCCTCCTAATGGTGTCCGGAAGGCGAGCCCCTTGATGTCGAGCCAGGGGATGGGAAGGTAGTATCCGCGGACATCAGTGCACATCACCCCCTGGGCCTGTGGCACACCCACTCCTTCGGCACACGCTTCCCTGCCCCACCACCAGCATTAGCAGCCGCGTTGATGTCTTGTTGTTGTTGTTATGTGCGAAGTCGTGTCCGACCCATCGCGACCCCATGGACAATGATCCTCCAGGCCTTCCTGTCCTCTACCATTCCCTGGAGTCCTTTTAAGTTTGCACCTACTGCTTCAGTGACTCCATCCAGCCACCTCATTCTCTGTCGTCCCCTTCTTCTTTTCCCCTCGATCACTCCCAGCATTAGGCTCTTCTCCAGGGAGTCCTTCCTTCTCATGAGGTGGCCAAAGTATTTGAGTTTCATCTTCAGGATCTGGCCTTCTAAAGAGCAGTCAGGGCTGATCTCCTCTAGGACTGACCGGTTTGTTCGCCTTGCAGTCCAAGGGACTCGCAAGAGTCTTCTCCAGCACCAGAGTTCAAAAGCCTCAATTCTTTGACGCTCGGCCTTCCTTATGGTCCAACTTTCGCAGCCATACATTGCAACTGGGAATACCATAGCCTTGACTAAACGCACTTTTGTTGGTAGGGTGATGTCTCTGCTTTTTAGGATGCTGTCTAGATTTGCCATAGCTTTCCTCCCTAGGAGCAAGCGTCTTTTAATTTCTTTGCTGCAGTCCCCATCTGCAGTGATCTTGGAGCCGAGGAAAATAAAATCTGTCACTATCTCCATTTCTTCCCCATCTATTTGCCAGGAATTGAGAGGGCTGGCTGCCATGATCTTTGTTTTCTTGATGTTGAGTTTCAAGCCAACTTTTGCACTCTCCTCCTTCACCCGCATCAACAGGCTCTTTAGTTCCTCTTCACTTTCTGCCATTAGAGTGGTATCATCTGCATATCTGAGGTTGTTGATATTTCTCCCTGCAATCTTGATCCCAATTTGTGACTCCTCTAATCCCGCCTTTCTCATGATGTGCTCCGCATACAAGTTAAATAGGCAAGGCGACAGTATACAGCCTTGCCGAACTCCTTTCTCAATTTTGAACCAATCCGTGATTCCATGTTCAGTTCTCACTGTTGCTTCTTGACCTGCATATAAATTTCTCAAGAGAGAAATAAGATGCTCTGGTATTCCCATCTCTTTAAGAACTTGCCACAATTTGTTGTGCTCTACACAATCAAAGGCTTTAGCATAGTCAATGAAGCAGAAGTAGATGTTCTTCTGGAACTCCCTAGCTTTTTCCATGATCCAGCGTATGTTGGCAATTTGATCTCTAGTTCCTCTACCTCTTCGAAATCCTGCCTGTACTTCTGGAAGTTCTCGGTCCACATATTGCTGGAGCCTAGCTTGTAGGATTTTGAGCATAACTTTGCTAGCATGAGAAATGAGTGCAATGGTGCGGTAGTTTGAACATTCTTTGGCATTGCCGTTCTTTGGGATTGGAATGTAAACTGACCTTTTCCAATCCTGTGGCCATTGCTGAGTTTTCCAAATTTGCTGGCATATTGAGTGTAGCACTTTTACTGCATCGTCCTTTAAGATTTTGAATAGTTCAACTGGAATGCTGTCACCACCACTAGCTTTATTGTTGCTCAGACTTCCTAAGGCCCATTTGACTTCACATTCCAGGATGTCTGGCTCCAGGTCAGTAACTACCCCACTGTGGTCATCAGGGATGTTAAGCTCGCTCTTGTATAGTTCTTCTGTATAATTTTGCCACCTTTGCTTAATCTCTTCTGCTTCTGTGAGGTCCCTACCATTTTGGTCCCTTATCATACCCATCTTTGCATGAAACGTTCTCTTCATATCTCCAATTTTCTTGAAAAGATCTCTGGTCCTCCCCATTCTATTGTTTTCTTCTATTTGTTTGCACTGTTCATTTAAGAAGGCATTCTTATCTCTTCTAGCTTTTCTCTGGAATTCTGCATTCAATTGGGTGTATCTTTCTCTTTCTCCCTTGCCTTTCACTTCCCTTCTCTCCTTAGCTATTTGTAAAGCTTCCTCAGACAGCCATTTTGATTTCTTGCATTTCTTTTTCTTTGGGATGGTTTTAGTTGCTACCTCTTGTACAATGTCGCGCACCTCCATCCATAGTTCTTCAGGCACTCTGTCTATCAGATCTAATTCCTTAAATCTATTTGTCACCTCTACTGTATATTCGTCGGGGATATGATTTAGTTCGTACCTGAGTGGCCTAGTGCTTTTCCCTACTTTCTTCAATTTAAGCCTAAATTTTGCAACAAGAAGCTCATGATCTGAACCACAATCAGCTCCTGGTCTTGTTTTTATTGCCTGTATAGAACTTTTCCATCTTTGGCTGCAGAGCACATAGTCAATCTGATTTCTGTGTTGACCGTCTGGTGATGTCCATGTGTAGAGTCGTCTCTTGGGTTGTTGGAAAAGAGTGTTTGCTATGACCATTGTATTCTCTTGACAAAATTCTACCAGCCTGTGCCCTGCTTCATTTTGTACTCCAAGGCCAAACTTGCCTGTTATCCCAGTTATCTTTTGGCTTCCTACTTTAGCATTCCAATCCCCCATGATGATAAGCACATCATTTTTTGGCGTTGCTTCTATAAGGTGTTGTACGGCTTCATAGAACTGATCAACTTCATCCTCTTCAGCAGCAGTGGTTGGGGCATAGACCTGGATCACTGTGATGTTGAATGGTTTGCCTTGGATTCGAACTGAGATCATTCTGTCATTTTGGGGATTGTATCCCAAGACTGCTTTTCCTACTCTCTTATTGATTATGAAGGCTACTCCATTTCTTCTGCAAGATTCTTGTCCACAGTAGTATACCTGATGGTCATCTGAATTAAATTCACCCATTCCTGTCCATTTTAGTTCACTGATTCCTAAAATGTCGATGTTCAGTCTTCTCATTTCTTGTTTAACCAAGTCCAGCTTGCCTTGATTCATGGATCTGACGTTCCAGGTTCCTATGGAATAAAAATCTTTACAGCATCGGACTGTCTTTTCGCCACCAGTTACTTCCACAACTGAGCGTCCTTTCGGCTTTGGCCCAGCCGCTTCATTCATTCTGGCGCTACTCGTACTAGCCGTCTGCTCATCCCCAGTAGCATATTGGACACCTTCCGACCTGAGGGGCTCGCGTTGATGTCTGACCTCCGACAATTCAGAAGGTAGGCTCATAAGGTGGAGACATACACCTTGGCCCAGCTGCTGAACTCCAGTCCCTGAACTGCTGGTCCACAGAGGGAAAGGCCCTCCAGATTAGCATCCTCCATTGTGCCTGAGCCAGCCGAGGGCAGCAAGCCCTTCCCGCTGGGCGGACAAGGGCCTGAACCCGTCCCAGCCCTTCAAAGCTCAGCAGGAGGAAGGTGTCTAGAAGCCCGGCAGCCTGAATGGGATGGCTGGACGACTGCTCCGATGCTCTGATCCTCTGAAGGCAGGCAGGCCTTTCTGCTGAATGGGTTTAAACTGTGATGGGTGGGTGTGGGGTGAAAGGGGTGAGAGTGTAAGGAGTCCCACTGGAGGCTTTTCTGCCAACAGTATTACAAACATTTTATTTTTAATAAATAGAAAACAAACATTATCAAACAGGGAATGAAAGAGGGAACCCCCCGAAACATTTTAAACATTTTAAACAAACTTTTTAAAACAGGGATGAAACAGGGGATGAAACAGGGAACCCCCCACCCCCACCCCACCCCAAACCACAATTTTAAAGCGCACTAGTCCCCTCTCCAGCACCACCATCTTCTTAGTAGCTGGTAACCTCTGCTGGAAATAACAGCATCTTACTGCTGTCCCAAAGTAGAGAGAAGCATTTGGGGGAAGAGGCTTCTCATAGCCACCACAGTCAAGTCAGCCTCCAAAACTTTAAATGTAGCCATGCTGTCCACCAGTGGAATTATTCCCTGGAACATCAAATAAAATCAGTGCCTATGTCCTCCACTGGAGTAGGTGTCGCCAACACTTCCTGGCTAGCCGCCTCCCCAACCCTTGCCTGTAGAGTGCTTCTGTCTTGTGTTTGTCAATCTCACAGGGGTGTTACTACAGTGAGGCAGTGAGGTCTGTTCAAGTGCTTTCGGACCAGAGAATCGGCTACTTAGTCAAACAACACAAAGATAGTGGCTGAAGACAAGGTTGAACAAAGAACATTAAACTTTATTTCACATAGCACACATAGGCAAAAGGTCACAATCCAAACCGTCTCCTATTTCTGAAAAGGTAACTGGCCATAGCGTCCCGAACTTTGCACCCCTCCGAATAGATCCTTTTTTTTCTGGCTTGAGGGATGGCTGCTGCATCCTCAAGGACTACAGGGTCTGATTCAGCCACTGGGAAGGGGATGTGATGTCCCTTGTCCTCGCAGATGTTGTTCCAAGATGACACATGCGATGATCAATGGTGTCACATTGTCTATATGCACATGGAGTCGTGACATCAAGCGATGGAACCGAGCCTTCAAAGGGCCAAAGGCACGCTCCACGACATTCCTTGCGCGGGAGTGCCTGAGGTTGTAGTAGCTCTGCACATTTGTCCTTGGCCGCTTATAGGGAGTCATGAGCCAGCGTCGTGTGGGGTAGGCTCCATCTCCGAGCACCAAAGCCGGAACACGCACTCCCTCAATGGTGGCGGTGGGGTTGCCGGGGACAAAGACCCCTTGGTCCATGGTTGCCCTGAGGTTCGATTCACGGAACACAAGGGCATCGTGCCTCCTCCCACTCCACCCCACCTCAAAATCTATAAACCGTCCGGAGAAGTCCACGGTTCCTTGAAGGAGAACAGGACAAAAGTCCTTCCTGTTCCCGTGCTCCTTTATGCTTCCCTCAGGTGCTCGGATCGGGATGTGGGTACCGTCAACCGCGGCGAAACAAGGTGGGAACCCGTCTGAGGAAAGAAAAAGAAAAGAATAGACACCAGGGATTAAAGTTAACGTGGGGCGCATCGAGTATTCGTTGCTCACCTATCAAAAATTGTGGGGACACTGAATGTCAGATGTTAACAGAAAACGGGGATAAGATGCTTTTTAGGTAGCTTGCTGCTTCCCAAGGTAGAGCAGGAATGGCAAAAACTCCTATCGGCCAATGCTGGGAACGGCAGGAGACAGATGCATGGTTTTTTCGCATCTGGAGGACTTGCCAGAAAGCCTGGGAATGCTGGAATATGATTCATGAGGAGAGGCAAAAGAGATTGAAAGGGCAATTAGCACAGGATACAATATGGACGTAAGGAAACAGAACATGAAAACTCCCCCACACGTCCAGCTACTTTGTTCACTGCATGGCAAAAGCAGCTGCTAGGAGCCTTCATGCAACAAGATGGAAAACAGAATCATGACCAGCTACTACTGACTGATTAGACAAAGCGTTAGAATACGGGACACCAGCAACACTTGCGTTCTTGAAGCAAAAGGCAAGAACTTTGCAATCCAGAAGAAAGCGGAGTCCCATAGGAGATCAGATTGGGGCGGGGGGGAAGGAGGGGGAGAGAAATCCTGGACTTTCAGACTGGCTATGTAAGCCTGGGGGGAAGAAGCATCAGTATGTCATCTACGGCGTTAGGGAGATGTACAAGAAGAAGAGAAGCATAGGGAAATGGCAGCCTGATGTGTGTGTGTTTTGTTGTTTTTTCCCTATCTTGGAATAGTAGTCCTGTAATATGCAAGCTGTAGCATTTCTCTCTTTACTGAACCAAAACGGTCTAGTAAAAAAAGAAAAGGGCTCGGAGTCCCTTTCGGCCCCTGCGTTCCCGTCCCCGGGGAGGCCGCGAAAAACAGCGGCACGGGACAAAAAAAGAAAGCAGAGGTTTAAGGGGACGGCCCTGAGTGCCTTTAAAGCCCTGCTCTCTGCTCAAAACACGAACCGCCACCAATTCTTGAAAAGTTCATGGAAGTTTGTGACGGCAGGCTAAAAATCGTCATGAACTTCAGTTGGTGAGCCACTTGGTGCCCATGCCTACCCCTCGCATTCACTCTCCGTCCACACACACACACACACTCACACACACACACACACACACGTTCTGTCCACCAGAAGGAACGGGCACCCCACCTCAGTCCACACGAAGGGACGAGGCCCCCGGCTCCGTCCATGCGAAGGGACGGGCACCCCAGCTGCGTCCACTTCAGGGGACGTGCACCCGTGCTCCGGCCATCTGAAGGGTCGGGCACTGTGCTCCGTTCATCTGTGTGGAATGGCACTCAAACTCTGTCCCTGCGAACGGATGGGCTCGCAAGCCCTGTCCGTCCAGACAGAGGAGCGCTCAAGCCCTGTCCGCCGCAGCAGATGGGCACTCAAGCCCTGTCCGTCGAAACGAATGGGCGTTCGGTCCCTGTCCGTCGGAACGGATGGGCACACAGGGTTGCACTCACTCACTCGCTCACTCACACTCTCACTCTGCATCCCTACGCAACCCCCTCCCCCCAGCTACCTGCCACTGATGCCCACCCCCACCCCCCGGCCGACTGCCGCCAGCTTCTGCCAGCCAACGTCATCAGGAGCTTCAGGCGTGGCATCACGCCAGGCTTCGGGTCGCCTGGTGCCCCTGCTTAGCAAGCCCTTCCGCCTCCGCGGAAGAACTTGCCTTCTGGATGCCCCCCCGTCTCTTCGCACGTGGCCCTCCTCTCCCGATCAGCTCTCCTCCTCTCTGGATGGCCTCGATCTGCAAGCTTCCTCAGTCTGCTGAAGAAACAGACAACAAGTCTACAAGGCCAGTCTGAGAACTCAGGGCCCCTTCCACTTCAGCCCGCTCCCCTTCCCACTTCCCGAAAGAGCACACAGTGAGCCCAAGGTTTAGCTCTCCCAGACACTGCCTTCGCCGTTGCTGGCATACAGGTCACAAGCCCTCCTTGCCCAACCCACCCACTGGGGACCAGGAGGGGCAGAGAGGCAAGCGAAGGAGTTGGGGAACATCGCTCACCTCTTTCAGTGGCCACGACTGCCTTGAGGGCTTGCAGGAGAACCTCATCAAAACTCCCCCGGGGTATCCCTCCACCGGCATCCTCCAGGCTCCTCCACTGCCTTCGGTTGGCCAGCATCAACTGGCGGCTGCAAGCCCGAGTACATCTATTTCAACCTGTGCACTACCTCCCCTTCATACCTTAACTAAGGGAGCCCTTCCTCACACACACACACACACACACACACACACACACACCACTCCATTCACACCACTCCCTGCCCCACTCAAACCATCCCCTAGGCATGGGCACCAACCAGGGATATGCGGTTAGGTTCCTGGCTGAACTAGGGACGGAACCGCAATCCGAACGGCGCGTCGGGAGGAGAAATAAGGGGCCGAAGAGGACTAGGAGTTGCCTTGCAGCTTCGCATATGAAGTCCTACAAACCAGCGGCAGCACCGGTTGAGAGTACGGACTGGATTCCGGACCCTCAAGGAAGGAGGCGGTGTGAAAACAGAGAGAATGGACCCTAAGGAAGCCATTCATAAGGACTGAGGATTTAAAAAAAAACTGCTGAGAATGATCCAGAGGAAAGATCAAGAGTAAAGCTTGAGACTGCTTGCTAAACATATCGTTTCAGTGTCAAAAGAGACCAAGCCCATCGCTTTGGCCAATGACTTCGATACGCAAACTTCAAAAGAAAAAAAACAGAATGAGACAGTGTAATTTTGGAGAGGGGAAGGAACGGCAAATTATTAAGGCTGAAGGGAAGACTGTAGCTTGGCTAATTTAACCTCCAGCAGGCTCTACAAGGGAATAACCAGTGACTGTAGGAGGCCTGCTTATGCTCATTTGCTAGCGGGCCATTCAAAACATATCGTTATTGCAGGGTGACTCCAGAAGTTGACAAGTTAAAGACTGCGCGCCACAATGGGCTTGAAGCCTTGGAAAGAAGAGAAGCCTGGCCCAGTGGGAGTCATTGTGGGGACACTGAATGTCAGATGTTAACAGAAAACGGGGATAAGATGCTTTTTAGGTAGCTTGCTGCTTCCCAAGATAGAGCAGGAATGGCAAAAACTCCTATCGGCCAATGCTGGGAACCCGCTCCCGTTCCCAAATGTCGGACTGGCTCTTTAAGACTGGGCAGATGAGAAGCAGTCTGTCATCTATGGCATTAGGGAGGAGTACCAGAAGAAGCTCCTCCTCCCACACACATACACACACAGACCCCACTCATACCCGTCAGCTCACTCCAGTCCCGTCCTCCGTTCTTCTGAAGGGACCGTAACTCAAAGTGTTTCCCTTCGAACTAATGGGTTCACAAGCCCTGTCCACTGGAACGGAAGTGCAGAAAAGCCCTGTCCATTGGGAACGGATGGGAACGCAAGCCCTGTCCGTAGGAATGTACGGGCACACACGGCCCCACTCACTTACTTACTCACTCACTCTCCCACCCTCGGATGGTCCTTCCATCTGAAGGGACCAGGACTCAAGGATCCCCCCCTCACAGACTGTTTTGTGCCAGGCATGAACCTCAGTGTTTTCTCCCTCTTCCCCACCAGGGAAGGCCTCAATTTCTCATGACGCTTGTGAAAAAAACATGGTGATATTTTACTCATACATCTTTTGTCATTTCTGTCCTTCGACATTCATGGGCTGGCTGAGATCTCCCTGCTCATCTCCTTTGCCAATTACCCCCTCCCCTTCCCTGCCATTTCCTTATTCTCATTACTGAGCTGCCCCTGTTTGGTTTTTCAATTTATTGAACACATTTGTAAGCCATCTTTTTGCCTCGTGGAACTCAAGGCAGCTTATTATATTTTATGTATCTATGTATGTTCGTCTGCATTTAGATTTTTTTACCCTCCATTCTCAGAAGCCATCTCATGGCGAGTTACCTTAAAAGATAAACACCCCACATACATTAAGCCATTCAAAATCACCATACTCCACCACAAACTCCGAGAGGTGCTGACTTTTCCAGATACCTCTAGGTCTTTTGTCTGATTGATCTTAAAGATAGTTCTTAGCTGTGGAGGGGCCCCACGATCTTCCATGCCCAGGCCACAACACAAGACCTGGGGGAAAAAATCCTTTTTACTGGTCCTGCATCGCCCTCAGCTGTTCTGGGAGCTTGTTCCACCAAGTCGGGGCCAGGACCGAAAAGGCCTCTAGTGGGCCAGGAATCCCTTGGCCAGGAATATAACCTCACCTTTCTCAAAACACACTTTAAAAAGCCATTGTCAAACCTAGGAATGTCACAACCTCAACCCTTTTCTCCTTCCTATTCCCCATCCAACTTACCTTTCGGGGGTCCCCTGTCTTTAGCTTTCCCCCCTGCTGTTCTCTCCTGCATGGTCTCCCCACAAAAGGTCTCCCTCGGTGGCCTTGTGGCCACCACCTCCAGGCAGGTGCCCGCTGTGTGCCTCTCTTGGCCTAGGCTTGAGCCCCCTCTGCAAAGTCAGGTCTGGTCATCTCAGGGGTGCATCAGGGCATCAATGAACCAGGGCCCTTTGGGGGCTGTTTCAGAACCCCAGTCTAGTCCTGCCTCCATCAAGGCTGAGAAGGTCTGCGAGTTCTGCTGGGGTTGCCAAGTGACCCTCAACCACCACGGAATTCAGGGCTTGGGGGAGGGGTTAGAAGCACGGACTTCTCCTCTGGCGAGCCGGGTTCGATCCCGCGTTCCCCCACATGCAGCCAGCGGGGCGACCTTGGGCTCGCCACAGCACTATCTGTGGTGCAGAGAGGAAAGGGAAGGCGATTGTAAGCCACTTTGAAACGCCTTTGGGTAGAGAAAAGCAGCATATAAGAACCAACTCTTCTTCTTCTTCAGTGATCTCAGGGCTCTCTCAGCCTCACCTCCCTCACAGGGTGTCTGTGGTGGGGAGTGGAAAGGGAAGGCGAATGTAAGCCCCTTTGAAATTCCCTCTGCTGGAGAAAAACAGCATATAAGGACCAAATGTTCTTTTCTTCTTCTTCTTCTTCTTCAAGCGACAGATGTTGCTTCTTCTGGGGAGTTTTGATTCCGTGAAGCATTGCTTCCCTCGGAATTTTTTCCTCCAGACTTGGGACTCCTTCAGGCTTGAATGGAGATGCCGACCCCACTCCCAGTCTGTCCCTACTTCCACTTTGGTTTTCTACTGTGGGACAGTAGAGACACGGATATATGGCTGATCCCAGGAGAGTTCCAGGCCCCGCCTGAGTAGGATTCCTAGCCCCCAGGTGAGGCCTGGGGATCTCCTGGGATGACCGTCTCTTTCCAGTCTAAGGCATCAGTTCCCTTGAGGAAAATTGATGCTTTGGACACTGGATGATGTTTGAGGGTTCTGATGTCATTGGAGAGATTCAGGGTTATTTGGGAGAGGGTCTGTGGAGAGAGATCTGTAGTGTTTGCTCTCTTTCCAATCTCCAAGCCATCCAACAAGGTGGGGGTAGAGGGTCCCCTTAGATTCCCTCATTTAAACCTTGGTGTTGTGGACACCAGGTTTTTAAAAAAAGAATAAGCACTCAGTAATGCTGCCCTAAGCAGCGTGACCTCCTAAGGCCACTGATTTCAAGCCGTGAACTGAGAAGAGGGTGCCTCTGAGCACAATGGCACCACAGTGTTTGTTGCCTGTACAACAAAAAAAAATTGAAAGGGTACAGAGGAGAGCGACGAAGATGATCTGGGGCCAAGGGACCGAGCCCTATGAAGATAGGTTGAGGGACTGGGGAATGTTCAGCCCGGAGAAAAGGAGGTTGAGAGGGGACATGATAGTCCTCTTTAAGTATTTGAAAGGTTGTCACTTGGAGGAGGGCAGGATGCTGTTTATGTTGGCTGCAGAGGAGAGGACATGCAGTAATGGGTTTAAACTTCAAGTACAACGATATAGGCTAGATATCAGGGAAAAAAATTTCACAGTCAGAGTAGTTCAGCAGTGGAATAGGCTGCCTAAGGAGGTGGTGAGCTGCCCCTCACTGGCAGTCTTCAAGCAAAGGTTGAATACACACTTTTCTTGGATGCTTTAGGATGCTTAGGGCTGATCCTCTGTTGAGCAGGGGGTTGGACTAGATGGCCTGTATGGCCCCTTCCAACTCTATGATTCTATCTGGCAGGCATGACTGAGAGTTAAAAGCATCAGGCCAATGGCCCATCCAGTCCAACACTCTGTCTCGCACAATGGCCAAAACCAAGGGGCCATCAGGAGGTCCACTGCAGGGCCAGAGCTCCAGAAGCAGTCCCACTGTAGGCCTATGCAGACCAACACATTGCGTCACACCGTGGCCAAAACCCAGAGAAGAGGAGGTGGCTAGAATTCCAGGAGTCTTCCTGTTGTTGCTTCACAAGCACCAAAAACACAGATTGCCACTGCCCCAGATATAGACACAAGAGAAGCCATGTTGGGTCAGGCCAATGGCCCATCCAGTCCAACCCTCTGGGTCACACAAAACCTAGCTTCTGCCAGGAAGGCCACAAGGAGGGCCCGACTTCCTCTGAGAAGGCAGTGCTGTTCTGCCTAGATTCCTGTTTTCCCCCCACAGCTTTTAAACCACCTTTGACCTTCAGGGATTTTTGCCTGTCAATAACCCATGGTCTGAAGTGACAGAACTAATTTAAAAATGTTTATCCCACGAGGCAAATAATGTCTTTATTTGCCCCATTCTCTGAAATGGATTGACGGCCAACTCCGGATTGCATCCCTTGCTCAGAGGAGCAGCCAACCTGGATGCAAAGGGCAGGATTCCCAGCTGTTGTGCCTTGTAGAATCACACTTAGAAGAGAACTTGGGACCTCCTCCTCATAATAAAAGGTGTGTATGGATGAGAGCCATTCTTTCTGACTTAGGGTGACCCAATGAATCAATATCCTCTAAAACGTCCAGTCCTGAACCGCCTTGCTCCGGTCCTGCAAACAGAGGGTCGTAGCTTCCTTCCTTGAGTCTCCTCACCTCTTTTCCTGCAGCCTTCCAATTTTCCCTGGCGTTATTGTTTCATTATATTGCTAGCAACAAAGCCCCTTGTGCAAAAATAACAACAATAATAATAATATAACGGGCTCTAGAAAACTGATGCTCAGGGGAAAGGTGGACATGTCAGCGTTACATACATAAAAGCAAAGAAAGTAAATCCATCCATCCCTTCATACATGGGTTTCTTGATGGCCCACAAAGGGTTTCCCAAAGGGGTGGGAGTTCATTAATTTTTAATATGTATTTTTGTATGCTATGACCATTGTATTCTCTTGACAAAATTCTACCAGCCTGTGCCCTGCTTCATTTTGTACTCCAAGGCCAAACTTGCCTATTATCCCGGTTTTCTTTTGGCTTCCTATTTTAGCATTCCAATCCCCCATGATGATAAGCACATCATTTTTTGGCATTGCTTCTAGAAGGTGTTGTAGGGCTTCATAGAACTGGTCAACTTCATCCTCTTCAGCAGCAGTGGTTGGGGCATAGACCTGGATTACTGTGATGTTGAATGGTTTGCCTTGGATTCGAACTGAGATCATTCTGTCATTTTAGGGATTGTATCCCAAGACTGCTTTTCCTACTCTCTTATTGATTATGAAGGCTACTCCATTTCTTCTGCAAGATTCTGGTCCACAGTAGAATACCTGATGGTCATCTGAATTAAATTCACCCATTCCTGTCCATTTTAGTTCACTGATTCCTAAAATGTCGATGTTCAGTCTTGTCATCTCTTGTTTAACCATGTCCAGCTTGCCTTGATTCATGGATCTGACGTTCCAGGTTCCTATGGAATAAAAATCTTGACAGCATCGGACTGTCTTTTCGCCTCCAGTTGCCTCCACAACCGAGCATCCTTTCGGCTTTGGCCCAGTCGCTTCATTCATTCTGGCGCTACTCGTACTAGCCGTCTGCTCATCCCCAGTAGCATAGTGGACACCTTCCGACCTGAGGGGCTCATCTTCCGGCGTCATATCGGTTTGCCTTTTGGAACTGTCCTTTGGGTTTTCATGGCAAGGATACTGGAGTGGTTTGCCATTTCCTTCTCCAGTGGATCACCTTTTGTCAGAGCTCTCAGTTATGACCTGTCCATCCTGGGTAGCCCTGCACAGCAGAGCTCATAGCTTCACTGAGCTACGCAAGTCCCCTTGCCACGGCAAGGCAGTGATCCTTGAAGGGGGAATATGCATTTTAAAATCTGCTAAACATTGACCAGGTGATATGACCATATATGGGAGGGGAGCCGCCCTAGGGCATGTCCACAGCTCTGCTTCCCAACCATCTTCTGCACGACTGTGCCACTGCTGGGGTGTCTCGGAGCCTGGAGAAGGTTTCTGGGGTTTCTCAGGATTAAAAAGGGGGAGAGAGGCTGCCTTAACAGGTCGCACAGTTCTATCTCCCCCTGCCTCCCAGGATCTCAGAAACAGGATATGTGCTTCCACCTCCCCCCATCAAAAACCCCTTGTGTTAGGCTGAGAGAGAGAAAGAGAGCGACAGCAGCTGGCCCACGGCTACTCAGCCAGTTTCGGAAGAAAGGATCTGAACCCGCTTCCCCAGAAGAGACTTGCTCAGCCTTGGATCGTGGCCATGCGTGTAATTTGTTCTCACCGGACAGCTGAGAAGGTTCCGATGGTGAAGAGGACATCACAGGACTGAGAAACCTAGTTGCGGGTGTGAGAGTCAGCAAAACCCAAAACTCCAAACGAATCAGACAAGAGTCCCAGGGGAAGCAGAAATAAAATATATTTGCCAATATGGGGACAGCACAGCAACAGGGCTGAAATGCAGATCTCTATCCCAGCAAGGCTGGCAAAGATTTTCAATAACTTTCCTTTCTTGTAACTTTGCAATTCACATATTCCCATGGGTCTCGACATCATTCTTAAGTGTGGATGACACCGGTTGGTTGGCCAAGCTCTCAGGGCAATTGTTCTCCCCCCCTCCCAAGTATGGGTTGACTCATGGTGAAGACTTAATATCCTGAAAGTTAGCAGAGCGCCTTAGTAAGGCAAGGAAGCGCAGAGGGGAAGAAGGGGGAAGCAAACAACAAACAAAGAACAGCACACCCACAACGCTGGCATTGAAGTCACAGAGGAGGCCAACCACGTAGTCAAAAGCGGAGTAGTAAAAATCAGCTCTGCATCTTGATCCCCAGCCCACAACATCCCCTGGCTTTTAAGGAATTGGCCCACATGGGTGCATGTTCCCACTGCTGTATAGAACATTGTTGAGCAATTGATGTGTCGTAACTGAAAGGTGAAAACTTGGGGCCGTTCTGCACAAGGACCAATGTTGCCAATTGTTCACAGAATGCAGAAACGCTATATTAAATAGTGGAATTTCGTCATTCCGCATACCTTTCCGCATGCATATCGTTTCAGTGTCAAAAGAGACCAAGCCCATCGCTTTGGGCAATGCCTTCGATACGCAAACTTCAAAAGAAAAAGAACAGAATGAGACAGTGTAATTTTGGAGAGGGGAAGGAACGGCAAATTATTAAGGCTGAAGGGAAGACTGTAGCTTGGCTAATTTACTCTCCAGCAGGCTCTACAAGGGAATAACCAGTGACTGAAGGAGGCCTGCTTATGCTCATTTGCTAGCGGGACATTCAAAACATATCGTTACTGCAGGGTGACTCCAGAAGTTGACAAGTTAAAGACTGCGCGCCACAATGGGCTTGAAGCCTTGGAAAGAAGAGAAGCCTGGCCCAGTGGGAGTCATTGTGGGGACACTGAATGTCAGATGTTAACAGAAAACGGGGATAAGATGCTTTTTAGGTAGCTTGCTGCTTCCCAAGGTAGAGCAGGAATGGCAAAAACTCCTATCAGCCAATGCTGGGAACGGCAGGAGACAGATGCATGGTTTTTTCGCATCTGGAGGACTTGCCAGGAAGCCTGGGAATGCTGGAATATGATTCATGAGGAGAGGCAAAAGAGATTGAAAGGGCAATTTGCACAGGATACAATATGGACGTAAGGAAACAGAACAAGAAAACTCCCCCACACGTCTAGCTACTTTGTTCAATGCATGGCAAAAGCAGCTGCTAGGATCCTTCATGCAACAAGATGGAAAACAGAATCCTGACCAGCTACTACTGACTGATTAGACAAAGCTTTCGGACCAGAGAATCGGCTACTTAGACAAACAACACAAAGATAGTGGCTGAAGACAAGGTTGAACAAAGAACATTGCACTTTATTTCACATAGCACACATAGGCAAAAGGTCACAATCCAAACCGTCTCCTATTTCTGAAAAGGTAACTGGCCATAGCGTCCCGAACCTTGCACCCCTCCGAATAGATCCTTTTTTTTCTGGCTTGAGGGATGGCTGCTGCATCCTCAAGGACTACAGGGTCTGATTCAGCCACTGGGAAGGGGATGTGATGTCCCTTGTCCTCGCAGATGTTGTTCCAAGATGACACATGCGATGATCAATGGTGTCACATTGTCTATATGCACATGGAGTCGTGACATCAAGCGATGGAACCGAGCCTTCAAAGGGCCAAAGGCACGCTCCACGACATTCCTTGCGCGGGAGTGCCTGAGGTTGTAGTAGCTCTGCACATTTGTCCTTGGCCGCTTATAGGGAGTCATGAGCCAGCATCGTGTGGGGTAGGCTCCATCTCCGAGCACCAAAGCCGGAACACGCACTCCCTCAATGGTGGCGGTGGGGTTGCTGGGGACAAAGACCCCTTGGTCCATGGATGCCCTGAGGTTCGATTCACGGAACACAAGGGCATCATGCCTCCTCCCACTCCACCCCACCTCGGCATCTATAAACCGTCCGGAGAAGTCCACGGTTCCTTGAAGGAGAACAGGACAAAAGTCCTTCCTGTTCCCGTGCTCCTTTATGCTTCCCTGAGGTTCTCGGATCGGGATGTGGGTACCGTCAACCGCGGCGAAACAAGGTGGGAACGCCAGCCCGGCGAACTCGTCTGAGGAAAGAAAAAGAAAAGAATAGAGACCAGGGATTAAAGTTAACGTGGGGCGCATCAAGTATTCGTTGCTCACCTATCAAAAATGAAAAAAAAAATTAAAGGGCAAAGGGGATATAAGGACACCCACTGCTCCAAGCCGGTCTCCGAGGCACACCACTTTGCTGTACAATTCTGCCTCCATGGCGAAGCAGAACTCCAGCAGGATCTCGCTGACCGTGGAGACTCCTAATCCGAATTGCTGGGCAACTGTCCGGAAGTACTGTGGGGTGGACAAGTACCACAAGGCGGCTGCCACCCTTTTCCCCACAGGAATAGGGCACCGCATGCCAGTGAATTGCCTCTTCATGCGGCCATGGAGAGCTTCCACAATTTCAAAAAACGTTCCCCTTGACATTCTGAAGTTTGCAATCCAGTGGTCATCATCCCAGACGGCCACGGGGAGCCAGAAGCACTAACCTGTCTCTGTGCCTTTCAAATCCAGGTGGTTGTTCCAGGTAGACTTCTTCCTTCATTCCTCCACGAGGAAATGCTGTCTTTCCATCCAGAGGCTCCACGTGCATCTTTCTTGCTGCTGCTATGCCCAAGAGCAGAGGGAGTCAAACTGTGGCCCTCCAGATGTCCATGAACTACAATTCCCATGAGCCCCTGCCAGCATTCAATCCAGTGGTCATCATCCCAGCGAGACATCACAAAATCTTCCCACCAGTCAGTGGATCTTTCGTCCACCCAGAACTGTCTGGGGAACCAGACCTCTGATAGAGCTTGCCAGCGTTTCCTAGCCACCACGCGTGCCCTAAGAAATTTGCTTCTAGTGATGGCCCTCCTTCTGTCTACACGTAGTCTGGAATCCCAAAAAGTAGACCTCATCCGTGACACGGCGGCACGGACACGCTGGGCTATTGCTAGCATCTGAGCCAGCAACACAAGAACAATCCTCTCCATTGCTACGTTTAGCTGTGCGGTGGCTACGAGGCTCGGAGAACAAAGGGTGAGGCCGACCATGTGTTTGCCTAGGTACACATAGGCAGGTAAGCTGTGGGCGTGTACTGTGGGCGGGATACAGGCTTCCCTCATAAAACATTTTTTCATAGGAAACATTGGAAACCCTCTCCAAATGCCCCACTGATTTATCGATGATTCGTTGCTACAGGTTTTTCGGGGTTAAAACAAAAAAAAAGGGAACACCCCCCCTCCCCCGATTGTGGCTTGTGGATGGAGGTCAAAGGTGTCCCAGCTGTTTGATTGACGGCCACGGGGAGTCAGAAGCACTAACCTGTCTCTGTGCCTTTCAAATCCAGGTGGTTGTTCCAGGTAGACTTCTTCCTTCATTCCTCCACGAGGAAATGCTGTCTTTCCATCCAGAGGCTCCACGTGCATCTTTCTTGCTGCTGCTATGCCCAAGAGCAGAGGGAGTCAAACTGTGGCCCTCCAGATGTCCATGGACTACAATTCCCATGAGCCCCTGCCAGCATTCATGGGCAGGGGCTCATGGGAATTGTAGTCCACGGAAATCTGGAGGGCCGCAGTTTGACTACCCCTGCCCAAGAGCATTCTAGTTGAAGTGTGTCCACCACTGGTGCGGAGGTTTCATCATTGTCTTCTCCGTCCTTCTGGGAGTATCCTTTGGCAACCAATGGGGCTTTGTGCCTTTGTCCTTCCCCTTCGACACCAAGATCCACTTGCCTCCCGCTGTCCTCTGTGAGTGTCCAGGTTTGGTTCTTGATCAGAGATTCAGTCTCTTCTTCTGCAGCTTTCTCCACTTTGCTGCTTCGTTGGCAGGCATCCTTTCTATCTCTCTCCATGTGAAAGGCTCAGGTGCCTTGACCACATGAGAAAATCCGTCTGGTGGGACTCCTTTGTTTCCTCTGGGCGATTGTCTGACACTTGGCCCGGGAGCCCCTTCTGGTTCCTGAGGATCTGCAGTTGTGTCTTGTTCTGTGTTGTCCTCAACACTGAGAAACATTGTTTCTGGGTGCGAGGAAGCTCGCTTTGTGTTGCCCACAGCTCTGAGGAACACTGTTTCTAGTTGCGAGGCTCTACCCCCCTCTGCAACTCCTTCTGGCTCCTGAGGTTCTGCAATTGTGTCCTCCTCTGTGTTGTCCACAGCACTGAGAAACACTGTTTCTGACTGCGGTGCCCCAGGAGGGTACAGTTCTACTGGAATGAGCAAGTGTTTCGGGTCCAGCGCCAGACGGGAGGGAGAGAGACTTCTGTTGCTCTCCCCAGGGAGCACCTTGGGGTTGAGAGTTTCACAGCCACCCCGTCCCGGGGCTCCAGCTGTGGCGTTGGCCGCTCAGCTGCTTTGTCCTTCAGCAGGCTTCCAAGGAAGCTGGCCCTGGTCTGATCTCAGCCTCGTTCAAATGTGCACTGGGACAGGAACACAGGCGAGTCTTCTGGCTTCTCAGGAGGAGGGACCAGACCCGTCCCAAGAGGAGGGGGAGCCACTGGGGACCGCTGCAAGAGCTGCCAACGACAAATGGCTGAAATGGGTTTGGGAGGCTTGGTTTTGCTCCAGAGTCCCAGCATGAGGAAGGCAGGAGGAGGGGGGGGGGAGGAAGGGCACTCCTGCAGGGTCTTCTTTCATCTGTAGGGGAGAGAAGAAAAGCAGGGAGGCCCCTGCGTCAGCTCACTGGCACCGATCAGTGAAATGTGCCAGAGATCGCTGACTCGCTTCGAGGTTGGGGTCCCGAAGGCCCTTCCTCAGAAGGAGCCCTGGCTGCCCCGAGGCAAAGGGATCTCGAGAAACAGCGACCATCGACAGGAGGATGCACAGGGGTGTAGCAGATCTGCGGGCCACACCTGCTGCGACAGCAGGGCTCCCGGGGTGGAGCTGGGTGCATCGGCCTCTTTCACGAAGGCGAGCATGGGGTCGGCAGGCGAAAGAACAGGGTCAGGAGGAAAGCGAGTCTTCGTTACCTGGAAGCCCTCTGAAGTGGCTGAGACGAACTGGAATGGTCCCCAAGGTCCAGGAATCTTGGTCAACCCAACAGGCAAAGAGGTGTCGTGGGGGGCAGATTGGCGGAAACATTTTGGAATCCAGACAAATCCCTGAAGGCCCTTGTGGTTGTTCCCTTTGGAGGGAGGTCTGAATCTTGGATATCATGTGGAGGTACGGGATTATCTAAAAAGTCTCTGGGGGTCTGTTGGGGGGCACATGACGCTGACCTGGCATGTAACCCGTGCTCTCTCGAGTCCCAGCATGGGAACGGGTGGTGGGAGGAGGACGAGGACGAGGACGAGGAGGAGGAGGAAGGGCACTCCTGCAGGGTCCTTTTACTCATCTGTAGGGGAGAAAAGAAAAGCTGGCAGGCGCAGGGTCAGCTCTCTTGCATTGGTCCATAAAATAGGCAAGAGATGGCAGACTTGCTTCTGAGCTGGGGAAAAGCAGCAAGGGATTTCCTCCGAGGAGCCTTCATTGCCCGGAGACCAATGAGGGGCCTTGGTGTGGAGCAGCCAGAGCCCTGGCCCCTCACGCAGTCCCAAAGCCACGGCTCCTTGCCCACCCCTGATTCCCCGGAGAGGAACATTACCTGAACTTGGCAGGAGTGCCGCAATTTCGGGGGGGACCTCTCTGCCCCGCCACATATTATAGAGCAGGGCAGAGAGGTTGCTCCGGAGGTCTTCGATCTGGGGAGATGGAGAAATGGCCCCAGTGATTCCTGCCCTCTTCACAGCCCAGGCCAGAGGGTGGGACGTTTGCCTCCCCCCTCTACGTGTGATCTCCCCCTCTACGCACCTCCTCCTCCTCCTCCAGCAGGGCCCTGGCCTGGCCCAGGAGGGAGAGGAGGACCAAGAGGCCTCCCTCCCTCACCCACCGCCCGTCCAGGCTCAGGGCGTCCTCCAGAGCGGCCTCCTGGAGAGAGAGCCTCTGCCTCGCGCTGAGGTGACCTCCGAACACCTGAAACCAGGAAGAGACCCTGTCAGTCCTCTCCAAACGGAAGCCCTGGTGCCTCTTCCCCAGAGGGGTTGGCTCCTGCCCTCCCTCCCTCGCCCCTCTCCAACTGCCCTGCGAGGAAATGGGATTCCCACAATGAATCAGGGCATGCTCCAGAGCTGTGGCATGCCGAAGGGACAGGAGGACTCCCAGTCTCTCTGCACACCACTGCCAGAAGGATCGCCCAAGGGGGATCTCCTGTGTCCCTCCCTCCCTCCCTCCCGGGGAATAAACAAAGCCCCCCTTGACCCTGGCCCAAGAGGGGAGGCCTTTCCAAGAATGCCTGGCCAGCACCACAGACGGGCCTCCGTACCTCAGCTGCCGTGATGAGGTGGGCGTAGCTCTCCCTCCAGGGCCGTTCTGGGTCCTCCTCCCAGGTGAACTGGCTCCGGCCTGAAAGGCAGAAATCGGGAAGAGCTCTAGTGGACAGGCCCGGCACAGAACAGCTGTGCTTCCTCCTGGCCTGGGGGTGTCTCTTCCCCCTCCCCCGGGGCCTCGCTGGTCTCCCCCTCTGGCCTCGGAGGAGGGCTGGGCTCATGGGGAAAGAGCACCAGGAAAGGCAGCTGAATCGGAACAGATGTCTGGAGGCTGTGGTGGGGAAGGCTGATCTGCACAGAAGGAACCCCGTTGCTCTGAAGGGAGGGAGGGGGTGCCCTACCCCGGAAAAGGGACCCTAACTCACCCTGCTTCTTCTGCTGCAATTGCATCAGCTGTCCAAAGACCTCCCTGGCCTTCTCCCGGACCTCCGCTTCCGGGTCGGCCAGGGAGACGGACAGCTTCGCCACCACGTGCCCGAATGTATGCTGGCTGAAGATCTAGATTGGAAGCAGAAGAAGAGGCCTCGCTTGTCCATCCAGAGACGGCCCCGGAGCCCTGAACCACTGGGGTCTTCCCCCTCCTGACCCTCCCCACTGATCCTGGGGGGACCTTAGAGGAGAAGGAACAATGTCCCAGGGGTGGACACTCTGGCACTTCGGGGAGGGAGGCAGGGAGGGCCAGTCCTCATCTTCCCCCTCCCAGAGATGGAACAGCCCCTCCTCTCTTGCTGGGCTCCACGGGCCAGATCCTGCTGGGGGTGGAGGACTTACGTTTAAGCCAGGCATTTTGCAGGCATCCAGGAGGACGTCCCTCAACAGAGCAGCTGCCCGGGCTCTGGGGGCAGGCCAGCTGACCCGGAGCCAGTATAAGAGTTGCTGTGGAAGGAAGGAAGGAAGGAAGGAAGGAAGAGGAAGGAAGGAAGGAAGGAAGGAAGGAAGAGGAAGGAAGGAAGGAAGGAAGCAGGCCCTCACCCCATACCCTCGGACCAGGGCATGGTCCTCAGCACACCCTCCAACTGCAGATCTGCCCACCAAGGACTGTGCTGCTCTTCAGGAAGATCCCCAGAGAGGGTGGGCCCCAGGCTCTGGAAAGGGCTCTGTTCCTGTGGGAGAGCTGCCTGCCCCCAACCTGCCCCCTGAGGGGCCCGTCGTCTCCCAGCCTGGAGCCGGGGTGCCCAGTGACCCTTCCAGTTGGCGTGCTCCCACGGCTCATGGACGGCAGCTCCTTGGGAGTCCTTCCCCCAGGAGAGAGGCAAGCCACTCTGCTGCCGCCACAGAAAGCCAAATTCCAGGAATGGGGTTCTAGAGCAGCCAGGTGGGAGGGCCCCCCCATGCGGCAGGAGGGTGGGGGGGATTGTGTTGCGCCAGAGGTGACCCTTTCTCCCCGCTGGGCTCCCTTGGGATCCCCTTGGCCCATCTCCCTCCCACCTTCTCCAGCTACTTACGTCCAGCAGGGTGTCCAGGTGGCCTGCGGAGGGATCCTCGCGGATCAGGCCCCGCAGCATCCTGCGCAGGGCCTCCTCTGCCTTCTGCTGCAGGGCCTGATGGGAAGAGCGATCTGGCATGAAAAGGCTGACCCCCCCTCTCCCCAGGGCTGGCCAGGAAGCCTTGAAGACCACCACTCCATCCTCCAGGGAAGGAGGCCTCTGGATTCGGGACCCAAAGAGGGACCCTGCGTCTTTCGCCTCTTCCGGAGGAGGGACACAGCTCTCCCCACAGCTGGACCTCGTCCTCCAGAGAAGACGGGACCGCCAGGTGTGTCTGCCACCCTCTTGAGAAATCAGGTGTCGCTCAAGGTACCTGGCCTGCGGGGTCTGCCTGTATCGGGGGGCCTCCGAGGACCATCCCCAGAGCCCAGGCTACAATCGACTGCCGGAGATCTGTCCTCAGGGGCGGATGGAACTTGCTGGCAGGGCAGAAGGGCCGGGATTAGACTCCGTGCTGGAAGGGAGGGCAATCCCCCAGCCCTGCCGGGGCTTCGTCTGAGGCTCGCCACTTCCCCCTGAGCAGCGTGAGGGTGAGGGTGGAGGAGAGGATGGCAGTGCAGCGCCTGAGAGTCAGTGAGAGCCTCGGGGAGGGAGGCACTGCTCCCAGCTGGAGAACAGGTGCTGCCCTCAGGCACTCTGCCCGCATCGCCCTGAGGCCGGGCAGGAAGCAGCCATGGCCTCCCGTCTCTCCCTTGGGCTGGCTCTGTTGACCATCCTGCAGCCCCAGGACGGTCTCCCTCCCTCCCTCCCCTCCGAGGGCCTGGCACCAAGGTTCCCTCAGGAAGAAACATACCTCAGCTCTGCCACAGCCTCCATACATCCAACCAATCTCGCCTCTAGGGCAAGGAATGACTTGTGCATGATGTCCTTGGGGAGACAAAGGTTTCAAAAAGAAAACATCAGAGCTCCTTGGGCTGGGGCAGGTCTGCTCCTGCCCCCCACTCCCTTTCCTCCCCCCCCCCCAGTCCTGAGTCTCACTCACTCGTATTTTCTCTGCAATTCTTTGCTTGCAAGAAGGCAGAGAACGCTCCCGGCCGAGGCAGAACCCCCGGACCGCCTGTAAGAATGCCCGGTCCTGTCTGGGGCCCTGCAAGTGGCGAGAGGCAGGCTGTGAGCCTGGCCATGGAGGGCCAAGGAGAGAAGCAGCATCCCCAGTCAGGGGCAGTCCATCTGGCTGGACACGAGCCGCTGCTTCTCCTGCTCCCGAGGAGGCTCCCTCCTGAAAGTCTCCATGGCTGCCCTGGCCCTCAGGGCACATGGCTGGACCCCGAGGAGACGGCATCCTTTGCAGAAGGAGGCAGGGTAGAGGGTCCCGTCCCTCCAAGAGGTGCGCGTGGGACAGCTGTGGGGCTTCCTAACCCAGGGGCCTGGGAGGATGGGGACCCCGGTCCCTTTTCTGCAAGCACCCCTCTCGGGGGCGGCTGCAAGTCAGTGCGGGATCCGTGTGCCGGGCCCCCCTTGCTCCTGAGACTGCCATCCCTCTGCTACTGGAGCCAGCGAAATCCGAGAGGAAGGGGAACGGAAGGGGAACAGCCTCGCAAGGGAAGGGACACTGCGCTTCTCCTGGTGCCTCGTGGGGCTTACCGTATCCTTGGCGGCCAGGAAGTGGGCGATGCATTCCGCCGCTCCCCTCTTGGGGCGCCTCCTGCAGGCAGCGGCAGCTGGGGAGGAAGGGCCCGGTTAATACGCGGAGAGATCCCGCTTTCCTTGCGCCTTCCATGGTGCCTTCCCTCAGAGCCCTTCCCAGCGGGCTCCCAGGGGCGAAGACTCCGCTTCCGTGCCCCTGCGGGCTGATCCCCACCCAGAGGTCGGCAGAGGGAACACGTCCTGGGCTGGGTCCAATCCTGCCCTGGGGAGGGGGGGGCTTCCTTCCCTCTCGCCCCTCAGGGGTCCTCTGGATCATCGCTTCAGCAACAGGTCCAGTGGCTCCCCGGTTTGAGGGTGGGGCTCCATCCACAGCAGGAGAGCGAGCCTCCCCCCATCGACTTCTCTGCCTGTAGTGCGTGGCAGCCCCCCTCGGTGTCCCCCCAGCACCCCCAAGGGGCTCTGATGGCCACACAGCTCAGCCCGGACTGTGGAGCCCTCCTGTGTGGGGGGAGCCCGATTTGGCCTTCAGGCACAATTCTTCAGGGCCCCGACCGTGGGCACTGCTGTCGGGCACCTTCACAGAAACCATCAGGGGAGCCGTTTCGTCTCCGGGCCTCCCTCCGACTCCAGTGGGAGAATCGGCAAATTCTGTCACTCTAGGAGGAGACTCCCCCCCCCACACACACACCTTCTCCACATCGTGTCCCTTTCCCCCCTTCTTCGAAAGAATGGGGTCCATTAGGGCTACCCTTTTCTCCTCCCCACAGGAGCCCTCCACGAATGCCCCGTTGTCGTCTGTCATCACAGATCCGACTGGCGAAAGGGGCCATGACACACCGACAACGTACCCTAATCAATGGGGTCGTTCTTGAAGGTGCCACGAGATTTCCAAGCCCTGTCGGGCTGGTTCCAAAAGCACTCCTTGTGCTGGGAGCCACAGGGGGCCTGAGCCCTGGGAATGTCACTGTCCTCAACAGCTCTGCCTCTTCCGCCCCCCTCCCTGCCCCTCCCTGCCCTCCGTTCCACTCCTCACCTGCAGGCTGCACCTCTCCTCCGGCCCGGGGGGCGACCTTGGCCCGTTTGAAGAGGGCCCTTAAGCGCTGGAGGCTAGAAGGGAGGGAAGAGAAGGGGAGTCACTGGCCTGGCGGCACCCTGTGTCTGCAGTCCCACCTAACCACCCGCCCTGATAAGAAAGAACACTTGAGGGAGTCTCTCTGGGATGAGGGCAGGTCCCTCCGTCTCCGCATCGTGACTCTGAGGGCATCGGAGGTCTGGAGAGAATCTCCCCTGGGCACCCGGTGGGGGGCTCTTGGCCCCTCTTGCCTGCGAGGGTGGAGGGACCGGAGAAGGCCTGACACACTCTTTCCCTCCCCTGACACGGAGCTGAGCGTTCGGACAGCCTCATCGCTTGGAGAAGATGAGGTGCCTACAGGTTACTAGGCAGATACTAACCAGTGCCTACAGGTTACTAGGCACTGTAGATCAATCATCAGAAAGGCCAAAGCTGAGAGTGAGCTAAAATTGGCCAGGGAAGCCCATTGATGAGTTCAAATCCCCTGGTCCGGATGAAGTGCACCCAAGAGTGCTCAAAGAACTTTCCAGAGAACTTGCACAGCCCTTGTCCATCATCTTCGGGCCCTCTTTAAGGACTGGAGATGTCCCGGAGGACTGGAAGAGAGCAAACGTTATTCCGATCTTCAAAAAAGGGAGGAAGGATGACCCGGGAAACTACAGACCAGTGAGTCTGACCTCTGTTGTGGGGAAGATAATGGAGCAGATATTAAAGGGAGTGATCTGCAAACATCTGGAGGGCAATTTCGTGATCCAAGGAAGTCAGCATGGATTTGTCTCCAACAGGTCCTGCCAGACCAACCTGGTTTCCTTTTTTGACCAAGTAACAGGTTTGCTGGATCGTGGAAATTCTGTTGATGTCATTTACTTGGATTTTAGTAAAGCTTTTGACAAGGTTCCCCAATATGTTCTGATGGATAAGTTGAAGGACTGCAATCTGGATTTCCAGATATTTAAGTGGATAGGGAATTGGTTAGAGAACCGCACTCAAAGCGTTCTTGTCAATGGTGTTTCATCAGACTGGAGAGAGGTGAATAGCGGGGTACCTCAGGGCTCGGTGCTCGGCCCGGTACTTTTTAACATATTTATTAATGATCTAGATGAGGGGGTGGAGGGACTACTCATCAAGTTTGCAGCTGACACCAAATTGGGAGGACTGGCAAATACTCCGGAAGATAGAGACAGAGTTCAACGAGATCTGAACACAATGGAAAAATGGGCAAATGAGAACAAGATGCAATTTAATAAAGATAAGTGTAAAGTTCTGCATCTGGGTCAGAAAAATGCAAAGCATGCCTACTGGATGGGGGATACGCTTCTAGGTAACACTGTGTGTGAACGAGACCTTGGGGTACTTGTGGATTGTAAACTAAACATGAGCAGGCAGTGTGATGCAGCGGTAAAAAAGGCAAATGCCATTTTGGGCTGCATCAACAGGGGCATCACATCAAAATCACAAGATGTCATAGTCCCATTGTATACGGCACTGGTCAGACCACACCTGGAGTACTGTGTGCCGTTCTGGAGCCTCACTTCAAGAAGGACGTAGATAAAATTGAAAGTGTACAGAGGAGAGCGACGAAGATGATCTGGGGCCTAGGGACCAAGCCCTATGAAGATAGGTTGAGGGACTTGGGAATGTTCAGCCTGGAGAAAAGGAGGCTTAGAGGGGACATGATAGCCCTCTTTAAGTATTTGAAAGGTTGTCACTTGGAGGAGGGCAGGATGCGGTTTCTGTTGGATGCAGAGGAGAGGACACGCAGTAATGGGTTTAAACTTCAAGTACAACGATATAGGCTAGATATCAGGAAAAGATATCATGGCAAATAGATGGGGAAGAAATGGAGATAGTGACAGATTTTATTTTCCTGGGCTCCAAATCACTGCAGATGGGGACTGCAGCAAAGAAATTAAAAGACGCTTGCTTCTGGGAAGGAAAGCTATGGCAAATCTAGACAGCATCCTAAAAAGCAGAGACATCACCCTGCCAACAAAAGTGCGTTTAGTCAAGGCTATGGTATTCCCAGTTGCAATGTATGGCTGCGAAAGTTGGACCATAAGGAAGGCCGAGCGTCAAAGAATTGAGGCTTTTGAACTGTGGTGCTGGAGAAGGCTCTTGCGAGTCCCTTGGACTGCAAGGCGAACAAACCGGTCAGTCCTAGAGGAGATCAGCCCTGACTGCTCTTTAGAAGGCCAGATCCTGAAGATGAAACTCAAATACTTTGGCCACCTCATGAGAAGGAAGGACTCCCTTGAGAAGAGCCTAATGCTGGGAGCGATCGAGGGCAAAAGAAGAAGGGGACCACAGAGAATGAGGTGGCTGGATGGAGTCACTGAAGCAGTAGGTGCAAACTTAAATGGACTCCGGGGAATGGTAGAGGACAGGAAGGCCTGGAGGATCATTGTCCATGGGGTCGCGATGGGTCGGACACGACTTCGCACATAACAACAACAATCAGGAAAAGATTTTTCACAGTCAGAGTAGTTCAGCAGTGGAATAGGCTGCCTAAGGAGGTGGTGAGCTCCCCCTCACTGGCAGTCTTCAAGCAAAGGTTGGATACACACTTTTCTTGGATGCTTTAGGATGCTTAGGGCTGATCCTGCGTTGAGCAGGGGGTTGGACTAGATGGCCTGTATGGCCCCTTCCAAATCTATGATTCTATGATTCTAAGAGCAACACGTCCCGCTTCCCAACCAGGATCGCTTGGGAGATCATGAGATAAAAATTGCATAGGAAAAGAATACAGGTGCCCCACTTACATTTTTAGATGTTTTTCAGCCATGGTCTTAAAAATATATACAAATAATATATACAAATGTACAAATAAATATACAAATAAATAAATATATACAAATATATACAAATATATATATATATATATATAGAAAGAAATATACAAATATATACAGATATATACAGATATATACAAATAAATATAAAGGTAAAATTAAATAAATAAAAAACGAATAATATAAATGAATCAAAAAGAATAAATAAATGAATTAATAAAATAAAATAATTAAAATAAATAAATAAGTGAAATAAAATAAATAAAACAATTTAGTTAAATAAATGGATAAAGTGAAATCAAAAAGAAATAAACCAATAAACCAACAAAACACGATTTTTCTCCACCAATCTCTTTCAACTCCAACTCCAACGCTCCTTCAACAACCCACAAAGGACCCCCCCGGGTGCGGCAGCCCACGGCACCAGCAGGGGGTGATGTCACAAAGGAGGCCCCGTCCCGCCCGTCCCTCGGGTTACAGTGGCCCAGGGGGCTGTTTCCTGGCCTTCCCTCCCACTCCAGCATGGGATGAGTCACTCCCAGGGGGGGACAACAAAATCAGAGTCCAGGGGCACCTTTAAGACCAACAAAGATGTATTCAGGGCGTGAGCTTTCGAGTGCAAGCACTCTTCGTCAAACTAAGAACTGACCATTATAACTGTGGGCATATATAAGCACATGTTGATCTTGTTGCATTAATAAACTGTCTCACAGCAACCAAACACAGCCACATTAGAACTCTCTGCCAAACCAGCCAATCAAACCCCTCGAACCCATTTGTAGTTCACAAGGACATATCTTTAAACCCCACCTGCAGCGCGAGGCCCCAAGTTTGAAAATGAGCAGGAGCATAAGGGGAGAGATGTCAGGGAAGAAGGGTGGATGAATGAAAACATTTTCTGCTGTTGAAAAGCTCATGTTTTTAACGCCGCTGAACCATGTTTTCAGAACAGCGCAAAAAATGTTAAATGGGCATGGCCAATTCTGTGCGCAAAAAAAGTTACCCTCCAGAGCAAGACCAGAACCCATAGTTCCAGATACAAGTCATTTCTTGGCCTATAAAATCTGAGTTACAGTTGGAAGTGGAATACAGAGACAGAAAAGGAAAAAGAGTAAGAAAAAGACACAGTAAATAAACAAAGCCCTCCCAGGAATTGATAAATATGCAAGAAAATTGTCCTGAATAACAGTCCGGACGCTGTTTGATGGCACCTTGCAAAAACCTGGCCACAGTTTCAGATATTTCTCTGTTGATGTTCTCCAGAAGGAGGGGAACCTTAAGATGGTTGGGAAGTCCTTATGAGTCAAAACAGGGCACTACAGAGAGCCAGTTTGGTGTAGAGGTTAGGAGTGCAGACTTCTAATCTGGCATGCCAGGTTCGATTCTGCGCTCCCACATATGGAACCAGCTGGGTGACCTTGGGCTCGCCACGGCACTGATAGAGCTGTTCTGACCGAGCAGTAATATCAGAGCTCTCTCAGCCTCACCCACCCCACAGGGTGTCTGTTGTGGGGAGAGGAAAGGGAAGGCGACTGTAAGCCGCTTTGAGCCTCCTTCGGGTAGGGAAAAGCGGCATATAAGAACCAACTCTTCTTCTTCTTCTTCCTTTTCTTCTAAAGTTTTCTACGACAACGTCCTCTCTTTCCAGAACCAAATATGATTGAAGGGGAGGGGAATGAAGAAACACATTTTTTTCTTTTTTAAGGAAGCCCACTGGATTCTGTGGCTGTTGTGGGTCCCTTGGCAACCACAGCAGTACTGTCAAACTTTATGCACCCTGATTTCTGGAAAGCTGTGGGAGGGAGGGAGGGAGGGAGGGAGGGGAGGGGCGGCCAACCAGTCCCAGAAAGCCCCCTCCCTCAAGACCTTCCATCCCCCGACGGAGTAGGCCCCTACAGCGAAAGGCCCAGGAGCCCCTTCTGGAGATCCACGATCAAGACAATTCATCATGACTTGGCTGCGGTGGCCGTGGAGCCTTAGGCCTGAGCTGACAGCAGCAGCATCCACCTCTCCCTGGGACCTGCCACGACGTGGCCCCTTGCCTGGCTGTCACACAATCTGAGTATCTTAGAAGCGAAGCATGGCCAACCTTGGCTAGTATTTGGATGTGAAACCTCCAAGGATCTGGGTGTGAGTCCCTACAACATACATTGGGGTGTCATGACAGGGAGGCAGACAATGGCAAGTCGCCACCCAAGGTCCTTTGCCTGGCTGCCAGAATATCTGAGTACCTTTGACGCTAAGCACGGCCAAGCCTCGCTAGCATTTCGCCCTCTCTTGAAAAAAACAACGTTGGACCCGCGGGACCCTGCCAACTGAAGCCCAGGATCGCATTTAACGTTCCTGGGACAGGGGGTGGAAAGGGCCGCGGACCCGGAAACTTCAGCTAGTGCAAAATGCAGCTGCGAGGGTCCTCACTGGCCCACCTTGGAGGGCCCACATCCAGCTTGTGCAGAGGCAGCTGCATGGGTTGCCCATTGCTGTCCGGATCAGGTTCAAGGTTTGGGTTCTAACCTTCAAGGCTTTACGCGGGTTGGGACCCACATATCTGAGGGACCGCCTTTCGCCTTACGCTCTGCTGGGGGAAATCTATTGGTCGTTCCCGGCCCCAGAGAAGCGCGCCTAGCCTCAACCAGGGCCAGGACTTTCTCTGTCCTGGCCCCTACCTGGTGGAATGAGCTCCCGGGCGAGCTACGGGCCCTGCGGGATCCGTCGGCGTTCCGCAGGGCCTATAAAACGGAGCTCTTCCGCCAGGTCCCTGGTTGAGGCTAGGACTGGCGAGGGACAACATTGCCACCCCCCTGGGGTCTGAAGTATACAGTATTAGCCTCCATCCCCTAATGCCGTTGACTGGGTAGGGGAGAGTGGCATTTTCTGCCGTGTTGGGTATATTTATAGTCTATTAGTGGGGGTTTTAATGGGGTATTGTAAGACTACTGTTACCTGCCACAAGCCAGTAGGGAGTGGCAGGAAATGATGATGATGATGATAATAATAATAATAGTAATAATAATGATAATGATAATAATACAAAGTTCGCCCCAGGGGAAGCGACCTAAGTGGGGGAGCAAACGTACGTCCACCTCGTTCGGCTGTCCCCAGGCCGCCTGGCAAAACGAGCCCCTGGCCTCCGAGCCAGGTAAGCCGCGCTGGTTTACATGCCACCTCTTAGTGAGGTCCCGAACCCCAGGGAATCTGATCACACACCGGACTCCCTGCCAACACGCTCCAACCCATGCAGACCCGCCACAGAACGAAGCCAAACAGGCCCCGTTCCCGCCAACGCTCCATAACCAGGACCAATTCCATCAGGCCAGCCAAAAACCTTGTGCAACCCCAGATCACACCCGGGTCCAACTAAAGAACCCCATCACTTGGCAAACCAAACCATCTGCAGAGGGCGCCCCCAGAGGTTGCTAAGCCAATTAAAGAACTGGCCCCCTCAGCTCCAGTCATTTCAGGGACTTTCGCCCCCAAACTCCCACTTCCACTGATCGTTCCTTAATGCTCTGGAAGCCGGGCACCGCTGGCCAGTCGGTCTCACCAGAAAAGCTACCACAACCTCAGGTGCCCCTGCGCCATGGGTATCTTGCATGGCAGTGCCATGTGCCTGGCCACTGTGTGCTGCGATATCCTGGCCTAGGAACATGGATGCAGCCCCTGAGACCCAGGTGACTCCCCCTTGACTCTCTTGCAGCATTACGAGCACCAGCGGCATGAGAAAAGTCTGATCCGAAAGCCGGCACTCCCCTGCACGTAACCTCCAACCGCTTGGACCTTGTACGGAGTCCCGAGGGGGAGGCCCTGCAGCGGAACAGTTGGGGCAGCCCAAAGAAGCATCTGCCTCCGAATCCCTGTGGTCATCGATGGGGCACCGACACGGGGAACCTCCCTCCTAATGGTGTCCGGAAGGCGAGCCCCTTGATGTCGAGCCAGGGGATGGGAAGGTAGTATCCGCGGACATCAGTGCACATCACCCCCTGGGCCTGTGGCAAACCCACTCCTTCGGCACACGCTTCCCTGCCCCACCACCAGCATTAGCAGCCGCGTTGATGTCTTGTTGTTGTTGTTATGTGCGAAGTCGTGTCCGACCCATCGCGACCCCATGGACAATGATCCTCCAGGCCTTCCTGTCCTCTACCATTCCCTGGAGTCCTTTTAAGTTTGCACCTACTGCTTCAGTGACTCCATCCAGCCACCTCATTCTCTGTCGTCCCCTTCTTCTTTTCCCCTCGATCACTCCCAGCATTAGGCTCTTCTCCAGGGAGTCCTTCCTTCTCATGAGGTGGCCAAAGTATTTGAGTTTCATCTTCAGGATCTGGCCTTCTAAAGAGCAGTCAGGGCTGATCTCCTCTAGGACTGACCGGTTTGTTCGCCTTGCAGTCCAAGGGACTCGCAAGAGTCTTCTCCAGCACCAGAGTTCAAAAGCCTCAATTCTTTGACGCTCGGCCTTCCTTATGGTCCAACTTTCGCAGCCATACATTGCAACTGGGAATACCATAGCCTTGACTAAACGCACTTTTGTTGGTAGGGTGATGTCTCTGCTTTTTAGGATGCTGTCTAGATTTGCCATAGCTTTCCTCCCTAGGAGCAAGCGTCTTTTAATTTCTTTGCTGCAGTCCCCATCTGCAGTGATCTTGGAGCCGAGGAAAATAAAATCTGTCACTATCTCCATTTCTTCCCCATCTATTTGCCAGGAATTGAGAGGGCTGGCTGCCATGATCTTTGTTTTCTTGATGTTGAGTTTCAAGCCAACTTTTGCACTCTCCTCCTTCACCCGCATCAACAGGCTCTTTAGTTCCTCTTCACTTTCTGCCATTAGAGTGGTATCATCTGCATATCTGAGGTTGTTGATATTTCTCCCTGCAATCTTGATCCCAATTTGTGACTCCTCTAATCCCGCCTTTCTCATGATGTGCTCCGCATACAAGTTAAATAGGCAAGGCGACAGTATACAGCCTTGCCGAACTCCTTTCTCAATTTTGAACCAATCCGTGATTCCATGTTCAGTTCTCACTGTTGCTTCTTGACCTGCATATAAATTTCTCAAGAGAGAAATAAGATGCTCTGGTATTCCCATCTCTTTAAGAACTTGCCACAATTTGTTGTGCTCTACACAATCAAAGGCTTTAGCATAGTCAATGAAGCAGAAGTAGATGTTCTTCTGGAACTCCCTAGCTTTTTCCATGATCCAGCGTATGTTGGCAATTTGATCTCTAGTTCCTCTACCTCTTCGAAATCCTGCCTGTACTTCTGGAAGTTCTCGGTCCACATATTGCTGGAGCCTAGCTTGTAGGATTTTGAGCATAACTTTGCTAGCATGAGAAATGAGTGCAATGGTGCGGTAGTTTGAACATTCTTTGGCATTGCCGTTCTTTGGGATTGGAATGTAAACTGACCTTTTCCAATCCTGTGGCCATTGCTGAGTTTTCCAAATTTGCTGGCATATTGAGTGTAGCACTTTTACTGCATCGTCCTTTAAGATTTTGAATAGTTCAACTGGAATGCTGTCACCACCACTAGCTTTATTGTTGCTCAGACTTCCTAAGGCCCATTTGACTTCACATTCCAGGATGTCTGGCTCCAGGTCAGTAACTACCCCACTGTGGTCATCAGGGATGTTAAGCTCGCTCTTGTATAGTTCTTCTGTATAATTTTGCCACCTTTGCTTAATCTCTTCTGCTTCTGTGAGGTCCCTACCATTTTGGTCCCTTATCATACCCATCTTTGCATGAAACGTTCTCTTCATATCTCCAATTTTCTTGAAAAGATCTCTGGTCCTCCCCATTCTATTGTTTTCTTCTATTTGTTTGCACTGTTCATTTAAGAAGGCATTCTTATCTCTTCTAGCTTTTCTCTGGAATTCTGCATTCAATTGGGTGTATCTTTCTCTTTCTCCCTTGCCTTTCACTTCCCTTCTCTCCTTAGCTATTTGTAAAGCTTCCTCAGACAGCCATTTTGATTTCTTGCATTTCTTTTTCTTTGGGATGGTTTTAGTTGCTACCTCTTGTACAATGTCGCGCACCTCCATCCATAGTTCTTCAGGCACTCTGTCTATCAGATCTAATTCCTTAAATCTATTTGTCACCTCTACTGTATATTCGTCGGGGATATGATTTAGTTCGTACCTGAGTGGCCTAGTGCTTTTCCCTACTTTCTTCAATTTAAGCCTAAATTTTGCAACAAGAAGCTCATGATCTGAACCACAATCAGCTCCTGGTCTTGTTTTTATTGCCTGTATAGAACTTTTCCATCTTTGGCTGCAGAGCACATAGTCAAACTGATTTCTGTGTTGACCGTCTGGTGATGTCCATGTGTAGAGTCGTCTCTTGGGTTGTTGGAAAAGAGTGTTTGCTATGACCATTGTATTCTCTTGACAAAATTCTACCAGCCTGTGCCCTGCTTCATTTTGTACTCCAAGGCCAAACTTGCCTGTTATCCCAGTTATCTTTTGGCTTCCTACTTTAGCATTCCAATCCCCCATGATGATAAGCACATCATTTTTTGGCGTTGCTTCTATAAGGTGTTGTACGGCTTCATAGAACTGATCAACTTCATCCTCTTCAGCAGCAGTGGTTGGGGCATAGACCTGGATCACTGTGATGTTGAATGGTTTGCCTTGGATTCGAACTGAGATCATTCTGTCATTTTGGGGATTGTATCCCAAGACTGCTTTTCCTACTCTCTTATTGATTATGAAGGCTACTCCATTTCTTCTGCAAGATTCTTGTCCACAGTAGTATACCTGATGGTCATCTGAATTAAATTCACCCATTCCTGTCCATTTTAGTTCACTGATTCCTAAAATGTCGATGTTCAGTCTTCTCATTTCTTGTTTAACCACGTCCAGCTTGCCTTGATTCATGGATCTGACGTTCCAGGTTCCTATGGAATAAAAATCTTTACAGCATCGGACTGTCTTTTCGCCACCAGTTACTTCCACAACTGAGCGTCCTTTCGGCTTTGGCCCAGCCGCTTCATTCATTCTGGCGCTACTCGTACTAGCCGTCTGCTCATCCCCAGTAGCATATTGGACACCTTCCGACCTGAGGGGCTCGCGTTGATGTCTGACCTCCGACAATTCAGAAGGTAGGCTCATAAGGTGGAGACATACACCTTGGCCCAGCTGCTGAACTCCAGTCCCTGAACTGCTGGTCCACAGAGGGAAAGGCCCTCCAGATTAGCATCCTCCATTGTGCCTGAGCCAGCCGAGGGCAGCACGCCCTTCCCGCTGGGCGGACAAGGGCCTGAACCCGTCCCAGCCCTTCAAAGCTCAGCAGGAGGAAGGTGTCTAGAAGCCCGGCAGCCTGAATGGGATGGCTGGACGACTGCTCTGATGCTCTGATCCTCTGAAGGCAGGCAGGCCTTTCTGGTGAATGGGTTTAAACTGTGATGTGTGGGTGTGGGGTGAAAGGGGTGTGAGTGTAAGGAGTCCCACTGGAGGCTTTTCTGCCAACAGTATTACAAACATTTTATTTTTAATAAATAGAAAACAAACATTATCAAACAGGGAATGAAAGAGGGAACCCCCCGAAACATTTTAAACATTTTAAACAAACTTTTTAAAACAGGGATGAAACAGGGGATGAAACAGGGAACCCCCCACCCCCACCCCACCCCAAACCACAATTTTAAAGCGCACGAGTCCCCTCTCCAGCACCACCATCTTCTTAGTAGCTGGTAATCTCTGCTGGAAATAACAGCATCTTACTGCTGTCCCAAAGTAGAGAGAAGCATTTGGGGGAAGACGCTTCTCATAGCCACCACAGTCAAGTCAGCCTCCAAAACTTTAAATGTAGCCATGCTGTCCACCAGTGGAATTATTCCCTGGAACATCAAATAAAATCAGTGCCTATGTCCTCCACTGGAGTAGGTGTCGCCAACACTTCCTGGCTAGCCGCCTCCCCAACCCTTGCCTGTAGAGTGCTTCTGTCTTGTGTTTGTCAATCTCACAGGGGTGTTACTACAGTGAGGCAGTGAGGTCTGTTCAAGTGCTTTCGGACCAGAGAATCGGCTACTTAGTCAAACAACACAAGGATAGTGGCTGAAGACAAGGTTGAACAAAGAACATTAAACTTTATTTCACATAGCACACATAGGCAAAAGGTCACAATCCAAACCGTCTCCTATTTCTGAAAAGGTAACTGGCCATAGCGTCCCGAACCTTGCACCCCTCCGAATAGATCCTTTTTTTTCTGGCTTGAGGGATGGCTGCTGCATCCTCAAGGACTACAGGGTCTGATTCAGCCACTGGGAAGGGGATGTGATGTCCCTTGTCCTCGCAGATGTTGTTCCAAGATGACACATGCGATGATCAATGGTGTCACATGGTCTATATGCACATGGAGTCGTGACATCAAGCGATGGAACCGAGCCTTCAAAGGGCCAAAGGCACGCTCCACGACATTCCTTGCGCGGGAGTGCCTGAGGTTGTAGTAGCTCTGCACATTTGTCCTTGGCCGCTTATAGGGAGTCATGAGCCAGCGTCGTGTGGGGTAGGCTCCATCTCCGAGCACCAAAGCCGGAACACGCACTCCCTCAATGGTGGCGGTGGGGTTGCCGGGGACAAAGACCCCTTGGTCCATGGTTGCCCTGAGGTTCGATTCACGGAACACAAGGGCATCGTGCCTCCTCCCACTCCACCCCACCTCAAAATCTATAAACCGTCCGGAGAAGTCCACGGTTCCTTGAAGGAGAACAGGACAAAAGTCCTTCCTGTTCCCGTGCTCCTTTATGCTTCCCTCCGGTGCTCGGATCGGGATGTGGGTACCGTCAACCGCGGCGAAACAAGGTGGGAACCCGTCTGAGGAAAGAAAAAGAAAAGAATAGACACCAGGGATTAAAGTTAACGTGGGGCGCATCGAGTATTCGTTGCTCACCTATCAAAAATTGTGGGGACACTGAATGTCAGATGTTAACAGAAAACGGGGATAAGATGCTTTTTAGGTAGCTTGCTGCTTCCCAAGGTAGAGCAGGAATGGCAAAAACTCCTATCGGCCAATGCTGGGAACGGCAGGAGACAGATGCATGGTTTTTTCGCATCTGGAGGACTTGCTAGAAAGCCTGGGAATGCTGGAATATGATTCATGAGGATAGGCAAAAGAGATTGAAAGGGCAATTAGCACAGGATACAATATGGACGTAAGGAAACAGAACATGAAAACTCCTCCACACGTCTAGCTACTTTGTTCACTGCATGGCAAAAGCAGCTGCTAGGATCCTTCATGCAACAAGATGGAAAACAGAATCCTGACCAGCTACTACTGACTGATTAGACAAAGCGTTAGAATACGGGACACCAGCAACACGTGCGTTCTTGAAGCAAAAGGCAAGAACTTTGCAATCCAGAAGAAAGCGGAGTCCCATAGGAGATCAGATTGGGGCGGGGGGGAAGGAGGTGGAGAGAAATCCTGGACTTTCAGACTGGCTATGTAAGCCTGGGGGGAAGAAGCATCAGTATGTCATCTACGGCGTTAGGGAGATGTACAAGAAGAAGAGAAGCATAGGGAAATGGCAGCCTGATGTGTGTGTGTTTTGTTGTTTTTTCCCTATCTTGGAATAGTAGTCCTGTAATATGCAAGCTGTAGCATTTCTCTCTTTACTGAACCAAAACGGTCTAGTAAAAAAAGAAAAGGGCTCGGAGTCCCTTTCGGCCCCTGCGTTCCCGTCCCCGGTGAGGCCGCGAAAAACAGCGGCACGGGACAAAAAAAGAAAGCAGAGGTTTAAGGGGACGGCCCTGAGTGCCTTTAAAGCCCTGCTCTCTGCTCAAAACACGAACCGCCACCAATTCTTGAAAAGTTCATGGAAGTTTGTGACGGCAGGCTAAAAATCGTCATGAACTTCAGTTGGTGAGCCACTTGGTGCCCATGCCTACCCCTCGCATTCACTCTCCGTCCACACACACACACACACTCACACACACACACACACACGTTCTGTCCACCAGAAGGAACGGGCACCCCACCTCAGTCCACACGAAGGGACGAGGCCCCCGGCTCCGTCCATGCGAAGGGACGGGCACCCCAGCTGCGTCCACTTCAGGGGACGTGCACCCGTGCTCCGGCCATCTGAAGGGTCGGGCACTGTGCTCCGTTCATCTGTGTGGACTGGCACTCAAACTCTGTCCCTGCGAACGGATGGGCTCGCAAGCCCTGTCCGTCCAGACAGAGGAGCGCTCAAGCCCTGTCCGCCGCAGCAGATGGGCACTCAAGCCCTGTCCGTCGAAACGAATGGGCGTTTGGTCCCTGTCCGTCGGAACGGATGGGCACGCAGGGTTGCACTCACTCACTCGCTCACTCACACTCTCACTCTGCATCCCTACGCAACCCCCTCCCCCCAGCTACCTGCCACTGATGCCCACCCCCACCCCCCGGCCGACTGCCGCCAGCTTCTGCCAGCCAACGTCATCAGGAGCTTCAGGCGTGGCATCACGCCAGGCTTCGGGTCGCCTGGTGCCCCCTGCTTAGCAAGCCCTTCCGCCTCCGCGGAAGAACTTGCCTTCTGGATGCTCCCCCGTCTCTTCGCACGTGGCCCTCCTCTCCCGATCAGCTCTCCTCCTCTCTGGATGGCCTCGATCTGCAAGCTTCCTCAGTCTGCTGAAGAAACAGACAACAAGTCTACAAGGCCAGTCTGAGAACTCAGGGCCCCTTCCACCTCAGCCCGCTCCCCTTCCCACTTCCCGAAAGAGCACACAGTGAGCCCAAGGTTTAGCTCTCCCAGACACTGCCTTCCCCGTTGCTGGCATACAGGTCACAAGCCCTCCCTGCCCAACCCACCCACTGGGGACCAGGAGGGGCAGAGAGGCAAGCGAAGGAGTTGGGGAACATCGCTCACCTCTTTCAGTGGCCACGACTGCCTTGAGGGCTTGCAGGAGAACCTCATCAAAACTACCCCGGGGTATCCCTACAAGGAAAACCCGTGCTAAGCAGGGACGGCTCCTGCCCTTCCCTCCACCGGCATCCTCCAGGCTCCTCCACTGCCTTCGGTTGGCCAGCATCAACTGGCGGCTGCAAGCCCGAGTACATTTATTTCAACCTGTGCACTACCTCCCCTTCATACCTTAACTAAGGGAGCCCCTCCTCACACACACACACACACACACACACACCACTCCATTCACACCACTCCCTGCCCCACTCAAACCATCCCCTAGGCATGGGCACCAACCAGGGATATGGGGTTATGTTCCTGGCTGAACTAGGGACGGAACCGCAATCCGAACGGCGCGTCGGGAGGAGAAATAAGGGGCCGAAGAGGACTAGGAGTTGCCTTGCAGCTTCGCATATGAAGTCCTACAAACCAGCGGCAGCACCGGTTGAGACTACGGACTGGATTCCGGACCCTCAAGGAAGGAAGCAGTGTGAAAACAGAGAGAATGGACCCTAAGGAAGCCATTCATAAGGACTGAGGATTTAAAAAAAAAACTGCTGAGAATGATCCAGAGGAAAGATCAAGAGTAAAGCTTGAGACTGCTTGCTAAACATATCGTTTCAGTGTCAAAACAGACCAAGCCCATCGCTTTGGCCAATGACTTCGATACGCAAACTTCAAAAGTAAAAAAACAGAATGAGACAGTGTAATTTTGGAGAGGGGAAGGAACGGCAAATTATTAAGGCTGAAGGGAAGACTGTAGCTTGGCTAATTTAACCTCCAGCAGGCTCTACAAGGGAATAACCAGTGACTGTAGGAGGCCTGCTTATTCTCATTTGCTAGCGGGCCATTCAAAACATATCGTTATTGCAGGGTGACTTCAGAAGTTGACAAGTTAAAGACTGCGCGCCACAATGGGCTTGAAGCCTTGGAAAGAAGAGAAGCCTGGCCCAGTGGGAGTCATTGTGGGGACACTGAATGTCAGATGTTAACAGAAAACGGGGATAAGATGCTTTTTAGGTAGCTTGCTGCTTCCCAAGGTAGAGCAGGAATGGCAAAAACTCCTATCAGCCAATGCTGGGAACGGCAGGAGACAGATGCATGGTTTTTTCGCATCTGGAGGACTTGCTAGAAAGCCTGGGAATGCTGGAATATGATTCATGAGGAGAGGCAAAAGAGATTGAAAGGGCAATTAGCACAGTATACAATATGGACGTAAGGAAACAGAACAAGAAAACTCCTCCACACGTCTAGCTACTTTGTTCAATGCATGGCAAAAGCAGCTGCTAGGATCCTTCATGCAACAAGATGGAAAACAGAATCCTGACCAGCTACTACGGACTGATTAGACAAAGCGTTAGAATACGGGACACCAGCAACACTTGCGTTCTTGAAGCAAAAGGCAAGAACTTTGCAATCCAGAAGAAAGGGGAGTCCCATAGGAGAGCAGATTGGGGCGGGGGGGAAGGAGGTGGAGAGAAATCCTCGACTTTCCGACTGGCTATGTAAGCCTGGGGGGAAGAAGCATCAGTATGTCATCTACGGCGTTAGGGAGATGTACAAGAAGAAGAGAAGCATAGGGAAATGGCAGCCTGATGTGTGTGTGTTTTGTTGTTTTTTCCCTATCTTGGAATAGTAGTCCTGTAATATGCAAGCTGTAGCATTTCTCTCTTTACTGAACCAAAACGGTCTAGTAAAAAAAGAAAAGGGCTCTGAGTCCCTTTCGGCCCCTGCGTTCCCGTCCCCGGGGAGGCCGCGAAAAACAGCGGCACGGGACAAAAAAAGAAAGCAGAGGTTTAAGGGGACGGCCCTGAGTGCCTTTAAAGCCCTGCTCTCTGCTCAAAACACGAACCGCCACCAATTCTTGAAAAGTTCATGGAAGTTTGTGACGGCAGGCTAAAAATCGTCATGAACTTCAGTTGGTGAGCCGCTTGGTGCCCATGCCTACCCCTCGCATTCACTCTCCGTCCACACACACACACACACTCACACACACACACACACACACGTTCGGTCCACCAGAAGGAACGGGCACCCCACCTCAGTCCACACGAAGGGACGAGGCCCCCGGCTCCGTCCATGCGAAGGGACGGGCACCCCAGCTGCGTCCACTTCAGGGGACGTGCACCCGTGCTCCGGCCATCTGAAGGGTCGGGCACTGTGCTCCGTTCATCTGTGTGGACTGGCACTCAAACTCTGTCCCTGCGAACGGATGGGCTCGCAAGCCCTGTCCGTCCAGACAGAGGAGCGCTCAAGCCCTGTCCGCCGCAGCAGATGGGCACTCAAGCCCTGTCCGTCGAAACGAATGGGCGTTCGGTCCCTGTCCGTCGGAACGGATGGGCACGCAGGGTTGCACTCACTCACTCACTCACACTCTCACTCTGCATCCCTACGCAACCCCCTCCCCCCAGCTACCTGCCACTGTTGCCCACCCCCACCCCCCGGCCGACTGCCGCCAGCTTCTGCCAGCCAACGTCATCGGGAGCTTCAGGCGTGGCATCACGCCAGGCTTCGGGTCGCCTGGTGCCCCCTGCTTAGCAAGCCCTTCCGCCTCCGCGGAAGAACTTGCCTTCTGGATGCTCCCCCGTCTCTTCGCACGTGGCCCTCCTCTCCCGATCAGCTCTCCTCCTCTCTGGATGGCCTCGATCTGCAAGCTTCCTCAGTCTGCTGAAGAAACAAACAACAAGTCTACAAGGCCAGTCTGAGAACTCAGGGCCCCTTCCACCTCAGCCCGCTCCCCTTCCCACTTCCCGAAAGGGCACACAGTGAGCCCAAGGTTTAGCTCTCCCAGACACTGCCTTCCCCGTTGCTGGCATACAGGTCACAAGCCCTCCTTGCCCAACCCACCCACTGGGGACCAGGAGGGGCAGAGAGGCAAGCGAAGGAGTTGGGGAACATCGCTCACCTCTTTCAGTGGCCACGACTCCCTTGAGGGCTTGCAGGAGAACCTCATCAAAACTCCCCCGGGGTATCCCTACAAGGAAAACCCGTGGTAAGCAGGGACGGCTCCTGCCCTTCCCTCCACCGGCATCCTCCAGGCTCCTCCACTGCCTTCGGTTGGCCAGCATCAACTGGCGGCTGCAAGCCCGAGTACATCTATTTCAACCTGTGCACTACCTCCCCTTCATACCTTAACAAAGGGAGCCCCTCCTCACACATACAAACACACACACACACACACACACACACACACACACCACTCCATTCACACCACTCCCTGCCCCACTCAAACCATCCCCTAGGCATGGGAACCAAACAGGGATATGCGGTTAGGTTCCTGGCTGAACTAGGGACGGAACCGCAATCCGAACGGCGCGTCGGGAGGAGAAATAAGGGGCCGAAGAGGACTAGGAGTTGCCTTGCAGCTTCGCATATGAAGTCCTACAAACCAGCGGCAGCACCGGTTGAGAGTACGGACTGGATTCCGGCCCTCAAGGAAGGAAGCAGTGTGAAAACAGAGAGAATGGACCCTAAGGAAGCCATTCATAAGGACTGAGGATTAAAAAAAAAAAACTGCTGAGAATGATCCAGAGGAAAGATCAAGAGTAAAGCTTGAGACTGCTTGCTAAACATATCGTTTCAGTGTCAAAAGAGACCAAGCCCATTGCTTTGGCCAATGACTTCGATACGCAAACTTCAAAAGAAAAAAAACAGAATGAGACAGTGTAATTTTGGAGAGGGGAAGGAACGGCAAATTATTAAGGCTGAAGGGAAGACTGTAGCTTGGCTAATTTAACCTCCAGCAGGCTCTACAAGGGAATAACCAGTGACTGTAGGAGGCCTGCTTATTCTCATTTGCTAGCGGGCCATTCAAAACATATCGTTATTGCAGGGTGACTCCAGAAGTTGACAAGTTAAAGACTGCGCGCCACAATGGGCTTGAAGCCTTGGAAAGAAGAGAAGCCTGGCCCAGTGGGAGTCATTGTGGGGACACTGAATGTCAGATGTTAACAGAAAACGGGGATAAGATGCTTTTTAGGTAGCTTGCTGCTTCCCAAGGTAGAGCAGGAATGGCAAAAACTCCTATCAGCCAATGCTGGGAACGGCAGGAGACAGATGCATGGTTTTTTCGCATCTGGAGGACTTGCTAGAAAGCCTGGGAATGCTGGAATATGATTCATGAGGAGAGGCAAAAGAGATTGAAAGGGCAATTAGCACAGTATACAATATGGACATAAGGAAACAGAACAAGAAAACTCCTCCACACGTCTAGCTACTTTGTTCACTGCATGGCAAAAGCAGCTGCTAGGATCCTTCATGCAACAAGATGGAAAACAGAATCCTGACCAGCTATTACGGACTGATTAGACAAAGCGTTAGAATACGGGACACCAGCAACACTTGCGTTCTTGAAGCAAAAGGCAAGAACTTTGCAATCCAGAAAAAAGCGGAGTCCCATAGGAGATCAGATTGGGGCGGGGGGGGGGAGGAGGTGGAGAGAAATCCTCGACTTTCCGACTGGCTATGTAAGCCTGGGGGGAAGAAGCATCAGTCTGTCATCTACGGCGTTAGGGAGATGTACAAGAAGAAGAGAAGCATAGGGAAATGGCAGCCTGATGTGTGTGTGTTTTGTTGTTTTTTCCCTATCTTGGAATAGTAGTCCTGTAATATGCAAGCTGTAGCATTTCTCTCTTTACTGAACCAAAACGGTCTAGTAAAAAAAGAAAAGGGCTCGGAGTCCCTTTCGGCCCCTGCGTTCCCATCCCCGGGGAGGCCGCGAAAAACAGCGGCATGGGACAAAAAAAGAAAGCAGAGGTTTAAGGGGACGGCCCTGAGTGCCTTTAAAGCCCTGCTCTCTGCTCAAAACACGAACCGCCACCAATTCTTGAAAAGTTCATGGAAGTTTGTGACGGCAGGCTAAAAATCGTCATGAACTTCAGTTGGTGAGCCGCTTGGTGCCCATGCCTACCCCTCGCATTCACTCTCCGTCCACACACACACACACAATCACACACACACACACACACGTTCGGTCCACCAGAAGGAACGGGCACCCCACCTCAGTCCACACGAAGGGACGAGGCCCCCGGCTCCGTCCATGCGAAGGGACGGGCACCCCAGCTGCGTCCACTTCAGGGGACGTGCACCCGTGCTCCGGCCATCTGAAGGGTCGGGCACTGTGCTCCGTTCATCTGTGTGGACTGGCACTCAAACTCTGTCCCTGCGAACGGATGGGCTCGCAAGCCCTGTCCGTCCAGACAGAGGAGCGCTCAAGCCCTGTCCGCCGCAGCAGATGGGCACTCAAGCCCTGTCCGTCGAAACGAATGGGCGTTCGGTCCCTGTCCGTCGGAACGGATGGGCACGCAGGTTTGCACTCACTCACTCACTCGCTCACTCACACTCTCACTCTGCATCCCTACGCAACCCCCTCGCCCCTGCTACCTGCCACTGATGCCCACCCCCACCCCCCGGCCGACTGCCGCCAGCTTCTGCCAGCCAACGTCATCGGGAGCTTCAGGCGTGGCATCACGCCAGGCTTCGGGTCGCCTGGTGCCCCCTGCTTAGCAAGCCCTTCCGCCTCCGCGGAAGAACTTGCCTTCTGGATGCTCCCCCGTCTCTTCGCACGTGGCCCTCCTCTCCCGATCAGCTCTCCTCCTCTCTGGATGGCCTCGATCTGCAAGCTTCTTCAGTCTGCTGAAGAAACAGACAACAAGTCTACAAGGCCAGTCTGAGAACTCAGGGCCCCTTCCACCTCAGCCCGCTCCCCATCCCACTTCCCGAAAGAGCACACAGTGAGCCCAAGGTTCAGCTCTCCCAGAAACTGCCTTCCCCGTTGCTGGCATACAGGTCACAAGCCCTCCTTGCCCAAACCACCCATTGGGGACCATGAGTGGCAGAGAGGCAAGCGAAGGAGTTGGGGAACATCGCTCACCTCTTTAAGTGGCCACGACTCCCTTGAGGGCTTGCAGGAGAACCTCATCAAAACTCCCCCGGGGTATCCCTACAAGGAAAACCCGTGGTAAGCAGGGACGGCTCCTGCCCTTCCCTCCACCGGCATCCTCCAGGCTCCTCCACTGCCTTCGGTTGGCCAGCATCAACTGGCGGCTGCAAGCCCGAGTACATCTATTTCAACCTGTGCACTACCTCCCCTTCATACCTTAACAAAGGGAGCCCCTCCTCACACACACACACACACACACACACACAAACACACACCACTCCATTCACACCACTCCCTGCCCCACTCAAACCATCCCCTAGGCATGGGAACCAAACAGGGATATGCGGTTAGGTTCCTGGCTGAACTAGGGATGGAACCGCAATCGGAACGGCGCGTCGGGAGGAGAAATAAGGGGCCGAAGAGGACTAGGAGTTGCCTTGCAGCTTCGCATATGAAGTCCTACAAACCAGCGGCAGCACCGGTTGAGAGTACGGACTGGATTCCGGACCCTCAAGGAAGGAAGCAGTGTGAAAACAGAGAGAATGGACCCTAAGGAAGCCATTCATAAGGACTGAGGATTTAAAAAAAAAACTGCTGAGAATGATCCAGAGGAAAGATCAAGAGTAAAGCTTGAGACTGCTTGCTAAACATATCGTTTCAATGTCAAAAGAGACCAAGCCCATCGCTTTGGCCAATGACTTCGATACGCAAACTTCAAAAGAAAAAAAACAGAACGAGACAGTGTAATTTTGGAGAGGGGAAGGAACGGCAAATTATTAAGGCTGAAGGGAAGACTGTAGCTTGGCTAATTTAACCTCCAGCAGGCTCTACAAGGGAATAACCAGTGACTGAAGGAGGCCTGCTTATTCTCATTTGCTAGCGGGCCATTCAAAACATATCGTTATTGCAGGGTGACTCCAGAAGTTGACAAGTTAAAGACTGCGCGCCACAATGGGCTTGAAGCCTTGGAAAGAAGAGAAGCCTGGCCCAGTGGGAGTCATTGTGGGGACACTGAATGTCAGATGTTAACAGAAAACGGGGATAAGATGCTTTTTAGGTAGCTTGCTGCTTCCCAAGGTAGAGCAGGAATGGCAAGAACTCCTATCAGCCAATGCTGGGAACGGCAGGAGACAGATGCATGGTTTTTTCGCATCTGGAGGACTTGCTAGAAAGCCTGGGAATGCTGGAATATGATTCATGAGGAGAGGCAGAAGAGATTGAAAGGGCAATTAGCACAGTATACAATATGGACGTAAGGAAACAGAACAAGAAAACTCCTCCATACGTCTAGCTACTTTGTTCAATGCATGGCAAAAGCAGCTGCTAGGATCCTTCATGCAACAAGATGGAAAACAGAATCCTGACCAGCTACTACGGACTGATTAGACAAAGCGTTAGAATACGGGACACCAGCAACACTTGCGTTCTTGAAGCAAAAGGCAAGAACTTTGCAATCCAGAAGAAAGCGGAGTCCCATAGGAGATCAGATTGGGGCGGGGGGGAAGGAGGTGGAGAGAAATCCTCGACTTTCAGACTGGCTATGTAAGCCTGGGGGGAAGAAGCATCAGTCTGTCATCTACGGCGTTAGGGAGATGTACAAGAAGAAGAGAAGCATAGGGAAATGGCAGCCTGATGTGTGTGTGTTTTGTTGTTTTTTCCCTATCTTGGAATAGTAGTCCTGTAATATGCAAGCTGTAGCATTTCTCTCTTTACTGAACCAAAACGGTCTAGTAAAAAAAGAAAAGGGCTCGGAGTCCCTTTCGGCCCCTGCGTTCCCGTCCCCGGGGAGGCCGCGAAAAACAGCGGCACGGGACAAAAAAAGAAAGCAGAGGTTTAAGGGGACGGCCCTGAGTGCCTTTAAAGCCCTGCTCTCTGCTCAAAACACGAACCGCCACCAATTCTTGAAAAGTTCATGGAAGTTTGTGACGGCAGGCTAAAAATCGTCATGAACTTCAGTTGGTGAGCCGCTTGGTGCCCATGCCTACCCCTCGCATTCACTCTCCGTCCACACACACACACACACTCACACACACACACACACACACGTTCGGTCCACCAGAAGGAACGGGCACCCCACCTCAGTCCACACGAAGGGACGAGGCCCCCGGCTCCGTCCATGCGAAGGGACGGGCACCCCAGCTGCGTCCACTTCAGGGGACGTGCACCCGTGCTCCGGCCATCTGAAGGGTCGGGCACTGTGCTCCGTTCATCTGTGTGGACTGGCACTCAAACTCTGTCCCTGCGAACGGATGGGCTCGCAAGCCCTGTCCGTCCAGACAGAGGAGCGCTCAAGCCCTGTCCGCCGCAGCAGATGGGCACTCAAGCCCTGTCCGTCGAAACGAATGGGCGTTCGGTCCCTGTCCGTCGGAACGGATGGGCACGCAGGGTTGCACTCACTCACTCACTCACACTCTCACTCTGCATCCCTACGCAACCCCCTCCCCCCAGCTACCTGCCACTGTTGCCCACCCCCACCCCCCGGCCGACTGCCGCCAGCTTCTGCCAGCCAACGTCATCGGGAGCTTCAGGCGTGGCATCACGCCAGGCTTCGGGTCGCCTGGTGCCCCCTGCTTAGCAAGCCCTTCCGCCTCCGCGGAAGAACTTGCCTTCTGGATGCTCCCCCGTCTCTTCGCACGTGGCCCTCCTCTCCCGATCAGCTCTCCTCCTCTCTGGATGGCCTCGATCTGCAAGCTTCCTCAGTCTGCTGAAGAAACAAACAACAAGTCTACAAGGCCAGTCTGAGAACTCAGGGCCCCTTCCACCTCAGCCCGCTCCCCTTCCCACTTCCCGAAAGGGCACACAGTGAGCCCAAGGTTTAGCTCTCCCAGACACTGCCTTCCCCATTGCTGGCATACAGGTCACAAGCCCTCCTTGCCCAAACCACCCACTGGGGACCAGGAGGGGCAGAGAGGCCAGCGAAGGAGTTGGGGAACATCGCTCACCTCTTTCAGTCGCCACGACTGCCTTGAGGGCTTGCAGGAGAACCTCATCAAAACTCCCCCGGGGTATCCCTACAAGGAAAACCCGTGGTAAGCAGGGACGGCTCCTGCCCTTCCCTCCACCGGCATCCTCCAGGCTCCTCCACTGCCTTCGGTTGGGCAGCATCAACTGGCGGCTGCAAGCCCGAGTACATCTATTTCAACCTGTGCACTACCTCCCCTTCATACCTTAACTAAGGGAGCCCTTCCTCACACACACACACACCCACCACTCCATTCACACCACTCCCTGCCCCACTCAAACCATCCCCTAGGCATGGGAACCAAACAGGGATATGCGGTTAGGTTCCTGGCTGAACTAGGGACGGAACCGCAATCCGAACGGCGCGTCGGGAGGAGAAATAAGGGGCCGAAGAGGACTAGGAGTTGCCTTGCAGCTTCGCATATGAAGTCCTACAAACCAGCGGCAGCACCGGTTGAGAGTACGGACTGGATTCCGGATCCTCAAGGAAGGAAGCAGAGTGACAACAGAGAGAATGGACCCTAAGGAAGCCATTCATAAGGACTGAGGATTTAAAAAAAAAAACTGCTGAGAATGATCCATAGGAAAGATCAAGAGTAAAGCTTGAGACTGCTTGCTAAACATATCGTTTCAGTTTCAAAAGAGACCAAGCCCATCGCTTTGGCCAATGGCTTCGATACGCAAACTTCAAAAGAAAAAAAACAGAATGAGACAGTGTAATTTTGGAGAGGGGAAGGAACGGCAAATTATTAAGGCTGAAGGGAAGACTGTAGCTTGGCTAATTTAACCTCCAGCAGGCTCTACAAGGGAATAACCAGTGACTGAAGGAAGCCTGCTTATTCTCATTTGCTAGCGGGCCATTCAAAACATATCGTTATTGCAGGGTGACTCCAGAAGTTGACAAGTTAAAGACTGCGCGCCACAATGGGCTTGAAGCCTTGGAAAGAAGAGAAGCCTGGCCCAGTGGGAGTCATTGTGGGGACACTGAATGTCAGATGTTAACAGAAAACGGGGATAAGATGCTTTTTAGGTAGCTTGCTGCTTCCCAAGGTAGAGCAGGAATGGCAAAAACTCCTATCGGCCAATGCTGGGAACGGCAGGAGACAGATGCATGGTTTTTTCGCATCTGGAGGACTTGCTAGAAAGCCTGGGAATGCTGGAATATGATTCATGAGGAGAGGCAAAAGAGATTGAAAGGGCAATTTGCACAGGATACAATATGGACATAAGGAAACAGAACAAGAAAACTCCTCCACACGTCTAGCTACTTTGTTCAATGCATGGCAAAAGCAGCTGCTAGGATCCTTCATGCAACAAGATGGAAAACAGAATCCTGACCAGCTACTACTGACTGATTAGACAAAGCGTTAGAATACGGGACACCAGCAACACGTGCGTTCTTGAAGCAAAAGGCAAGAACTTTGCAATCCAGAAAAAAGCGGAGACCCATAGGAGATCAGATTGGGGCGGGGGGGGGGGGGAGGAGGTGGAGAGAAATCCTTGACTTTCAGACTGGCTATGTAAGCCTGGGGGGAAGAAGCATCAGTCTGTCATCTACGGCGTTAGGGAGATGTACAAGAAGAAGAGAAGCATAGGGAAATGGCAGCCTGATGTGTGTGTGTTTTGTTGTTTTTTCCTTATCTTGGAATAGTAGTCCTGTAATATGCAAGCTGTAGCATTTCTCTCTTTACTGAACCAAAACGGTCTAGTAAAAAAAGAAAAGGGCTCGGAGTCCCTTTCGGCCCCTGCGTTCCCGTCCCCGGGGAGGCCGCGAAAAACAGCGGCACGGGACAAAAAAAGAAAGCAGAGGTTTAAGGGGACGGCCCTGAGTGCCTTTAAAGCCCTGCTCTCTGCTCAAAACACGAACCGCCACCAATTCTTGAAAAGTTCATGGAAGTTTGTGACGGCAGGCTAAAAATCGTCATGAACTTCAGTTGGTGAGCCGCTTGGTGCCCATGCCTACCCCTCGCATTCACTCTCCGTCCACACACACACACACACTCACACACACACACACACACGTTCTGTCCACCAGAAGGAACGGGCACCCCACCTCAGTCCACACGAAGGGACGAGGCCCCCGGCTCCGTCCATGCGAAGGGACGGGCACCCCAGCTGCGTCCACTTCAGGGGACGTGCACCCGTGCTCCGGCCATCTGAAGGGTCGGGCACTGTGCTCCGTTCATCTGTGTGGACTGGCACTCAAACTCTGTCCCTGCGAACGGATGGGCTCGCAAGCCCTGTCCGTCCAGACAGAGGAGCGCTCAAGCCCTGTCCGCCGCAGCAGATGGGCACTCAAGCCCTGTCCGTCGAAACGAATGGGCGTTCGGTCCCTGTCCGTCGGAACGGATGGGCACGCAGGTTTGCACTCACTCACTCACTCGCTCACTCACACTCTCACTCTGCATCCCTACGCAACCCCCTCCCCCCAGCTACCTGCCACTGATGCCCACCCCCACCCCCCGGCCGACTGCCGCCAGCTTCTGCCAGCCAACGTCATCGGGAGCTTCAGGCGTGGCATCACGCCAGGCTTCGGGTCGCCTGGTGCCCCCTGCTTAGCAAGCCCTTCCGCCTCCGCGGAAGAACTTGCCTTCTGGATGCTCCCCCGGTTCTTCGCACGTGGCCCTCCTCTCCCGATCAGCTCTCCTCCTCTCTGGATGGCCTCGATCTGCAAGCTTCCTCAGTCTGCTGAAGAAACAGACAACAAGTCTACAAGGCCAGTCTGAGAACTCAGGGCCCCTTCCACCTCAGCCCGCTCCCCATCCCACTTCCCGAAAGAGCACACAGTGAGCCCAAGGTTTAGCTCTCCCAGACACTGCCTTCCCCGTTGCTGGCATACAGGTCACAAGCCCTCCTTGCCCAAACCACCCACTGGGGACCAGGAGGGGCAGAGAGGCAAGCGAAGGTGTTGGGGAACATCGCTCACCTCTTTCAGTGGCCACGACTCCCTTGAGGGCTTCCAGGAGAACCTCATCAAAACTCCCCCGGGGTATCCCTACAAGGAAAACCCGTGGTAAGCAGGGACGGCTCCTGCCCTTCCCTCCACCGGCATCCTCCAGGCTCCTCCACTGCCTTCGGTTGGCCAGCATCAACTGGCGGCTGCAAGCCCGAGTACATCTATTTCAACCTGTGCACTACCTCCCCTTCATACCTTAACAAAGGGAGCCCCTCCTCACACACACAAACACACACACACACACACACACACACACACACACACACCACTCCATTCACACCACTCCCTGCTTTTAAATACTGACTATGATGTCAGATTTTTAAGATTTTTATAGTATTGGCAGTTTTCCTGCTTTTTGTATTGTCTTAGTTTTAACTGCATGTATTTGGGTTTTGGTCTGAATGACCGTGAATAAAATATTGATTGATTGATTGACACACACAAACACACACACACCACTCCATTCACACCACTCCCTGCCCCACTCAAACCATCCCCTAGGCATGGGCACCAACCAGGGATATGAGGTTAGGTTCCTGGCTGAACTAGGAACGGAACCGCAATCCGAACGGCGCGTCGGGAGGAGAAATAAGGGGCCGAAGAGGACTAGGAGTTGAATTGCAGCTTCGCATATGAAGTCCTACAAACCAGCGGCAGCACCGGTTGAGAGTACGGACTGGATTCCGGATCCTCAAGGAAGGAAGCAGAGTGACAACAGAGAGAATGGACCCTAAGGAAGCCATTCATAAGGACTGAGGATTTAAAAAAAAAAACTGCTGAGAATGATCCATAGGAAAGATCAAGAGTAAAGCTTGAGACTGCTTGCTAAACATATCGTTTCAGTTTCAAAAGAGACCAAGCCCATCGCTTTGGCCAATGGCTTCGATACGCAAACTTCAAAAGAAAAAAAACAGAATGAGACAGTGTAATTTTGGAGAGGGGAAGGAACGGCAAATTATTAAGGCTGAAGGGAAGACTGTAGCTTGGCTAATTTAACCTCCAGCAGGCTCTACAAGGGAATAACCAGTGACTGTAGGAGGCCTGCTTATGCTCATTTGCTAGCGGGCCATTCAAAACATTGCAGGGTGACTCCAGAAGTTGACAAGTTAAAGACTGCGCGCCACAATGGGCTTGAAGCCTTGGAAAGAAAAGAAGACTGGCCCAGTGGGAGTCATTGTGGGGACACTGAATGTCAGATGTTAACAAAAAACGGGGATAAGATGCTTTTTAGGTAGCTTGCTGCTTCCCAAGGTAGAGCAGGAATGGCAAAAACTCCTATCGGCCAATGCTGGGAACGGCAGGAGACAGATGCATGGTTTTTTCGCATCTGGAGGAATTGCCAGAAAGCCTGGGAATGCTGGAATATGATTCATGAGGAGAGGCAAAAGAGATTGAAAGGGCAATTAGCACAGTATACAATATGGACGTAAGGAAACAGAACATGAAAACTCCCCCACATGTCCAGCTACTTTGTTCAATGCATGGCAAAAGCAGCTGCTAGGATCCTTCATGCAACAAGATGGAAAACAGAATCCTGACCAGCTACTACTGACTGATTAGACAAAGCGTTAGAATACGGGACACCAGCAACACTTGCGTTCTTGAAGCAAAAGGCAAGAACTTTGCAATCCAGAAGAAAGCGGAGTCCCATAGGAGATCAGATTGGGGCGGGGGGGAAGGAGGTGGAGAGAAATCCTCGACTTTCAGACTGGCTATGTACGCCTGGCGGGAAGAAGCATCAGTATGTCATCTACGGCGTTAGGGAGATGTACAAGAAGAAGAGAAGCATAGGGAAATGGCAGCCTCATGTGTGTGTGTTTTGTTGTTTTTTCCCTATCTTGGAATAGTAGTCCTGTAATATGCAAGCTGTAGCATTTCTCTCTTTACTGAACCAAAACGGTCTAGTAAAAAAAGAAAAGGGCTCGGAGTCCCTTTCGGCCCCTGCGTTCCCGTCCCCGGGGAGGCCGCGAAAAACAGCGGCACGGGACAAAAAAAGAAAGCAGAGGTTTAAGGGGACGGCCCTGAGTGCCTTTAAAGCCCTGCTCTCTGCTCAAAACACGAACCGCCACCAATTCTTGAAAAGTTCATGGAAGTTTGTGATGGCAGGCTAAAAATCGTCATGAACTTCAGTTGGTGAACCGCTTGGTGCCCATGCCTACCCCTCGCATTCACTCTCCGTCCACACACACACACACACACACACACACACACACACACGTTCTGTCCACCAGAAGGAACGGGCACCCCACCTCAGTCCACACGAAGGGACGAGGCCCCCGGCTCCGTCCATGCGAAGGGACGGGCACCCCAGCTGCGTCCACTTCAGGGGACGTGCACCCGTGCTCCGGCCATCTGAAGGGTCGGGCACTGTGCTCCGTTCATCTGTGTGGACTGGCACTCAAACTCTGTCCCTGCGAACGGATGGGCTCGCAAGCCCTGTCCGTCCAGACACAGGAGCGCTCAAGCCCTGTCCGCCGCAGCAGATGGGCACTCAAGCCCTGTCCGTCGAAACGAATGGGCGTTCGGTCCCTGTCCGTCGGAACGGATGGGCACGCAGGGTTGCACTCACTCACTCGCTCACTCACACTCTCACTCTGCATCCCTACGCAACCCCCTCCCCCCAGCTACCTGCCACTGATGCCCACCCCCACCCCCCGGCCGACTGCCGCCAGCTTCTGCCAGCCAACGTCATCAAGAGCTTCAGGCGTGGCATCACGCCAGGCTTCGGATCGCCTGGTGCCCCCTGCTTAGCAAGCCCTTCCGCCTCCGCGGAAGAACTTGCCTTCTGGATGCTCCCCCGTCTCTTCGCACGTGGCCCTCCTCTCCCGATCAGATCTCCTCCTCTCTGGATGGCCTCGATCTGCAAGCTTCCTCAGTCTGCTGAGGAAACAGACAACAAGTCTACAAGGCCAGTCTGAGAACTCAGGGCCCCTTCCACCTCAGCCCGCTCCCCTTCCCACTTCCCGAAAGAGCACACAGTGAGCCCAAGGTTTAGCTCTCCCAGACACTGCCTTCCCCGTTGCTGGCATACAGGTCACAAGCCCTCCTTGCCAAACCCACCCACTGGGGACCAGGAGGGGCAGAGAGGCAAGCGAAGGAGTTGGGGAACATCGCTCACGTCTTTCAGTGGCCACGACTCCCTTGAGGGCTTGCAGGAGAACCTCATCAAAACTCCCCCGGGGTATCCCTACAAGGAAAACCCGTGGTAAGCAGGGACGGCTCCTGCCCTTCCCTCCACCGGCATCCTCCAGGCTCCTCCACTGCCTTCGGTTGGCCAGCATCAACTGGCGGCTGCAAGCCCGAGTACATCTATTTCAACCTGTGCACTACCTCCCCTGCATACCTTAACAAAGGGAGCCCCTCCTCACACACACACACACACACACACACACACACCACTCCATTCACACCACTCCCTGCCCCACTCAAACCATCCCCTAGGCATGGGCACCAACCAGGGATATGCGGTTAGGTTCCTGGCTGAACTAGGGACGGAACCGCAATCCGAACGGCGCGTCGGGAGGAGAAATAAGGCGCCGAAGAGGACTAGGAGTTGCCTTGCAGCTTCGCATATGAAGTCCTACAAACCAGCGGCAGCACCGGTTGAGACTACGGACTGGATTCCGGACCCTCAAGGAAGGAAGCGGTGTGAAAACAGAGAGAATGGACCCTAAGGAAGAGATTCATAAGGACTGAGGATTTAAAAAAAAAACTGCTGAGAATGATCCAGAGGAAAGATCAAGAGTAAAGCTTGAGACTGCTTGCTAAACATATCGTTTCAGTGTCAAAAGAGACCAAGCCCATCGCTTTGGCCAATGGCTTCGATACGCAAACTTCAAAAGTAAAAAAACAGAATGAGACAGTGTAATTTTGGAGAGGGGAAGGAACGGCAAATTATTAAGGCTGAAGGGAAGACTGTAGCTTGGCTAATTTAACCTCCAGCAGGCTCTACAAGGGAATAACCAGTGACTGTAGGAGGCCTGCTTATTCTCATTTGCTAGCGGGCCATTCAAAACATATCGTTATTGCAGGGTGACTCCAGAAGTTGACAAGTTAAAGACTGCGCGCCACAATGGGCTTGAAGCCTTGGAAAGAAGAGAAGCCTGGCCCAGTGGGAGTCATTGTGGGGACACTGAATGTCAGATGTTAACAGAAAACGGGGATAAGATGCTTTTTAGGTAGCTTGCTGCTTCCCAAGGTAGAGCAGGAATGGCAAAAACTCCTATCAGCCAATGCTGGGAACGGCAGGAGACAGATGCATGGTTTTTTCGCATCTGGAGGACTTGCTAGAAAGCCTGGGAATGCTGGAATATGATTCATGAGGAGAGGCAAAAGAGATTGAAAGGGCAATTAGCACAGTATACAATATGGACGTAAGGAAACAGAACAAGAAAACTCCTCCATACGTCTAGCTACTTTGTTCAATGCATGGCAAAAGCAGCTGCTAGGATCCTTCATGCAACAAGATGGAAAACAGAATCCTGACCAGCTACTACTGACTGATTAGACAAAGCGTTAGAATACGGGACACCAGCAACACGTGCGTTCTTGAAGCAAAAGGCAAGAACTTTGCAATCCAGAAGAAAGCGGAGTCCCATAGGAGATCAGATTGGGGCGGGGGGGGGGGGGGGGAGGAGGTGGAGAGAAATCCTCGACTTTCAGACTGGCTATGTAAGCCTGGGGGGAAGAAGCATCAGTCTGTCATCTACGGCGTTAGGGAGATGTACAAGAAGAAGAGAAGCATAGGGAAATGGCAGCCTGATGTGTGTGTGTTTTGTTGTTTTTTCCCTATCTTGGAATAGTAGTCCTGTAATATGCAAGCTGTATCGTTTCTCTCTTTACTGAACCAAAACGGTCTAGTAAAAAAAGAAAAGGGCTCGGAGTCCCTTTCGGCCCCTGCGTTCCCGTCCCCGGGGAGGCCGCGAAAAACAGCGGCACGGGACAAAAAAAGAAAGCAGAGGTTTAAGGGGACGGCCCTGAGTGCCTTTAAAGCCCTGCTCTCTGCTCAAAACACGAACCGCCACCAATTCTTGAAAAGTTCATGGAAGTTTGTGACGGCAGGCTAAAAATCGTCATGAACTTCAGTTGGTGAGCCGCTTGGTGCCCATGCCTACCCCTCGCATTCACTCTCCGTCCACACACACACACACACACACTCACACACACACACACACACATGTTCTGTCCACCAGAAGGAACGGGCACCCCACCTCAGTCCACACGAAGGGACGAGGCCCCCGGCTCCGTCCATGCGAAGGGACGGGCACCCCAGCTGCGTCCACTTCAGGGGACGTGCACCCGTGCTCCGGCCATCTGAAGGGTCGGGCACTGTGCTCCGTTCATCTGTGTGGACTGGCACTCAAACTCTGTCCCTGCAAACGGATGGGCTCGCAAGCCCTGTCCGTCCAGACAGAGGAGCGCTCAAGCCCTGTCCGCCGCAGCAGATGGGCACTCAAGCCCTGTCCGTCGAAACGAATGGGCGTTCGGTCCCTGTCCGTCGGAACGGATGGGCACGCAGGTTTGCACTCACTCACTCACTCGCTCACTCACACTCTCACTCTGCATCCCTACGCAACCCCCTCCCCCCAGCTACCTGCCACTGATGCCCACCCCCACCCCCCGGCCGACTGCCGCCAGCTTCTGCCAGCCAACGTCATCGGGAGCTTCAGGCGTGGCATCACGCCAGGCTTCGGGTCGCCTGGTGCCCCCTGCTTAGCAAGCCCTTCCGCCTCCGCGGAAGAACTTGCCTTCTGGATGCTCCCCCGTCTCTTCGCACGTGGCCCTCCTCTCCCGATCAGCTCTCCTCCTCTCTGGATGGCCTTGATCTGCAAGCTTCCTCAGTCTGCTGAAGAAACAGACAACAAGTCTACAAGGCCAGTCTGAGAACTCAGGGCCCCTTCCACCTCAGCCCGCTCCCCATCCCACTTCCCGAAAGAGCACACAGTGAGCCCAAGGTTTAGCTCTCCCAGACACTGCCTTCCCCGTTGCTGGCATACAGGTCACAAGCCCTCCTTGCCCAACCCACCCACTGGGGACCAGGAGGGGCAGAGAGGCAAGCGAAGGAGTTGGGGAACATCGCTCACCTCTTTCAGTGGCCACGACTCCCTTGAGGGCTTGCAGGAGAACCTCATCAAAACTCCCCCGGGGTATCCCTACAAGGAAAACCCGTGGTAAGCAGGGACGGCTCCTGCCCATCTCTCCACCGGCATCCTCCAGGCTCCTCCACTGCCTTCGGTTGGCCAGCATAAACTGGCGGCTGCAAGCCCGAGTACATCTATTTCAACCTGTGCACTACCTCCCCTTCATACCTTAACAAAGGGAGCCCCTCCTCACACACACACACACACACCACTCTATTCACACCACTCCCTGCCCCACTCAAACCATCCCCTAGGCATGGGCACCAACCAGGGATATGCGGTTAGGTTCTTGGCTGAACTAGGGACGGAACCGCAATCCGAACGGCGCGTCGGGAGGAGAAATAAGGGGCCGAAGAGGACTAGGAGTTGCCTTGCAGCTTCGCATATGAAGTCCTACAAACCAGCGGCAGCACCGGTTGAGAGTACGGACTGGATTCCGGACCCTCATGGAAGGAAGCAGTGTGAAAACAGAGAGAATGTACCCTAAGGAAGCCATTCATAAGGACTGAGGGTTTAAAAAAAAAACTCCTGAGAATGATCCAGAGGAAAGATCAAGAGTAAAGCTTGAGACTGCTGGCTAAACATATCGTTTCAGTGTCAAAAGAGACCAAGCCCATCGCTTTGGCCAATGACTTCGATACGCAAACTTCAAAAGAAAAAAAACAGAACGAGACAGTGTAATTTTGGAGAGGGGAAGGAACGGCAAATTATTAAGGCTGAAGGGAAGACTGTAGCTTGGCTAATTTAACCTCCAGCAGGCTCTCCAAGGGAATAACCAGTGACTGTAGGAGGCCTGCTTATTCTCATTTGCTAGCGGGCCATTCAAAACATATCGTTATTGCAGGGTGACTCCAGAAGTTGACAAGTTAAAGACTGCGCGCCACAATGGGCTTGAAGCCTTGGAAAGAAGAGAAGCCTGGCCCAGTGGGAGTCATTTTGGGGACACTGAATGTCAGATGTTAACAGAAAACGGGGATAAGATGCTTTTTACGTAGCTTGCTGCTTCCCAAGGTAGAGCAGGAATGGCAAAAACTCCTATCAGCCAATGCTGGGAACGGCAGGAGACAGATGCATGGTTTTTTCGCATCTGGAGGACTTGCTAGAAAGCCTGGGAATGCTGGAATATGATTCATGAGGAGAGGCAAAAGAGATTGAAAGGGCAATTAGCACAGTATACAATATGGACGTAAGGAAACAGAACAAGAAAACTCCTCCACACGTCTAGCTACTTTGTTCAATGCATGGCAAAAGCAGCTGCTAGGATCCTTCATGCAACAAGATGGAAAACAGAATCCTGACCAGCTACTACGGACTGATTAGACAAAGCGTTAGAATACGGGACACCAGCAACACTTGCGTTCTTGAAGCAAAAGGCAAGAACTTTGCAATCCAGAAGAAAGCGGAGTCCCATAGGAGATCAGATTGGGGCGGGGGGGAAGGAGGTGGAGAGAAATCCTCGACTTTCAGACTGGCTATGTAAGCCTGGGGGGAAGAGGCATCAGTATGTCATCTACGGCGTTAGGGAGATGTACAAGAAGAAGAGAAGCACAGGGAAATGGCAGCCTGATGTGTGTGTGTTTCGTTGTTTTTTCCCTATCTTGGAATAGTCGTCCTGTAATATGCAAGCTGTATCGTTTCTCTCTTTACTGAACCAAAACGGTCTAGTAAAAAAAGAAAAGGGCTCGGAGTCCCTTTCGGCCCCTGCGTTCCCGTCCCCGGGGAGGCCGCGAAAAACAGCGGCACGGGACAAAAAAAGAAAGCAGAGGTTTAAGGGGACGGCCTGTTAAGTGTGGCAGGGCCCCCTGCCTCATTGACAAGCACACTGTCTTCTATAACCAATGGCACCACGCACTAGTCTAGGCTTAAGCTACACATTGCGTCTTTCAGACCCACTGGGTGTCTCCCACCACGGTAGCGCGCGATAGGGAACCCCGCCATCATGCATCTGACCTTCGCTAAGGCAGAGCTGAGGTTTGCCCTTTCATGTGCTGTATATACTGTGAATTAGGGCTCCTCTTCCTCCTCCTCTGATCACGAGCTGTAGATACCGTGAATCAGTCGAGGTTTGCAGGTGCTCCTCCTGACTTCGGGCACTCCCGTTAAGTGGAGGGCAAGAAATTACACCGTGCCAACCCCCCCCCCCCTTTTTGTTTCCTCCTGTTCATGTGCTGTATATACCGTGAATCAGGGTTGGTGCAGGCTGTAATCACTCTGCAGAGACAGAGGACACAGGCCTGGTCTTTCTATTGCTGCATACCGGAGCTCGGAGCCAGCAATCTTTGGGTTAATTCTTGGGTGCGTTGCCTGTAGGATTTCCCCTATCTCTTTGAGTGTTTGGGTAACTGCTGCCATAAGGGATGGCTGCAAAGATTGTTCTTGCTGAAGCCTTTCAGAGCAAGGACAGGGTAGACCAGCTGACCAAGTGGGTCATGTCAAAGGGGTGCAACCCCTGGAAACCTGGGTTCTTTAAAGACCCAAATCCCCTGGAGAAACTTACAGAGACTTTTCAGTCATACTGTGACTCCAGGAGGCTGAAACTGGGAAGTGTGAGTACCCATGCTGCCTGGGGTCTCTACATTGCACTGCAGGACAGTGTGGCACAGATTAGAGAACTCCAAACAGCATCGGAAAGTTTGGAACGGGACCTCCGACTAGCATTGGAAAATCAGGAGCGTGAGTATGCACTCAAGCTCTCTGATACAGAAACTCGCCTTGAGTCCCTGGGAAAAGATCTTGAGAGAGAAATTGGGGAGCGAGACGCTGTAATTAGCAAGCTCCACCGAAAAATAGAACAGTTGCAAGGAGAGAAGTTTGACTTGCTGGTGGACAAAAACCACTATGCAAATCTGGTACAGGAGAAAGATCTCCAGTGCCAACAGGCTCTTCTGAGAGCAGAAGAGGCCTCTGCTAAGATGGAAGAATTGGGCAAGCTGCATGATCAGGCACAGAGTGCAGCACAATTTCTGGCTAGGGAAAAAGCAGCACAAGTCTCTGCCATAAGCCATGATGTGTGCCGCCATGAAATTGAAAGTCTGAAGCAGAAATTGGGGCTTCAGACTGCTCTCATTGCAACTGTGCACCCCGAGACACTCCCTTCCCTGCCAGACCTGTCTCACACCGAGCAGGTACTGCCAGCAGAGGTTTAAGGGGACGGCCCTGAGTGCCTTTAAAGCCCTGCTCTCTGCTCAAAACACGAACCGCCACCAATTCTTGAAAAGTTCATGGAAGTTTGTGACGGCAGGCTAAAAATCGTCATGAACTTCAGTTGGTGAGCCGCTTGGTGCCCATGCCTACCCCTCGCATTCACTCTCCGTCCACACACACACACACACACACTCACACACACACACACACACATGTTCTGTCCACCAGAAGGAACGGGCACCCCACCTCAGTCCACACGAAGGGACGAGGCCCCCGGCTCCGTCCATGCGAAGGGACGGGCACCCCAGCTGCGTCCACTTCAGGGGACGTGCACCCGTGCTCCGGCCATCTGAAGGGTCGGGCACTGTGCTCCGTTCATCTGTGTGGACTGGCACTCAAACTCTGTCCCTGCAAACGGATGGGCTCGCAAGCCCTGTCCGTCCAGACAGAGGAGCGCTCAAGCCCTGTCCGCCGCAGCAGATGGGCACTCAAGCCCTGTCCGTCGAAACGAATGGGCGTTCGGTCCCTGTCCGTCGGAACGGATGGGCACGCAGGTTTGCACTCACTCACTCACTCGCTCACTCACACTCTCACTCTGCATCCCTACGCAACCCCCTCCCCCCAGCTACCTGCCACTGATGCCCACCCCCACCCCCCGGCCGACTGCCGCCAGCTTCTGCCAGCCAACGTCATCGGGAGCTTCAGGCGTGGCATCACGCCAGGCTTCGGGTCGCCTGGTGCCCCCTGCTTAGCAAGCCCTTCCACCTCCGCGGAAGAACTTGCCTTCTGGATGCTCCCCCGTCTCTTCGCACGTGGCCCTCCTCTCCCGATCAGCTCTCCTCCTCTCTGGATGGCCTTGATCTGCAAGCTTCCTCAGTCTGCTGAAGAAACAGACAACAAGTCTACAAGGCCAGTCTGAGAACTCAGGGCCCCTTCCACCTCAGCCCGCTCCCCATCCCACTTCCCGAAAGAGCACACAGTGAGCCCAAGGTTTAGCTCTCCCAGACACTGCCTTCCCCGTTGCTGGCATACAGGTCACAAGCCCTCCTTGCCCAACCCACCCACTGGGGACCAGGAGGGGCAGAGAGGCAAGCGAAGGAGTTGGGGAACATCGCTCACCTCTTTCAGTGGCCACGACTCCCTTGAGGGCTTGCAGGAGAACCTCATCAAAACTCCCCCGGGGTATCCCTACAAGGAAAACCCGTGGTAAGCAGGGACGGCTCCTGCCCATCTCTCCACCGGCATCCTCCAGGCTCCTCCACTGCCTTCGGTTGGCCAGCATAAACTGGCGGCTGCAAGCCCGAGTACATCTATTTCAACCTGTGCACTACCTCCCCTTCATACCTTAACAAAGGGAGCCCCTCCTCACACACACACACACACACCACTCTATTCACACCACTCCCTGCCCCACTCAAACCATCCCCTAGGCATGGGCACCAACCAGGGATATGCGGTTAGGTTCTTGGCTGAACTAGGGACGGTACCGCAATCCGAACGGCGCGTCGGGAGGAGAAATAAGGGGCCGAAGAGGACTAGGAGTTGCCTTGCAGCTTCGCATATGAAGTCCTACAAACCAGCGGCAGCACCGGTTGAGAGTACGGACTGGATTCCGGACCCTCAAGGAAGGAAGCAGTGTGAAAACAGAGAGAATGGACCCTAAGGAAGCCATTCATAAGGACTGAGGATTTAAAAAAAAAACTGCTGAGAATGATCCAGAGGAAAGATCAAGAGTAAAGCTTGAGACTGCTGGCTAAACATATCGTTTCAGTGTCAAAAGAGACCAAGCCCATCGCTTTGGCCAATGACTTCGATACGCAAACTTCAAAAGAAAAAAAACAGAACGAGACAGTGTAATTTTGGAGAGGGGAAGGAACGGCAAATTATTAAGGCTGAAGGGAAGACTGTAGCTTGGCTAATTTAACCTCCAGCAGGCTCTACAAGGGAATAACCAGTGACTGAAGGAGGCCTGCTTATGCTCATTTGCTAGCAGGCCATTCAAAACATATCGTTATTGCAGGGTGACTCCAGAAGTTGACAAGTTAAAGACTGCGCGCCACAATGGGCTTGAAGCCTTGGAAAGAAGAGAAGCCTGGCCCAGTGGGAGTCATTTTGGGGACACTGAATGTCAGATGTTAACAGAAAACGGGGATAAGATGCTTTTTACGTAGCTTGCTGCTTCCCAAGGTAGAGCAGGAATGGCAAAAACTCCTATCAGCCAATGCTGGGAACGGCAGGAGACAGATGCATGGTTTTTTCGCATCTGGAGGACTTGCTAGAAAGCCTGGGAATGCTGGAATATGATTCATGAGGAGAGGCAAAAGAGATTGAAAGGGCAATTAGCACAGTATACAATATGGACGTAAGGAAACAGAACAAGAAAACTCCTCCACACGTCTAGCTACTTTGTTCAATGCATGGCAAAAGCAGCTGCTAGGATCCTTCATGCAACAAGATGGAAAACAGAATCCTGACCAGCTACTACGGACTGATTAGACAAAGCGTTAGAATACGGGACACCAGCAACACTTGCGTTCTTGAAGCAAAAGGCAAGAACTTTGCAATCCAGAAGAAAGCGGAGTCCCATAGGAGATCAGATTGGGGCGGGGGGGAAGGAGGTGGAGAGAAATCCTCGACTTTCAGACTGGCTATGTAAGCCTGGGGGGAAGAGGCATCAGTATGTCATCTACGGCGTTAGGGAGATGTACAAGAAGAAGAGAAGCACAGGGAAATGGCAGCCTGATGTGTGTGTGTTTCGTTGTTTTTTCCCTATCTTGGAATAGTCGTCCTGTAATATGCAAGCTGTATCGTTTCTCTCTTTACTGAACCAAAACGGTCTAGTAAAAAAAGAAAAGGGCTCGGAGTCCCTTTCGGCCCCTGCGTTCCCGTCCCCGGGGAGGCCGCGAAAAACAGCGGCACGGGACAAAAAAAGAAAGCAGAGGTTTAAGGGGACGGCCTGTTAAGTGTGGCAGGGCCCCCTGCCTCATTGACAAGCACACTGTCTTCTATAACCAATGGCACCACGCACTAGTCTAGGCTTAAGCTACACATTGCGTCTTTCAGACCCACTGGGTGTCTCCCACCACGGTAGCGCGCGATAGGGAACCCCGCCATCATGCATCTGACCTTCGCTAAGGCAGAGCTGAGGTTTGCCCTTTCATGTGCTGTATATACTGTGAATTAGGGCTCCTCTTCCTCCTCCTCTGATCACGAGCTGTAGATACCGTGAATCAGTCGAGGTTTGCAGGTGCTCCTCCTGACTTTGGGCACTCCCGTTAAGTGGAGGGCAAGAAATTACACCGTGCCAACCCCCCCCCCCCTTTTTGTTTCCTCCTGTTCATGTGCTGTATATACCGTGAATCAGGGTTGGTGCAGGCTGTAATCACTCTGCAGAGACAGAGGACACAGGCCTGGTCTTTCTATTGCTGCATACCGGAGCTCGGAGCCAGCAATCTTTGGGTTAATTCTTGGGTGCGTTGCCTGTAGGATTTCCCCTATCTCTTTGAGTGTTTGGGTAACTGCTGCCATAAGGGATGGCTGCAAAGATTGTTCTTGCTGAAGCCTTTCAGAGCAAGGACAGGGTAGACCAGCTGACCAAGTGGGTCATGTCAAAGGGGTGCAACCCCTGGAAACCTGGGTTCTTTAAAGACCCAAATCCCCTGGAGAAACTTACAGAGACTTTTCAGTCATACTGTGACTCCAGGAGGCTGAAACTGGGAAGTGTGAGTACCCATGCTGCCTGGGGTCTCTACATTGCACTGCAGGACAGTGTGGCACAGATTAGAGAACTCCAAACAGCATCGGAAAGTTTGGAACGGGACCTCCGACTAGCATTGGAAAATCAGGAGCGTGAGTATGCACTCAAGCTCTCTGATACAGAAACTCGCCTTGAGTCCCTGGGAAAAGATCTTGAGAGAGAAATTGGGGAGCGAGACGCTGTAATTAGCAAGCTCCACCGAAAAATAGAACAGTTGCAAGGAGAGAAGTTTGACTTGCTGGTGGACAAAAACCACTATGCAAATCTGGTACAGGAGAAAGATCTCCAGTGCCAACAGGCTCTTCTGAGAGCAGAAGAGGCCTCTGCTAAGATGGAAGAATTGGGCAAGCTGCATGATCAGGCACAGAGTGCAGCACAATTTCTGGCTAGGGAAAAAGCAGCACAAGTCTCTGCCATAAGCCATGATGTGTGCCGCCATGAAATTGAAAGTCTGAAGCAGAAATTGGGGCTTCAGACTGCTCTCATTGCAACTGTGCACCCCGAGACACTCCCTTCCCTGCCAGACCTGTCTCACACCGAGCAGGTACTGCCAGCAGAGGTTTAAGGGGACGGCCCTGAGTGCCTTTAAAGCCCTGCTCTCTGCTCAAAACACGAACCGCCACCAATTCTTGAAAAGTTCATGGAAGTTTGTGACGGCAGGCTAAAAATCGTCATGAACTTCAGTTGGTGAGCCGCTTGGTGCCCATGCCTACCCCTCGCATTCACTCTCCGTCCACACACACACACACACTCACACACACACACTCACACACACACACACAAACACGTTCGGTCCACCAGAAGGAACGGGCACCCCACCTCAGTCCACACGAAGGGACGAGGCCCCCGGCTCCGTCCATGCGAAGGGACGGGCACCCCAGCTGCGTCCACTTCAGGGGACGTGCACCCGTGCTCCGGCCATCTGAAGGGTCGGGCACTGTGCTCCGTTCATCTGTGTGGACTGGCACTCAAACTCTGTCCCTGCGAACGGATGGGCTCGCAAGCCCTGTCCGTCCAGACAGAGGAGAGCTCAAGCCCTGTCCGCCGCAGCAGATGGGCACTCAAGCCCTGTCCGTCGAAACGAATGGGCGTTCGGTCCCTGTCCGTCGGAACGGATGTGCACGCAGGGTTGCACTCACTCACTCGCTCACTCACACTCTCACTCGGCATCCCTACGCAACCCCCTCCCCCCTGCTACGTGCCACTGATGCCCACCCCCACCCCCCGGCTGACTGCCGCCAGCTTCTGCCAGCCAACGTCATCGGAAGCTTCAGGCGTGGCATCACGCCAGGCTTCGGGTCGCCTGGTGCCCCCTGCTTAGCAAGCCCTTCCGCCTCCGCGGAAGAACTTGCCTTCTGGATGCTCCCCCGTCTCTTCGCACGTGGCCCTCCTCTCCCGATCAGCTCTCCTCCTCTCTGGATGGCCTCGATCTGCAAGCTTCCTCAGTCTGCTGAAGAAACAGACAACAAGTCTACAAGGCCAGTCTGAGAACTCAGGGCCCCTTCCACCTCAGCCCGCTCCCCTTTCCACTTCCCGAAAGAGCACACAGTGAGCCCAAGGTTTAGCTCTCCCAGACACTGCCTTCCCCATTGCTGGCATACAGGTCACAAGCCCTCCTTGCCCAACCCAACCAACTGGGGACCAGGAGGGGCAGAGAGGCAAGCGAAGGAGTTGGGGAACATCGCTCACCTCTTTCAGTGGCCACGACTCCCTTGAGGGCTTGCAGGAGAACCTCATCAAAACTCCCCCGGGGTATCCCTACAAGGAAAACCCGTGGTAAGCAGGGACGGCTCCTGCCCTTCCCTCCACGGGCATCCTCCAGGCTCCTCCACTGCCTTCGGTTGGCCAGCATCAACTGGCGGCTGCAAGCCCGAGTACATCTATTTCAACCTGTGCACTACCTCCCCTTCATACCTTAACTAAGGGAGCCCCTCCTCACACACACACACACACACACACACACACACACACACACACACACACACCACTCCATTCACACCACTCCCTGCCCCACTCAAACTATCCCCTAGGCATGGGCACCAACCAGGGATATGCGGTTAGGTTCCTGGCTGAACTAGGAACGGAACCGCAATCCGAACGGCGCGTCGGGAGGAGAAATAAGGGGCCGAAGAGGACTAGGAGTTGCCTTGCAGCTTCGCATATGAAGTCCTACAAACCAGCGGCAGCACCGGTTGAGAGTACGGACTGGATTCCGGACCCTCAAGGAAGGAAGCAGTGTGAAAACAAAGAGAATGGACCCTAAGGAAGCCATTCATAAGGACTGAGGATTTAAAAAAAAAACTGCTGAGAATGATCCAGAGGAAAGATCAAGAGTAACGCTTGAGACTGCTTGCTAAACATATCGTTTCAGTGTCAAAAGAGACCAAGCCCATCGCTTTGGCCAATGACTTCGATACGCAAACTTCAAAAGAAAATAACAGAATGAGACAGTGTAATTTTGGAGAGGGGAAGGAACGGCAAATTATTAAGGCTGAAGGGAAGACTGTAGCTTGGCTAATTTAACCTCCAGCAGGCTCTACAAGGGAATAATCAGTGACTGTAGGAGGCCTGCTTATGCTCATTTGCTAGCGGGCCATTCAAAACATATCGTTATTGCAGGGTGACTCCAGAAGTTGACAAGTTAAAGACTGCGCGCCACAATGGGCTTGAAGCCTTGGAAAGAAGAGAAGCCTGGCCCAGTGGGAGTCATTGTGGGGACACTGAATGTCAGATGTTAACAGAAAACGGGGATAAGATGCTTTTTAGGTAGCTTGCTGCTTCCCAAGGTAGAGCAGGAATGGCAAAAACTCCTATCAGCCAATGCTGGGAACGGCAGGAGACAGATGCATGGTTTTTTCGCATCTGGAGGACTTGCCAGAAAGCCTGGGAATGCTGGAATATGATTCATGAGGAGAGGCAAAAGAGATTGAAAGGGCAATTAGCACAGTATACAATATGGACGTAAGGAAACAGAACAAGAAAACTCCTCCACACGTCTAGCTACTTTGTTTAATGCATGGCAAAAGCAGCTGCTAGGATCCTTCATGCAACAAGATGGAAAACAGAATCCTGACCAGCTACTACTGACTGATTAGACAAAGCGTTAGAATACGGGACACCAGCAACCCTTGCGTTCTTGAAGCAAAAGGCAAGAACTTTGCAATCCAGAAGAAAGCGGAGTCCCATAGGAGATCAGATTGGGGCGGGGGGGAAGGAGGTGGAGAGAAATCCTCGACTTTCAGACTGGCTATGTACGCCTGGCGGGAAGAAGCATCAGTATGTCATCTACGGCGTTAGGGAGATGTACAAGAAGAAGAGAAGCATAGGGAAATGGCAGCCTGATGTGTGTGTGTTTTGTTGTTTTTTCCCTATCTTGGAATAGTAGTCCTGTAATATGCAAGCTGTATCGTTTCTCTCTTTACTGAACCAAAACGGTCTAGTAAAAAAAGAAAAGGGCTCGGAGTCCCTTTCGGCCCCTGCGTTCCCGTCCCCGGGGAGGCCGCGAAAAACAGCGGCACGGGACAAAAAAAGAAAGCAGAGGTTTAAGGGGACGGCCCTGAGTGCCTTTAAAGCCCTGCTCTCTGCTCAAAACACGAACCGCCACCAATTCTTGAAAAGTTCATGGAAGTTTGTGACGGCAGGCTAAAAATCGTCATGAACTTCAGTTGGTGAGCCGCTTGGTGCCCATGCCTACCCCTCGCATTCACTCTCCGTCCACACACACACACACACTCACACACACACACACACACGTTCTGTCCACCAGAAGGAACGGGCACCCCACCTCAGTCCACACGAAGGGACGAGGCCCCCGGCTCCGTCCATGCGAAGGGACGGGCACCCCAGCTGCGTCCAATTCAGGGGACGTGCACCCGTGCTCCGGCCATCTGAAGGGTCGGGCACTGTGCTCCGTTCATCTGTGTGGACTGGCACTCAAACTCTGTCCCTGCGAACGGATGGGCTCGCAAGCCCTGTCCGTCCAGACAGAGGAGCGCTCAAGCCCTGTCCGCCGCAGCAGATGGGCACTCAAGCCCTGTCCGTCGAAATGAATGGGCGTTCGGTCCCTGTCCGTCAGAACGGATGGGCACGCAGGGTTGCACTCACTCACTCGCTCACTCACACTCTCACTCTGCATCCCTACGCAACCCCCTCCCCCCAGCTACCTGCCACTGATGCCCACCCCCACCCCCCGGCCGACTGCCGCCAGCTTCTGCCAGCCAACGTCATCGGGAGCTTCAGGCGTGGCATCACGCCAGGCTTCGGGTTGCCTGGTGCCCCCTGCTTAGCAAGCCCTTCCGCCTCCGCGGAAGAACTTGCCTTCTGGATGCTCCCCCGTCTCTTCGCACGTGGCCCTCCTCTCCCGATCAGCTCTCCTCCTCTCTGGATGGCCTCGATCTGCAAGCTTCCTCAGTCTGCTGAAGAAACAGACAACAAGTCTACAAGGCCAGTCTGAGAACTCAGGGCCCCTTCCACCTCAGCCCGCTCCCCATCCCACTTCCCGAAAGAGCACACAGTGAGCCCAAGGTTTAGCTCTCCCAGACACTGCCTTCCCCGTTGCTGGCATACAGGTCACAAGCCCTCCTTGCCCAACCCACCCACTGGGGACCAGGAGGGGCAGAGAGGCAAGCGAAGGAGTTGGGGAACATCGCTCACCTCTTTCAGTGGCCACGACTCCCTTGAGGGCTTGCAGGAGAACCTCATCAAAACTCCCCCGGGGTATCCCTACAAGGAAAACCCGTGGTAAGCAGGGATGGCTCCTGCCCATCTCTCCACCGGCATCCTCCAGGCTCCTCCACTGCCTTCGGTTGGCCAGCATCAACTGGCGGCTGCAAGCCCGAGTACATCTATTTCAACCTGTGCACTACCTCCCCTTCATACCTTAACAAAGGGAGCCCCTCCTCACACACACACGCACACACACACACACACACACCACTCCATTCACACCACTCCCTGCCCCACTCAAACCATCCCCTAGGCATGGGCACCAACCAGGGATATGCGGTTAGGTTCCTGGCTGAACTAGGGACGGAACCGCAATCCGAACGGCGCGTCGGGAGGAGAAATAAGGGGCCGAAGAGGACTAGGAGTTGCCTTGCAGCTTCGCATATGAAGTCCTACAAACCAGCGGCAGCACCGGTTGAGAGTACGGACTGGATTCCGGACCCTCAAGGAAGGAAGCAGTGTGAAAACAGAGAGAATGGACCCTAAGGAAGCCATTCATAAGGACTGAGGATTTAAAAAAAAAAACTGCTGAGAATGATCCAGAGGAAAGATCAAGAGTAACGCTTGAGACTGCTTGCTAAACATATCGTTTCAGTGTCAAAAGAGACCAAGCCCATCGCTTTGGCCAATGACTTCGATACGCAAACTTCAAAAGAAAAAAAAACAGAATGAGACAGTGTAATTTTGGAGAGGGGAAGGAACGGCAAATTATTAAGGCTGAAGGGAAGACTGTAGCTTGGCTAATTTAACCTCCAGCAGGCTCTACAAGGGAATAACCAGTGACTGTAGGAGGCCTGCTTATGCTCATTTGCTAGCGGGCCATTCAAAACATATCGTTATTGCAGGGTGACTCCAGAAGTTGACAAGTTAAAGACTGCGCGCCACAATGGGCTTGAAGCCTTGGAAAGAAGAGAAGCCTGGCCCAGTGGGAGTCATTGTGGGGACACTGAATGTCAGATGTTAACAGAAAACGGGGATAAGATGCTTTTTAGGTAGCTTGCTGCTTCCCAAGATAGAGCAGGAATGGCAAAAACTCCTATCGGCCAATGCTGGGAACCCGCTCCCGTTCCCAAATGTCGGACTGGCTCTTTAAGACTGGGCAGAGGAGAAGCAGTCTGTCATCTGTGGCATTAGGGAGGAGTACCAGAAGAAGCTCCTCCTCCCACACACATACACACACAGACCCCACTCATACCCGTCAGCTCACTCCAGTCCCGTCCTCCGTTCTTCTGAAGGGACCGTAACTCAAAGTGTTTCCCTTCGAACTAATGGGTTCACAAGCCCTGTCCACTGGAACGGAAGTGCAGAAAAGCCCTGTCCATTGGGAACGGATGGGAACGCAAGCCCTGTCCGTAGGAATGTACGGGCACACACGGTCCCACTCACTTACTTACTCACTCACTCTCCCACCCTCGGATGGTCCTTCCATCTGAAGGGACCAGGACTCAAGGATCCCCCCCTCACAGACTGTTTTGTGCCAGGCATGAACCTCGGTGTTTTCTCCCTCTTCCCCACCAGGGAAGGCCTCAATTTCTCATGACGCTTGTGAAAAAACCATGGTGATATTTTACTCATACATCTTTTGTCATTTCTGTCCTTCGACATTCATGGGCTGGCTGAGATCTCCCTGCTCATCTCCTTTGCCCATTACCCCCTCCCCTTCCCTGCCATTTCCTTATTCTCATTACTGAGCTGCCCCTGTTTGGTTTTTCAATTTATTGAACACATTTGTAAGCCATCTTTTTGCCTCGTGGAACTCAAGGCAGCTTATTATATTTTATGTATCTATGTATGTTCGTCTGCATTTAGATTTTTTTACCCTCCATTCTCAGAAGCCATCTCATGGCGAGTTACCTTAAAAGATAAAAACCCCACATACATTAAGACATTAAAAATCACCATACTCCAGCACAAACTCCGAGAGGTGCTGACTTTTCCAGATACCTCTAGGTCTTTTGTCTGATTGATCTTAAAGATAGTTCTTAGCTGTGGAGGGGCCCCATGATCTTCCATGCCCAGGCCACAACACAAGACCTGGGGGAAAAAATCCTTTTTACTGGTCCTGCATCGCCCTCAGCTGTCCTGGGAGCTTGTTCCACCAAGTCGGGGCCAGGACCGAAAAGGCCTCTAGTGGGCCAGGAATCCCTTGGCCAGGAATATAACCTCACCTTTCTCAAAACACACTTTAAAAAGCCATTGTCAAACCTAGGAATGTCACAACCTCAACCCTTTTCTCCTTCCTATTCACCATCCAACTTACCTTTCGGGGGTCCCCTGTCTTTAGCTTTCCCCCCTGCTGTTCTCTCCTGCATGGTCTCCCCACAAAAGGTCTCCCTCGGTGGCCTTGTGGTCACCACCTCCAGGCAGGTGCCCGCTGTGTGCCTCTCTTGGCCTAGGCTTGAGCCCCCTCTGCAAAGTCAGGTCTGGTCATCTCAGGGGTGCGTCTCCAGAAGTGGCTTCTGGGACTTTCCTTGGTGAGGCCTCCTGCATCAGGGCATCAATGAACCAGGGCCCTTTGGGGGCTGTTTCAGCCCCCCAGTCTAGTCCTGCCTCCATCAAGGCTGAGAACGTCTGCGAGTTCTGCTAGGGTTGCCAAGTGACCCTCAACCACCACGGAATTCAGGGCTTGGGGGAGGGGTTAGAAGCACGGACTTTTCATCTGGCGATCCGGGTTCGATCCCGCGTTCCCCCACATGCAGCCAGTGGGGCGACCTTGGGCTCGCCACAGCACTGTCTGTGGTGCAGAGAGGAAAGGGAAGGCGATTGTAAGCCACTTTGAAACGCCTTTGGGTAGAGAAAAGCAGCATATAAGAACCAACTCTTCTTCTTCTTCAGTGATCTCAGGGCTCTCTCAGCCTCACCTCCCTCACAGGGTGTCTGTGGTGGGGAGAGGAAAGGGAAGGCGAATGTAAGCCACTTTGAAATTCCCTCTGCTGGAGAAAAACAGCATATAAGGACCAAATGTTCTTTTCTTCTTCTTCTTCTTCTTCTTCTTCAAGCGACAGATGTTGCTTCTTCTGGGGAGTTTTGATTCCGTGAAGCATTGCTTCCCTCGGAATTTTTTCCTCCAGACTTGGGACTCCTTCAGGCTTGAATGGAGATCCCGACCCCACTCCCAGTCTGTCCCTACTTCCACTTTGGTTTTCTACTGTGGGACAGTAGAGACACGGATATATGGCTGATCCCAGGAGAGTTCCAGGCCCCGCCTGAGTAGGATTCCTAGCCCCCAGGTGAGGCCTGGGGATCTCCTGGGATGACCGTCTCTTTCCAGTCTAAGGCATCAGTTCCCTTGAGGAAAATTGATGCTTTGGACACTGGATGATGTTTGAGGGTTCTGATGTCATTGGAGAGATTCAGGGTTATTTCGGAGAGGGTCTGTGGAGAGAGATCTGTAGTGTTTGCTCTCTTTCCAATCTCCAAGCCATCCAACAAGGTGGGGGTAGAGGGTCCCCTTAGATTCCCTCATTTAAACCTTGGTGTTGTGGACACCAGGTTTTTAAAAAAAGCATAAGCACTCAGTAATGCTGCCCTAAGCAGCGTGACCTCCTAAGGCCACTGATTTCAAGCCGTGAACTGAGAAGAGGGTGCCTCTGAGCACAATGGCACCACAGTGTTTGTTGCCTGTACAACAACAAAAAATTGAAAGGGTACAGAGGAGAGCGACGAAGATGATCTGGGGCCAAGGGACCAAGCCCTATGAAGATAGGTTGAGGGACTGGGGAATGTTCAGCCTGGAGAAAAGGAGGTTGAGAGGGTAAATGATAGTCCTCTTTAAGTATTTGAAAGGTTGTCACTTGGAGGAGGGCAGGATGCTGTTTATGTTGGCTGCAGAGGAGAGGACACGCAGTAATGGGTTTAAACTTCAAGTACAACGATATAGGCTAGATATCAGGGAAAAAAATTTCACAGTCAGAGTAGTTCAGCAGTGGAATAGGCTGCCTAAGGAGGTGGTGAGCTGCCCCTCACTGGCAGTCTTCAAGCAAAGGTTGAATACACACTTTTCTTGGATGCTTTAGGATGCTTAGGGCTGATCCTCTGTTGAGCAGTGGGTTGGACTAGATGGCCTGTATGGCCCCTTCCAACTCTATGATTCTATCTGGCAGGCATGACTGAGAGTTAAAAGCATCAGGCCAACGGCCCATCCAGTCCAACACTCTGTCTCGCACAATGGCCAAAACCAAGGGGCCATCAGGAGGTCCACTGCAGGGCCAGAGCTCCAGAAGCAGTCCCACTGTAGGCCTATGCAGACCAACACATTGCGTCACACCGTGGCCAAAACCCAGAGAAGAGGAGGTGGCTAGAATTCCAGGAGTCTTCCTGTTGTTGCTTCACAAGCACCAAAAACACAGATTGCCACTGCCCCAGATATAGACACAAGAGAAGCCATGTTGGGTCAGGCCAATGGCCCATCCAGTCCAACCCTCTGGGTCACACAAAACCTAGCTTCTGCCAGGAAGGCCACAAGGAGGGCCCGACTTCCTCTGAGAAGGCAGTGCTGTTCTGCCTAGATTCCTGTTTCCCCCCCACAGCTTTTAAACCACCTTTGACCTTCAGGGATTTTTGCCTGTCAATAACCCATGGTCTGAAGTGACAGAACTAATTTAAAAATGTTTATCCCACGAGGCAAATAATGTCTTTATTTGCCCCATTCTCTGAAATGGATTGACGGCCAACTCCGGATTGCATCCCTTGCTCAGAGGAGCAGCCAACCTGGATGCAAAGGGCAGGATTCCCAGCTGTTGTGCCTTGTAGAATCACACTTAGAAGAGAACTTGGGACCTCCTCCTCATAATAAAAGGTGTGTATGGATGAGAGCCATTCTTTCTGACTTAGGGTGACCCAATGAATCAATATCCTCTAAAACGTCCAGTCCTGAACCGCCTTGCTCCGGTCCTGCAAACAGAGGGTCGTAGCTTCCTTCCTTGAGTCTCCTCACCTCTTTTCCTGCAGCCTTCCAATTTTCCCTGGCGTTATTGTTTCATTATATTGCTAGCAACAAAGCCCCTTGTGCAAAAATAACAACAATAATAATAATATAACGGGCTCTAGAAAACTGATGCTCAGGGGAAAGGTGGACATGTCAGCGTTACATACATAAAAGCAAAGAAAGTAAATCCATCCATCCCTTCATACATGGGTTTCTTGATGGCCCACAAAGGGTTTCCCAAAGGGGTGGGAGTTCATTAATTTTTAATATGTATTTTTGTATGCTATGACCATTGTATTCTCTTGACAAAATTCTACCAGCCTGTGCCCTGCTTCATTTTGTACTCCAAGGCCAAACTTGCCTATTATCCCGGTTTTCTTTTGGCTTCCTATTTTAGCATTCCAATCCCCCATGATGATAAGCACATCATTTTTTGGCATTGCTTCTAGAAGGTGTTGTAGGGCTTCATAGAACTGGTCAACTTCATCCTCTTCAGCAGCAGTGGTTGGGGCATAGACCTGGATTACTGTGATGTTGAATGGTTTGCCTTGGATTCGAACTGAGATCATTCTGTCATTTTAGGGATTGTATCCCAAGACTGCTTTTCCTACTCTCTTATTGATTATGAAGGCTACTCCATTTCTTCTGCAAGATTCTGGTCCACAGTAGAATACCTGATGGTCATCTGAATTAATTTCACCCATTCCTGTCCATTTTAGTTCACTGATTCCTAAAATGTCGATGTTCAGTCTTGTCATCTCTTGTTTAACCATGTCCAGCTTGCCTTGATTCATGGATCTGACGTTCCAGGTTCCTATGGAATAAAAATCTTTACAGCATCGGACTGTCTTTTCGCCTCCAGTTGCCTCCACAACCGAGCATCCTTTCGGCTTTGGCCCAGTCGCTTCATTCATTCTGGCGCTACTCGTACTAGCCGTCTGCTCATCCCCAGTAGCATAGTGGACACCTTCCGACCTGAGGGGCTCATCTTCCGGCGTCATATCGGTTTGCCTTTTGGAACTGTCCTTTGGGTTTTCATGGCAAGGATACTGGAGTGGTTTGCCATTTCCTTCTCCAGTGGATCACCTTTTGTCAGAGCTCTCAGTTATGACCTGTCCATCTTGGGTGGCCCTGCACAGCAGAGCTCATAGCTTCACTGAGCTACGCAAGTCCCCTTGCCACGGCAAGGCAGTGATCCTTGAAGGGGGAATATGCATTTTAAAATCTGCTAAACATTGACCAGGTGATATGACCATATATGGGAGGGGAGCCGCCCTAGGGCATGTCCACAGCTCTGCTTCCCAACCATCTTCTGCACGACTGGGCCACTGCTGGGGTGTCTCGGAGCCTGGAGAAGGTTTCTGGGGTTTCTCAGGATTAAAAAGGGGGAGAGAGGCTGCCTTAACAGGTCGCCCAGTTCTATCTCCCCCTGCCTCCCAGGATCTCAGAAACAGGATATGTGCTTCCACCTCCCCCCATCCAAAACCCCTTGTGTTAGGCTGAGAGAGAGAAAGAGAGCGACAGCAGCTGGCCCACGGCTACTCAGCCAGTTTCGGAAGAAAGGATCTGAACCCGCTTCCCCAGAATAGACTTGCTCAGCCTTGGGTCATGGCCATGCGTGTCATTTGTTCTCACCGGACAGCTGAGAAGGTCCCGATGGTGAAGAGGACATCACAGGACTGAGAAACCTAGTTGCGGGTGTGAGAGTGAGCAAAACCCAAAACTCCAAACGAATCAGACAAGAGTCCCAGGGGAAGCAGAAATAAAATATATTTGCCAATATGGGGACAGCACAGCAACAGGGCTGAAATGCAGATCTCTATCCCAGCAAGGCTGGCAAAGATTTTCAATAACTTTCCTTTCTTGTAACTTTGCAATTCACATATTCCCATGGGTCTCGACATCATTCTTAAGTGTGGATGACACCGGTTGGTTGGCCGAGCTCTCAGGGCAATTGTTCTCCCCCCCTCCCAAGTATGGGTTGACTCATGGTAAAGACTTAATATCCTGAAAGTTAGCAGAGCGCCTTAGTAAGGCAAGGAAGCGCAGAGGGGAAGAAGGGGGAAGCAAACAACAAACAAAGAACAGCACACCCACAACGCTGGCATTGAAGTCACAGAGGAGTTTGCTTCAGCAAGGCCGACCACGTAGTCAAAAGCGGAGTAGTAAAAATCAGCTCTGCATCTTGATCCCCAGCCCACAACATCCCCTGGCTTTTAAGGAATTGGCCCACATGGGTGCATGTTCCCACTGCTGTATAGAACATTGTTGAGCAATTGATGTGTCGTAACTGAAAGGTGAAAACTTGGGGCCATTCTGCACAAGGACCAATGTTGCCAATTGTTCACAGAATGCAGAAACGCTATATTAAATAGTGGAATTTCGTCATTCCGCATACCTTTCCGCATACATATCGTTTCAGTGTCAAAAGAGACCAAGCCCATCGCTTTGGGCAATGCCTTCGATACGCAAACTTCAAAAGAAAAAGAACAGAATGAGACAGTGTAATTTTGGAGAGGGGAAGGAACGGCAAATTATTAAGGCTGAAGGGAAGACTGTAGCTTGGCTAATTTACTCTCCAGCAGGCTCTACAAGGGAATAACCAGTGACTGAAGGAGGCCTGCTTATTCTCATTTGCTAGCGGGCCATTCAAAACATATCGTTATTGCAGGGTGACTCCAGAAGTTGACAAGTTAAAGACTGCGCGCCACAATGGGCTTGAAGCCTTGGAAAGAAGAGAAGCCTGGCCCAGTGGGAGTCATTGTGGGGACACTGAATGTCAGATGTTAACAGAAAACGGGGATAAGATGCTTTTTACGTAGCTTGCTGCTTCCCAAGGTAGAGCAGGAATGGCAAAAACTCCTATCAGCCAATGCTGGGAACGGCAGGAGACAGATGCATGGTTTTTTCGCATCTGGAGGACTTGCCAGGAAGCCTGGGAATGCTGGAATATGATTCATGAGGAGAGGCAAAAGAGATTGAAAGGGCAATTTGCACAGGATACAATATGGACGTAAGGAAACAGAACAAGAAAACTCCCCCACACGTCTAGCTACTTTGTTCAATGCATGGCAAAAGCAGCTGCTAGGATCCTTCATGCAACAAGATGGAAAACAGAATCCTGACCAGCTACTACTGACTGATTAGACAAAGCTTTCGGACCAGAGAATCGGCTACTTAGACAAACAACACAAAGATAGTGGCTGAAGACAAGGTTGAACAAAGAACATTGCACTTTATTTCACATAGCACACATAGGCAAAAGGTCACAATCCAAACCGTCTCCTATTTCTGAAAAGGTAACTGGCCATAGCTTCCCGAACCTTGCACCCCTCCGAATAGATCCTTTTTTTTCTGGCTTGAGGGATGGCTGCTGCATCCTCAAGGATTACAGGGTCTGATTCAGCCACTGGGAAGGGGATGTGATGTCCCTTGTCCTCGCAGATGTTGTTCCAAGATGACACATGCGATGATCAATGGTGTCACATTGTCTATATGCACATGGAGTCGTGACATCAAGCGATGGAACCGAGCCTTCAAAGGGCCAAAGGCACGCTCCACGACATTCCTTGCGCGGGAGTGCCTGAGGTTGTAGTAGCTCTGCACATTTGTCCTTGGCCGCTTATAGGGAGTCATGAGCCAGCGTCGAGTGGGGTAGGCTCCATCTCCGAGCACCAAAGCCGGAACACGCACTCCCTCAATGGTGGCGGTGGGGTTGCCGGGGACAAAGACCCCTTGGTCCATGGTTGCCCTGAGGTTCGATTCACGGAACACAAGGGCATCATGCCTCCTCCCACTCCACCCCACCTCAAAATCTATAAACCGTCCGGAGAAGTCCACGGTTCCTTGAAGGAGAACAGGACAAAAGTCCTTCCTGTTCCCGTGCTCCTTTATGCTTCCCTGAGGTGCTCGGATCGGGATGTGGGTACCGTCAACCGCGGCGAAACAAGGTGGGAATGCCAGCCCGGCGAACCCGTCTGAGGAAAGAAAAAGAAAAGAATAGAGACCAGGGATTAAAGTTAACGTGGGGCGCATCGAGTATTCGTTGCTCACCACTTTGCTGTACAATTCTGCCTCCATGGCGAAGCAGAACTCCAGCAGGATCTCGCTGACCGTGGAGACTCCTAATCCGAATTGCTGGGCAACTGTCCGGAAGTACTGTGGGGTGGACAAGTACCACAAGGCGGCTGCCACCCTTTTCCCCACAGGAATAGGGCACCGCATGCCAGTGAATTGCCTCTTCATGCGGCCATGGAGAGCTTCCACAATTTCAAAAAACGTTCCCCTTGACATTCTGAAGTTTGCAATCCAGTGGTCATCATCCCAGACGGCCACGGGGAGCCAGAAGCACTAACCTGTCTCTGTGCCTTTCAAATCCAGGTGGTTGTTCCAGGTAGACTTCTTCCTTCATTCCTCCACGAGGAAATGCTGTCTTTCCATCCAGAGGCTCCACGTGCATCTTTCTTGCTGCTGCTATGCCCAAGAGCAGAGGGAGTCAAACTGTGGCCCTCCAGATGTCCATGGACTACAATTCCCATGAGCCCCTGCCAGCATTCATGGGCAGGGGCTCATGGGAATTGTAGTCCACGGAAATCTGGAGGGCCGCAGTTTGACTACCCCTGCCCAAGAGCATTCTAGTTGAAGTGTGTCCACCACTGGTGCGGAGGTTTCATCATTGTCTTCTCCGTCCTTCTGGGAGTATCCTTTGGCAACCAATGGGGCTTTGTGCCTTTGTCCTTCCCCTTCGGCACCACGATCCACTTGCCTCCCGCTGTCCTCTTCCCTGGAGGCAGATCTGTGAGTGTCCAGGTTTGGTTCTTGATCAGAGATTCAGTCTCTTCTTCTGCAGCTTTCTCCACTTTGCTGCTTCGTTGGCAGGCATCCTTTCTATCTCTCTCCATGTGAAAGGCTCAGGTGCCTTGACCACATGAGAAAACCCGTCTGGTGGGACTCCTTTGCTTGCTCTGGGCGATTGTCTGACACTTGGCCCGGGAGCCCCTTCTGGTTCCTGAGGATCTGCAGTTGTGTCTTGTTCTGTGTTGTCCTCAACACTGAGAAACATTGTTTCTGGGTGCGAGGAAGCTCGCTTTGTGTTGCCCACAGCTCTGAGGAACACTGTTTCTAGTTGCGAGGCTCTACCCCCCTCTGCAACTCCTTCTGGTTCCTGAGGTTCTGCAATTGTGTCCTCCTCTGTGTTGTCCACAGCACTGAGAAACACTGTTTCTGACTGCGGTGCCCCAGGAGGGTACAGTTCTCCTGGAATGAGCAAGTGTTTCGGGTCCAGCGCCAGACGGGAGGGAGAGAGACTTCTGTTGCTCTCCCCAGGGAGCACCTTGGGGTTGAGAGTTTCACAGCCACCCCGTCCCGGGGCTCCAGCTGTGGCGTTGGCCGCTCAGCTGCTTTGTCCTTCAGCAGGCTTCCAAGGAAGCTGGCCCTGGTCTGATCTCAGCCTCGTTCAAATGTGCACTGGGACAGGAACACAGGCGAGTCTTCTGGCTTCTCAGGAGGAGGGACCAGACCCGTCCCAAGAGGAGGGGGAGCCACTGGGGACCGCTGCAAGAGCTGCCAACGACAAATGGCTGAAATGGGTTTGGGAGGCTTGGTTTTGCTCCAGAGTCCCAGCATGAGGAAGGCAGGAGGAGGAGGGGGGAGGAAGGGCACTCCTGCAGGGTCTTCTTTCATCTGTAGGGGAGAGAAGAAAAGCAGGGAGGCCCCTGCGTCAGCTCACTGGCACCGATCAGTGAAATGTGCCAGAGATCGCTGACTCGCTTCGAGGTTGGGGTCCCAAAGGGGGCGGGTCAACCTGCCGGTTGTCCGAAGGCCCTTCCTCAGAAGGAGCCCTGGCTGCCCCGAGGCAAAGGGATCTCGAGAAACAGCGACCATCGACAGGAGGATGCACAGGGGTGTAGCAGATCTGCGGGCCACACCTGCTGCGACAGCAGGGCTCCCGGGGTGGAGCTGGGTGCATCAGCCTCTTTCACGAAGGCGAGCATGGGGTCGGCAGGCGGAAGAACAGGGTCAGGAGGAGAGCGAGTCTTCGTTACCTGGAAGCCCTCTGAAGTGGCTGAGACGAACTGGAATGGTCCCCAAGGTCCAGGAATCTTGGTCAACCCAACAGGCAAAGAGGTGTCGTGGGGGGCAGATGGGCGGAAACATTTTTGAATCCAGACAAATCCCTGAAGGCCCTTGTGGTTGTTCCCTTTGGAGGGAGGTCTGAATCTTGGATATCATGTGGAGGTACGGGATTATCTAAAAAGTCTCTGGGGGTCTGTTGGGGGGCACATGACGCTGACCTGGCATGTAACCCGTGCTCTCTCGAGTCCCAGCATGGGAACGGGTGGTGGGAGGAGGACGAGGACGAGGACGAGGAGGAAGGGCACTCCTGCAGGGTCCTTTTACTCATCTGTAGGGGAGAAAAGAAAAGCTGGCAGGCGCAGGGTCAGCTCTCTTGCATTGGTCCATAAAATAGGCAAGAGATGGCAGACTTGCTTCTGAGCTGGGGAAAAGCAGCAAGGGATTTCCTCCGAGGAGCCTTCATTGCCCGGAGACCAATGAGGGGCCTTGGTGTGGAGCAGCCAGAGCCCTGGCCCCTCACGCAGTCCCAAAGCCACGGCTCCTTGCCCACCCCTGATTCCCTGGAGAGGAACATTACCTGAACTTGGCAGGAGTGCCGCAATTTCGGGGGGGACCTCTCTGCCCCGCCACATATTATAGAGCAGGGCAGAGAGGTTGCTCCGGAGGTCTTCGATCTGGGGAGATGGAGAAATGGCCCCAGTGATTCCTGCCCTCTTCACAGCCCAGGCCAGAGGGTGGGACGTTTGCCTCCCCCCTCTACGTGTGATCTCCCCCTCTACGCACCTCCTCCTCCTCCTCCAGCAGGGCCCTGGCCTGGCCCAGGAGGGAGAGGAGGACCAAGAGGCCTCCCTCCCTCACCCACCGCCCGTCCAGGCTCAGGGCGTCCTCCAGAGCGGCCTCCTGGAGAGAGAGCCTCTGCCTCGCGCTGAGGTGACCTCCGAACACCTGAAACCAGGAAGAGACCCTGTCAGTCCTCTCCAAACGGAAGCCCTGGTGCCTCTTCCCCAGAGGGGTTGGCTCCTGCCCTCCCTCCCTCGCCCCTCTCCAACTGCCCTGCGAGGAAATGGGATTCCCACAATGAATCAGGGCATGCTCCAGAGCTGTGGCATGCCGAAGGGACAGGAGGACTCCCAGTCTCTCTGCACACCACTGCCAGAAGGATCGCCCAAGGGGGATCTCCTGTGTCCCTCCCTCCCTCCCTCCCTCCCGGGGAATAAACAAAGCCCCCCTTGACCCTGGCCCAAGAGGGGAGGCCTTTCCAAGAATGCCTGGCCAGCACCACAGACGGGCCTCCGTACCTCAGCTGCCGTGATGAGGTGGGCGTAGCTCTCCCTCCAGGGCCGTTCTGGGTCCTCCTCCCAGGTGAACTGGCTCCGGCCTGAAAGGCAGAAATCGGGAAGAGCTCTAGTGGACAGGCCCGGCACAGAACAGCTGTGCTTCCTCCTGGCCTGGGGGTGTCTCTTCCCCCTCCCCCGGGGCCTCGCTGGTCTCCCCCTCTGGCCTCGGAGGAGGGCTGGGCTCATGGGGAAAGAGCACCAGGAAAGGCAGCGGAATCGGAACAGATGTCTGGAGGCTGTGGTGGGGAAGGCTGATCTGCACAGAAGGAACCCCGTTGCTCTGAAGGGAGGGAGGGGGTGCCCTACCCCGGAAAAGGGACCCTAACTCACCCTGCTTCTTCTGCTGCAATTGCATCAGCTGTCCAAAGACCTCCCTGGCCTTCTCCCGGACCTCCGCTTCCGGGTCGGCCAGGGAGACGGACAGCTTCGCCACCACGTGCCCGAATGTATGCTGGCTGGAGATCTAGATTGGAAGCAGAAGAAGAGGCCTCGCTTGTCCATCCAGAGACGGCCCCGGAGCCCTGAACCACTGGGGTCTTCCCCCTCCTGACCCTCCCCACTGATCCTGGGGGGACCTTAGAGGAGAAGGAACAATGTCCCAGGGGTGGACACTCTGGCACTTCGGGGAGGGAGGCAGGGAGGGCCAGTCCTCATCTTCCCCCTCCCAGAGATGGAACAGCCCCTCCTCTCTTGCTGGGCTCCACGGGCCAGATCCTGCTGGGGGTGGAGGACTTACGTTTAAGCCAGGCATTTTGCAGGCATCCAGGAGGACGTCCCTCAACAGAGCAGCTGCCCGGGCTCTGGGGGCAGGCCAGCTGACCCGGAGCCAGTATAAGAGTTGCTGTGGAAGGAAGGAAGGAAGGAAGGAAGGAAGGAAGGAAGGAAGAGGAAGGAAGGAAGGAAGGAAGCAGGCCCTCACCCCATACCCTCGGACCAGGGCATGGTCCTCAGCACACCCTCCCCCTGCAGATCTGCCCACCAAGGACTGTGCTGCTCTTCAGGAAGATCCCCAGAGAGGGTGGGCCCCAGGCTCTGGAAAGGGCTCTGTTCCTGTGGGAGAGCTGCCTGCCCCCAACCTGCCCCCTGAGGGGCCCGTCGTCTCCCAGCCTGGAGCCGGGGAGCCCAGTGACCCTTCCAGTTGGCGTGCTCCCACGGCTCACGGACGGCAGCTCCTTGGGAGTCCTTCCCCCAGGAGAGAGGCAAGCCACTCTGCTGCCGCCACAGAAAGCCAAATTCCAGGAATGGGGTTCTAGAGCAGCCAGGTGGGAGGGCCCCCCCATGCGGCAGGAGGGTGGGGGGGATTGTGTTGCGCCAGAGGTGACCCTTTCTCCCCGCTGGGCTCCCTTGGGATCCCCTTGGCCCATCTCCCTCCCACCTTCTCCAGCTACTTACGTCCAGCAGGGTGTCCAGGTGGCCTGCGGAGGGATCCTCGCGGATCAGGCCCCGCAGCATCCTGCGCAGGGCCTCCTCTGCCTTCTGCTGCAGGGCCTGATGGGAAGAGCGATCTGGCATGAAAAGCCTGACCCCCCCTCGCCCCAGGGCTGGCCAGGAAGCCTTGAAGACCACCACTCCATCCTCCAGGGAAGGAGGCCTCTGGATTCGGGACCCAAAGAGGGACCCTGCGTCTTTCGCCTCTTCCGGAGGAGGGACACAGCTCTCCCCACAGCTGGACCTCGTCCTCCAGAGAAGACGGGACCGCCAGGTGTGTCTGCCACCCTCTTGAGAAATCAGGTGTCGCTCAAGGTACCTGGCCTGCGGGGTCTGCCTGTATCGGGGGGCCTCCGAGGACCATCCCCAGAGCCCAGGCTACAATCGACTGCCGGAGATCTGTCCTCAGGGGCGGATGGAACTTGCTGGCAGGACAGAAGGGCCGGGATTAGACTCCGTGCTGGAAGGGAGGGCAATCCCCCAGCCCTGCCGGGGCTTCGTCTGAGGCTCGCCACTTCCCCCTGAGCAGCGTGAGGGTGAGGGTGGAGGAGAGGATGGCAGTGCAGCGCCTGAGAGTCAGGGAGAGCCTCGGGGAGGGAGGCACTGCTCCCAGCTGGAGAACAGGTGCTGCCCTCAGGCACTCTGCCCGCATCGCCCTGAGGCCGGGCAGGAAGCAGCCATGGCCTCCCGTCTCTCCCTTGGGCTGGCTCTGTTGACCATCCTGCAGCCCCAGGACGGTCTCCCTCCCTCCCTCCCCTCCGAGGGCCTGGCACCAAGGTTCCCTCAGGAAGAAACATACCTCAGCTCTGCCACAGCCTCCATACATCCAACCAATCTCGCCTCTAGGGCAAGGAATGACTTGTGCATGATGTCCTTGGGGAGACAAAGGTTTCAAAAAGAAAACATCAGAGCTCCTTGGGCTGGGGCAGGTCTGCTCCTGCCCCCCACTCCCTTTCCTCCCCCCCCCCCCAGTCCTGAGTCTCACTCACTCGTATTTTCTCTGCAATCCTTTGCTTGCAAGAAGGCAGAGAACGCTCCCGGCCGTGGCAGAACCCCCGGACCGCCTGTAAGAATGCCCGGTCCTGTCTGGGGCCCTGCAAGTGGCGAGAGGCAGGCTGTGAGCCTGGCCATGGAGGGCCAAGGAGAGAAGCAGCATCCCCAGTCAGGGGCAGTCCATCTGGCTGGACACGAGCCGCTGCTTCTCCTGCTCCCGAGGAGGCTCCCTCCTGAAAGTCTCCATGGCTGCCCTGGCCCTCAGGGCACATGGCTGGACCCCGAGGAGACGGCATCCTTTGCAGAAGGAGGCAGGGTAGAGGGTCCCGTCCCTCCAAGAGGTGCGCGTGGGACAGCTGTGGGGCTTCCTAACCCAGGGGCCTGGGAGGATGGGGACCCCGGTCCCTTTTCTGCAAGCACCCCTCTCGGGGGCGGCTGCAAGTCAGTGCGGGATCCGTGTGCCGGGCCCCCCTTGCTCCTGAGACTGCCATCCCTCTGCTACTGGAGCCAGCGAAATCCGAGAGGAAGGGGAACGGAAGGGGAACAGCCTCGCAAGGGAAGGGACACTGCGCTTCTCCTGGTGCCTCACGGGGCTTACCGTATCCTTGGCGGCCAGGAAGTGGGCGATGCATTCCGCCGCTCCCCTCTTGGGGCGCCTCCTGCAGGCAGCGGCAGCTGGGGAGGAAGGGCCCGGTTAATACGCGGAGAGATCCCGCTTTCCTTGCGCCTTCCATGGTGCCTTCCCTCAGAGCCCTTCCCAGCGGGCTCCCAGGGGCGAAGAGTCCGCTTGCGTGCCCCTGCGGGCTGATCCCCACCCAGAGGTCGGCAGAGGGAACACGTCCTGGGCTGGGTCCAATCCTGCCCTGGGGAGGGGGGGGCTTCCTTCCCTCTCGCCCCTCAGGGGTCCTCTGGATCATCGCTTCAGCAACAGGTCCAGTGGCTCCCCGGTTTGAGGGTGGGGCTCCATCCACAGCAGGAGAGAGAGCCTCCCCCCATCGACTTCTCTGCCTGTAGTGCGTGGCAGCCCCCCTCGGTGTCCCCCCAGCACCCCCAAGGGGCTCTGATGGCCACACAGCTCAGCCCGGACTGTGGAGCCCTCCTGTGTGGGGGGAGCCCGATTTGGCCTTCAGGCACAATTCTTCAGGGCCCCGACCGTGGGCACTGCTGTCGGGCACCTTCACAGAAACCATCAGGGGAGCCGTTTCGTCTCCGGGCCTCCCTCCGACTCCAGTGGGAGAATCGGCAAATTCTGTCACTCTAGGAGGAGACTCCCCCCCCACACACCTTCTCCACATCGTGTCCCTTTCCCCCCTTCTTCGAAAGAATGGGGTCCATTAGGGCTACCCTTTTCTCCTCCCCACAGGAGCCCTCCACGAATGCCCCGTTGTCGTCTGTCATCACAGATCCGACTGGCGAAAGGGGCCATGACACACCGACAACGTACCCTAATCAATGGGGTCGTTCTTGAAGGTGCCACGAGATTTCCAAGCCCTGTCGGGCTGGTTCCAAAAGCACTCCTTGTGCTGGGAGCCACAGGGGGCCTGAGCCCTGGGAATGTCACTGTCCTCAACAGCTCTGCCTCTTCCGCCCCCCTCCCTGCCCCTCCCTGCCCTCCGTTCCACTCCTCACCTGCAGGCTGCACCTCTCCTCCGGCCCGGGGGGCGACCTTGGCCCGTTTGAAGAGGGCCCTTAAGCGCTGGAGGCTAGAAGGGAGGGAAGAGAAGGGGAGTCACTGGCCTGGCGGCACCCTGTGTCTGCAGTCCCACCTAACCACCCGCCCTGATAAGAAAGAACACTTGAGGGAGTCTCTCTGGGATGAGGGCAGGTCCCTCCGTCTCCGCATCGTGACTCTGAGGGCATCGGAGGTCTGGAGAGAATCTCCCCTGGGCACCCGGTGGGGGGCTCTTGGCCCCTCTTGCCTGCGAGGGTGGAGGGACCGGAGAAGGCCTGACACACTCTTTCCCTCCCCTGACACGGAGCTGAGCGTTCGGACAGCCTCATCGCTTGGAGAAGATGAGGTGCCTACAGGTTACTAGGCAGATACTAACCAGTGCCTACAGGTTACTAGGCACTGTAGATCAATCATCAGAAAGGCCAAAGCTGAGAGTGAGCTAAAATTGGCCAGGGAAGCCCATTGATGAGTTCAAATCCCCTGGTCCGGATGAAGTGCACCCAAGAGTGCTCAAAGAACTTTCCAGAGAACTTGCACAGCCCTTGTCCATCATCTTCGGGCCCTCTTTAAGGACTGGAGATGTCCCGGAGGACTGGAAGAGAGCAAACGTTATTCCGATCTTCAAAAAAGGGAGGAAGGATGACCCGGGAAACTACAGACCAGTGAGTCTGACCTCTGTTGTGGGGAAGATAATGGAGCAGATATTAAAGGGAGTGATCTGCAAACATCTGGAGGGCAATTTCGTGATCCAAGGAAGTCAGCATGGATTTGTCTCCAACAGGTCCTGCCAGACCAACCTGGTTTCCTTTTTTGACCAAGTAACAGGTTTGCTGGATCGTGGAAATTCGGTTGATGTCATTTACTTGGATTTTAGTAAAGCTTTTGACAAGGTTCCCCAATATGTTCTGATGGATAAGTTGAAGGACTGCAATCTGGATTTCCAGATAGTTAAGTGGATAGGGAATTGGTTAGAGAACCGCACTCAAAGCGTTCTTGTCAGTGGTGTTTCATCAGACTGGAGAGAGGTGAATAGCGGGGTACCTCAGGGCTCGGTGCTCGGCCCGGTACTTTTTAACATATTTATTAATGATCTAGATGAGGGGGTGGAGGGACTACTCATCAAGTTTGCAGCTGACACCAAATTGGGAGGACTGGCAAATACTCCGGAAGATAGAGACAGAGTTCAACGAGATCTGAACACAATGGAAAAATGGGCAAATGAGAACAAGATGCAATTTAATAAAGATAAGTGTAAAGTTCTGCATCTGGGTCAGAAAAATGCAAAGCATGCCTACTGGATGGGGGATACGCTTCTAGGTAACACTGTGTGTGAACGAGACGTTGGAGTACTTGTGGATTGTAAACTAAACATGAGCAGGCAGTGTGATGCAGCGGTAAAAAAGGCGAATGCCATTTTGGGCTGTATCAACAGGGGCATCACATCAAAATCACAAGATGTCATAGTCCCATTGTATACGGCACTGGTCAGACCACACCTGGAGTACTGTGTGCAGTTCTGGAGGCCTCACTTCAAGAAGGACGTCGATAAAATTGAAAGGGTACAGAGGAGAGCGACGAAGATGATCTGGGGCCAAGGGACCAAGCCCTATGAAGATAGGTTGAGGGACTTGGGAATGTTCAGCCTGGAGAAAAGGAGGTTTAGAGGGGACATGATAGCCCCCTTTAAGTATTTGAAAGGTTGTCACTTGGAGGGGGGCAGGATGCTGTTTCTGTTGGATGCAGAGGAGAGGACACGCAGTAATGGGTTTAAACTTCAAGTACAACGATATAGACTAGATATCAGGAAAAGATATCATGGCAAATAGATGGGGAAGAAATGGAGATAGTGACAGATTTTATTTTCCTGGGCTCCAAATCACTGCAGATGGGGACTGCAGCAAAGAAATTAAAAGACGCTTGCTTCTGGGAAGGAAAGCTATGGCAAATCTAGACAGCATCCTAAAAAGCAGAGACATCACCCTGCCAACAAAAGTGCGTTTAGTCAAGGCTATGGTATTCCCAGTTGCAATGTATGGCTGCGAAAGTTGGACCATAAGGAAGGCCGAGCGTCAAAGAATTGAGGCTTTTGAACTGTGGTGCTGGAGAAGGCTCTTGCGAGTCCCTTGGACTGCAAGGCGAACAAACCGGTCAGTCCTAGAGGAGATCAGCCCTGACTGCTCTTTAGAAGGCCAGATCCTGAAGATGAAACTCAAATACTTTGGCCACCTCATGAGAAGGAAGGACTCCCTTGAGAAGAGCCTAATGCTGGGAGCGATCGAGGGCAAAAGAAGAAGGGGACCACAGAGAATGAGGTGGCTGGATGGAGTCACTGAAGCAGTAGGTGCAAACTTAAATGGACTCCGGGGAATGGTAGAGGACAGGAAGGCCTGGAGGATCATTGTCCATGGGGTCGCGATGGGTCGGACACGACTTCGCACATAACAACAACAATCAGGAAAAGATTTTTCACAGTCAGAGTAGTTCAGCAGTGGAATAGGCTGCCTAAGGAGGTGGTGAGCTCCCCCTCACTGGCAGTCTTCAAGCAAAGGTTGGATACACACTTTTCTTGGATGCTTTAGGATGCTTAGGGCTGATCCTGCGTTGAGCAGGGGGTTGGACTAGATGGCCTGTATGGCCCCTTCCAAATCTATGATTCTATGATTCTAAGAGCAACACGTCCCGCTTCCCAACCAGGATCGCTTGGGAGATCGTGAGATAAAAATTGCATAGGAAAAGAATACAGGTGCCCCACTTACATTTTTAGATGTTTTTCAGCCATGGTCTTAAAAATATATACAACTAATATATACAAATGTACAAATAAATCAATATACAAATAAATATACAAATAAATAAATATATACAAATATATACAAATATATATATATATATATATATATATATATAGAAAGAAATATACAAATATATACAGATATATACAGATATATACAAATAAATATAAAGGTAAAATTAAATAAATAAAAAACGAATAATATAAATGAATCAAAAAGAATAAATAAATGAATTAATAAAATAAAATAATTAAAATAAATAAATAAGTGAAATAAAATAAATAAAACAATTTATTTAAATAAATGGATAAAGTGAAATCAAAAAGAAATAAACCAATAAACCAACAAAACACGATTTTTCTCCACCAATCTCTTTCAACTCCAACTCCAACGCTCCTTCAACAACCCACAAAGGACCCCCCGGGAGCGGCAGCCCAGGGCACCAGCAGGGGGTGATGTCACAAAGGAGGCCCCGTCCCGCCCGTCCCTCGGGTTACAGTGGCCCAGGGGGCTGTTTCCTGGCCTTCCCTCCCACTCCAGCATGGGATGAGTCACTCCCAGGGGGGGACAACAAAATCAGAGTCCAGGGGCACCTTTAAGACCAACAAAGATGTATTCAAGGCGTGAGCTTTCGAGTGCAAGCACTCTTCGTCAAACTAAGAACTGACCATTATAACTGTGGGCATATATAAGCACATGTTGATCTTGTTGCATTAATAAACTGTCTCACAGCAACCAAACACAGCCACATTAGAACTCTCTGCCAAACCAGCCAATCAAACCCCTCGAACCCATTTGTAGTTCACAAGGACATATCTTTAAACCCCACTTTAAACCCCAAGTTTGAAAATGAGCAGGAGCATAAGGGGAGAGATGTCAGGGAAGAAGGGTGGATGAATGAAAACATTTTCTGCTGTTGAAAAGCTCATGTTTTTAACGCCGCTGAACCATGTTTTCAGAACAGCGCAAAAAATGTTAAATGGGCATGGCCAATTCTGTGCGCAAAAAAAGTTACCCTCCAGAGCAAGACCAGAACCCATAGTTCCAGATACAAGTCATTTCTTGGCCTATAAAATCTGAGTTACAGTTGGAAGTGGAATACAGAGACAGAAAAGCAAAAATAGTAAGAAAAAGACACAGTAAATAAACAAAGCCCTCCCAGGAATTGATAAATATGCAAGAAAATTGTCCTGAATAACAGTCCGGACGCTGTTTGATGGCATCTTGCAAAAACCTGGCCACAGTTTCAGATATTTCTCTGTTGATGTTCTCCAGAAGGAGGGGAACCTTAAGATGGTTGGGAAGTCCTTATGAGGCAAAACAGGGCACTACAGAGAGCCAGTTTGGTGTAGAGGTTAGGAGTGCAGACTTCTAATCTGGCATGCCAGGTTCGATTCTGCGCTCCCACATATGGAACCAGCTGGGTGACCGTGGGCTCGCCACGGCACTGATAGAGCTGTTCTGACCGAGCAGTAATATCAGAGCTCTCTCAGCCTCACCCACCCCACAGGGTGTCTGTTGTGGGGAGAGGAAAGGGAAGGCGACTGTAAGCCGCTTTGAGCCTCCTTCGGGTAGGGAAAAGCGGCATATAAGAACCAACTCTTCTTCTTCTTCTTCTTTTTCTTCTAAAGTTTTCTACGACAACGTCCTCTCTTTCCAGAACCAAATATGATTGAAGGGGAGGGGAACGAAGAAACACATTTTTTTCTTTTTTAAGGAAGCCCACAGGATTCTGTGGCTGTTGTGGGTCCCTTGGCAACCACAGCAGTACTGTCAAACTTTATGCACCCTGATTTCTGGAAAGCTGTGGGAGGGAGGGAGGGAGGGAGGGAGGGAGGGAGGGAGGGGCGGCCAACCAGTCCCAGAAAGCCCCCTCCCTCAAGACCTTCCATCCCCCGACGGAGTAGGCCCCTACAGCGAAAGGCCCAGGAGCCCCTTCTGGAGATCCACGATCAAGACAATTCATCATGACTTGGCTGCGGTGGCCGTGGAGCCTTAGGCCTGAGCTGACAGCAGCAGCATCCACCTCTCCCTGGGACCTGCCACGACGTGGCCCCTTGCCTGGCTGTCACACAATCTGAGTATCTTAGAAGCGAAGCATGGCCAACCTTGGCTAGTATTTGGATGTGAAACCTCCAAGGATCTGGGTGCGAGTCCCTACAACATACATTGGGGTGTCATGACAGGGAGGCAGACAATGGCAAGTCGCCACCCAAGGTCCTTTGCCTGGCTGCCAGAATACCTGAGTATCTTTGACGCTAAGCACGGCCAAGCCTCGCTAGCATTTCGCCCTCTCTTGAAAAAAACAACGTTGGACCCGCGGGACCCTGCCAACTGAAGCCCAGGATCGCATTTAACGTTCCTGGGACAGGTGGTGGAAAGGGCCGCGGACCCGGAAACTTCAGCTAGTGCAAAATGCAGTTGCGAGGGTCCTCACTGGCCCACCTTGGAGGGCCCACATCCAGCTTGTGCAGAGGCAGCTGCATGGGTTGCCCATTGCTGTCCGGATCCGGTTCAAGGTTTTGGTTCTAACCTTCAAGGCTTTACGCGGGTTGGGACCCACATATCTGAGGGACCGCCTTTCGCCTTACGCTCTGCGGGGGGAAATCTATTGGTCATTCCCGGCCCCAGAGAAGCGCGCCTAGCCTCAACCAGGGCCAGGACTTTCTCTGTCCTGGCCCCTACCTGGTGGAATGAGCTCTCGGGCGAGCTACGGGCCCTGCGGGATCCGTCGGCGTTCCGCAGGGCCTATAAAACGGAGCTCTTCCGCCAGGTCCCTGGTTGAGGCTAGGACTGGCGAGGGACAACATTGCCACCCCCCTGGGGTCTGAAGTATACAGTATTAGCCTCCATCCCCTAATGCCGTTGACTGGGTAGGGGAGAGTGGCATTTTCTGACGTGTTGGGTATATTTATAGTCTATTAGTAGGGGTTTTAATGGGGTATTGTAAGACTACTGTTACCTGCCACAAGCCAGTAGGGAGTGGCAGGAAATGATGATGATGATGATAATAATAATAGTAATAATAATGATAATGATAATGATAATAATAATACAAAGTTCGCCCCAGGGGAAGCGACCTAAGTGGGGGAGCAAACCTACATCCACCTCGTTCGGCTGTCCCCAGGCCGCCTGGCAAAACGAGCCCCTGGCCTCCGAGCCAGGTAAGCCGCGCTGGTTTACATGCCACCTCTTAGCGAGGCCCCGAACCCCAGGGAATCTGATCACACACCGGACTCCCTGCCAACACGCTCCAACCCATGCAGACCCGCCACAGAACGAAGCCAAACAGGCCCCGTTCCCGCCAACGCTCCATAACCAGGACCAATTCCATCAGGCCAGCCAAAAACCTTGTGCAACCCCAGATCACACCCGGGTCCAACTAAAGAACCCCATCACTTGGCAAACCAAACCATCTGCAGAGGGCGCCCCCAGAGGTTGCTAAGCCAATTAAAGAACTGGCCCCCTCAGCTCCAGTCATTTCAGGGACTTTCGCCCCCAAACTCCCACTTCCACTGATCTTTCCTTAATGCTCTGGAAGCCGGGCACCGCTGGCCAGTCGGTCTCACCAGAAAAGCTACCACAACCTCAGGTGCCCCTGCGCCATGGGTATGTTGCATGGCAGTGACATGTGCCTGGCCACTGTGTGCTGTGATATCCTGGCCTAGGAACATGGATGCAGCCCCTGAGACCCAGGTGACTCCCCCTTGACTCTCTTGCAGCGTTACGAGCACCAGCGGCATGAGAAAAGTCTGATCCGAAAGCCGGCACTCCCCTGCACGTAACCTCCAACCGCTTGGACCTTGTACGGAGTCCCAAGGGGGAGGCCCTGCAGCGGAACAGTTGGGGCAGCCCAAAGAAGCATCTGCCTCCGAATCCCTGTGGTCATCGATGGGGCACCGACACGGGGAACCTCCCTCCTAATGGTGTCCGGAAGGCGAGCCCCTTGATGTCGAGCCAGGGGATGGGAAGGTAGTATCCGCGGACATCAGTGCACATCACCCCCTGGGCCTGTGGCACACCCACTCCTTCGGCACACGCTTCCCTGCCCCACCACCAGCATTAGCAGCCGCGTTGATGTCTGACCTCCGACAATTCAGAAGGTAGGCTCATAAGGTGGAGACATACACCTTGGCCCAGCTGCTGAACTCCAGTCCCTGAACTGCTGGTCCACAGAGGGAAAGGCCCTCCAGATTAGCATCCTCCATTGTGCCTGAGCCAGCCGAGGGCAGCACGCCCTTCCCGCTGGGCAGACAAGGGCCTGAACCCGTCCCAGCCCTTCAAAGCTCAGCAGGAGGAAGGTGTCTAGAAGCCTGGCAGCCTGAATGGGATGGCTGGACGACTGCTCTGATGCTCTGATCCTCTGAAGGCAGGCAGGCCTTTCTGGTGAATGGGTTTAAACTGTGATGGGTGGGTGTGGGGTGAAAGGGGTGAGAGTGTAAGGAGTCCCACTGGAGGCTTTTCTGCCAACAGTATTACAAACATTTTATTTTTAATAAATAGAAAACAAACATTATCAAACAGGGAATGAAACAGGGAACCCCCCAAACATTTTAAACAAACTTTTTAAAACAGGGATGAAACAGGGAACCCCCCACCCCCACCCCACCCCAAACCACAATTTTAAAGCGCACGAGTCCCCTCTCCAGCACCACCATCTTCTTAGTAGCTGGTAACCTCTGCTGGAAATAACAGCATCTTACTGCTGTCCCAAAGTAGAGAGAAGCATTTGGGGGAAGAGGCTTCTCATAGCCACCACAGTCAAGTCAGCCTCCAAAACTTTAAATGTAGCCATGCTGTCCACCAGTGGAATTATTCCCTGGAACATCAAATAAAATCAGTGCCTATGTCCTCCACTGGAGTAGGTGTCGCCAACACTTCCTGGCTAGCCGCCTCCCCAACCCTTGCCTGTCGAGTGCTTCTGTCTTGTGTTTGTCAATCTCACAGGGGTGTTACTACAGTGAGGCAGTGAGGTCTGTTCAAGTGCTTTCGGACCAGAGAATCGGCTACTTAGTCAAACAACACAAGGATAGTGGCTGAAGACAAGGTTGAACAAAGAACATTAAACTTTATTTCACATAGCACACATAGGCAAAAGGTCACAATCCAAACCGTCTCCTATTTCTGAAAAGGTAACTGGCCATAGCGTCCCGAACCTTGCACCCCTCCGAATAGATCCTTTTTTTTCTGGCTTGAGGGATGGCTGCTGCATCCTCAAGGACTACAGGGTCTGATTCAGCCACTGGGAAGGGGATGTGATGTCCCTTGTCCTCGCAGATGTTGTTCCAAGATGACACATGCGATGATCAATGGTGTCACATTGTCTATATGCACATGGAGTCGTGACATCAAGCGATGGAACCGAGCCTTCAAAGGGCCAAAGGCACGCTCCACGACATTCCTTGCGCGGGAGTGCCTGAGGTTGTAGTAGCTCTGCACATTTGTCCTTGGCCGCTTATAGGGAGTCATGAGCCAGCGTCGTGTGGGGTAGGCTCCATCTCCGAGCACCAAAGCCGGAACACGCACTCCCTCAATGGTGGCGGTGGGGTTGCCGGGGACAAAGACCCCTTGGTCCATGGTTGCCCTGAGGTTCGATTCACGGAACACAAGGGCATCGTGCCTCCTCCCACTCCACCCCACCTCAAAATCTATAAACCGTCCGGAGAAGTCCACGGTTCCTTGAAGGAGAACAGGACAAAAGTCCTTCCTGTTCCCGTGCTCCTTTATGCTTCCCTCAGGTGCTCGGATCGGGATGTGGGTACCGTCAACCGCGGCGAAACAAGGTGGGAACCCGTCTGAGGAAAGAAAAAGAAAAGAAAAGACACCAGGGATTAAAGTTAACGTGGGGCGCATCGAGTATTCGTTGCTCACCTATCAAAAATTGTGGGGACACTGAATGTCAGATGTTAACAGAAAACGGGGATAAGATGCTTTTTAGGTAGCTTGCTGCTTCCCAAGGTAGAGCAGGAATGGCAAAAACTCCTATTGGCCAATGCTGGGAACGGCAGGAGACAGATGCATGGTTTTTTCGCATCTGGAGGACTTGCCAGAAAGCCTGGGAATGCTGGAATATGATTCATGAGGAGAGGCAAAAGAGATTGAAAGGGCAATTAGCACAGTATACAATATGGACGTAAGGAAACAGAACATGAAAACTCCCCCACACGTCCAGCTACTTTGTTCACTGCATGGCAAAAGCAGCTGCTAGGATCCTTCATGCAACAAGATGGAAAACAGAATCCTGACCAGCTACTACTGACTGATTAGACAAAGCGTTAGAATACGGGACACCAGCAACACTTGCGTTCTTGAAGCAAAAGGCAAGAACTTTGCAATCCAGAAGAAAGCGGAGTCCCATAGGAGATCAGATTGGGGCGGGGGGGAAGGAGGTGGAGAGAAATCCTGGACTTTCACACTGGCTATGTAAGCCTGGGGGGAAGAAGCATCAGTATGTCATCTACGGCGTTAGGGAGATGTACAAGAAGAAGAGAAGCATAGGGAAATGGCAGCCTGATGTGTGTGTGTTTTGTTGTTTTTTCCCTATCTTGGAATAGTAGTCCTGTAATATGCAAGCTGTAGCATTTCTCTCTTTACTGAACCAAAACGGTCTAGTAAAAAAAGAAAAGGGCTCGGAGTCCCTTTCGGCCCCTGCGTTCCCGTCCCCGGGGAGGCCGCGAAAAACAGCGGCACGGGACAAAAAAAGAAAGCAGAGGTTTAAGGGGACGGCCCTGAGTGCCTTTAAAGCCCTGCTCTCTGCTCAAAACACGAACCGCCACCAATTCTTGAAAAGTTCATGGAAGTTTGTGACGGCAGGCTAAAAATCGTCATGAACTTCAGTTGGTGAGCCACTTGGTGCCCATGCCTACCCCTCGCATTCACTCTCCGTCCACACACACACACACACTCACACACACACACACACACGTTCTGTCCACCAGAAGGAACGGGCACCCCACCTCAGTCCACACGAAGGGACGAGGCCCCCGGCTCCGTCCATGCGAAGGGACGGGCACCCCAGCTGCGTCCACTTCAGGGGACGTGCACCCGTGCTCCGGCCATCTGAAGGGTCGGGCACTGTGCTCCGTTCATCTGTGTGGAATGGCACTCAAACTCTGTCCCTGCGAACGGATGGGCTCGCAAGCCCTGTCCGTCCAGACAGAGGAGCGCTCAAGCCCTGTCCGCCGCAGCAGATGGGCACTCAAGCCCTGTCCGTCGAAACGAATGGGCGTTCGGTCCCTGTCCGTCGGAACGGATGGGCACGCAGGGTTGCACTCACTCACTCGCTCACTCACACTCTCACTCTGCATCCCTACGCAACCCCCTCCCCCCAGCTACCTGCCACTGATGCCCACCCCCACCCCCCGGCCGACTGCCGCCAGCTTCTGCCAGCCAACGTCATCAGGAGCTTCAGGCGTGGCATCACGCCAGGCTTCGGGTCGCCTGGTGCCCCCTGCTTAGCAAGCCCTTCCGCCTCCGCGGAAGAACTTGCCTTCTGGATGCTCCCCCGTCTCTTCGCACGTGGCCCTCCTCTCCCGATCAGCTCTCCTCCTCTCTGGATGGCCTCGATCTGCAAGCTTCCTCAGTCTGCTGAAGAAACAGACAACAAGTCTACAAGGCCAGTCTGAGAACTCAGGGCCCCTTCCACCTCAGCCCGCTCCCCTTTCCACTTCCCGAAAGAGCACACAGTGAGCCCAAGGTTTAGCTCTCCCAGACACTGCCTTCCCCGTTGCTGGCATACAGGTCACAAGCCCTCCTTGCCCAACCCACCCACTGGGGACCAGGAGGGGCAGAGAGGCAAGCGAAGGAGTTGGGGAACATCGCTCACCTCTTTCAGTGGCCACGACTGCCTTGAGGGCTTGCAGGAGAACCTCATCAAAACTCCCCCGGGGTATCCCTACAAGGAAAACCCGTGGTAAGCAGGGACGGCTCCTGCCCTTCCGTCCACCGGCATCCTCCAGGCTCCTCCACTGCCTTCGGTTGGCCAGCATCAACTGGCGGCTGCAAGCCCGAGTACATCTATTTCAACCTGTGCACTACTTCCCCTTCATACCTTAACTAAGGGAGCCCCTCCTCACACACACACACACACACACACACACACACACACACACACCACTCCATTCACACCACTCCCTGCCCCACTCAAACCATCCCCTAGGCATGGGCACCAACCAGGGATATGCGGTTAGGTTCCTGGCTGAACTAGGGACGGAACCGCAATCCGAACGGCGCGTCGGGAGGAGAAATAAGGGGCCGAAGAGGACTAGGAGTTGCCTTGCAGCTTCGCATATGAAGTCCTACAAACCAGCGGCAGCACCGGTTGAGAGTACGGACTGGATTCCGGACCCTCAAGGAAGGAGGCAGTGTGAAAACAAAGAGAATGGACCCTAAGGAAGCCATTCATAAGGACTGAGGATTTAAAAAAAAAACTGCTGAGAATGATCCAGAGGAAAGATCAAGAGTAAAGCTTGAGACTGCTTGCTAAACATATCGTTTCAGTGTCAAAAGAGACCAAGCCCATCGCTTTGGCCAATGACTTCGATACGCAAACTTCAAAAGAAAAAAAACAGAATGAGACAGTGTAATTTTGGAGAGGGGAAGGAACGGCAAATTATTAAGGCTGAAGGGAAGACTGTAGCTTGGCTAATTTAACCTCCAGCAGGCTCTACAAGGGAATAACCAGTGACTGTAGGAGGCCTGCTTATTCTCATTTGCTAGCGGGCCATTCAAAACATATCGTTATTGCAGGGTGACTCCAGAAGTTGACAAGTTAAAGACTGCGCGCCACAATGGGCTTGAAGCCTTGGAAAGAAGAGAAGCCTGGCCCAGTGGGAGTCATTGTGGGGACACTGAATGTCAGATGTTAACAGAAAACGGGGATAAGATGCTTTTTAGGTAGCTTGCTGCTTCCCAAGGTAGAGCAGGAATGTCAAAAACTCCTATCAGCCAATGCTGGGAACGGCAGGAGACAGATGCATGGTTTTTTCGCATCTGGAGGACTTGCTAGAAAGCCTGGGAATGCTGGAATATGATTCATGAGGAGAGGCAAAAGAGATTGAAAGGGCAATTAGCACAGTATACAATATGGACGTAAGGAAACAGAACAAGAAAAGTCCTCCACACGTCTAGCTACTTTGTTCAATGCATGGCAAAAGCAGCTGCTAGGATCCTTCATGCAACAAGATGGAAAACAGAATCCTGACCAGCTACTACTGACTGATTAGACAAAGCGTTAGAATACGGGACACCAGCAACACTTGCGTTCTTGAAGCAAAAGGCAAGAACTTTGCAATCCAGAAGAAAGCGGAGTCCCATAGGAGATCAGATTGGGGCGGGGGGGAAGGAGGTGGAGAGAAATCCTCGACTTTCAGACTGGCTATGTAAGCCTGGGGGGAAGAAGCATCAGTGTGTCATCTACGGCATTAGGGAGATGTACAAGAAGAAGAGAAGCATAGGGAAATGGCAGCCTGATGTGTGTGTGTTTTGTTGTTTTTTCCCTATCTTGGAATAGTAGTCCTGTAATATGCAAGCTGTAGCATTTCTCTCTTTACTGAACCAAAACGGTCTAGTAAAAATGAAAAGGGCTCGGAGTCCCTTTCGGCCCCTGCGTTCCCGTCCCCGGTGAGGCCGCGAAAAACAGCGGCACGGGACAAAAAAAGAAAGCAGAGGTTTAAGGGGACGGCCCTGAGTGCCTTTAAAGCCCTGCTCTCTGCTCAAAACACGAACCGCCACCAATTCTTGAAAAGTTCATGGAAGTTTGTGACGGCAGGCTAAAAATCGTCATGAACTTCAGTTGGTGAGCCGCTTGGTGCCCATGCCTACCCCTCGCATTCACTCTCCGTCCACACACACACACACACTCACACACACACACACACACGTTCTGTCCACCAGAAGGAACGGGCACCCCACCTCAGTCCACACGAAGGGACGAGGCCCCCGGCTCCGTCCATGCGAAGGGACGGGCACCCCAGCTGCGTCCACTTCAGGGGACGTGCACCCGTGCTCCGGCCATCTGAAGGGTCGGGCACTGTGCTCCGTTCATCTGTGTGGACTGGCACTCAAACTCTGTCCCTGCGAACGGATGGGCTCGCAAGCCCTGTCCGTCCAGACAGAGGAGCGCTCAAGCCCTGTCCGCCGCAGCAGATGGGCACTCAAGCCCTGTCCGTCGAAACGAATGGGCGTTCGGTCCCTGTCCGTCGGAACGGATGGGCACGCAGGGTTGCACTCACTCACTCGCTCACTCACACTCTCACTCTGCATCCCTACGCAACCCCCTCCCCCCAGCTACCTGCCACTGATGCCCACCCCCACCCCCCGGCCGACTGCCGCCAGCTTCTGCCAGCCAACGTCATCAGGAGCTTCAGGCGTGGCATCACGCCAGGCTTCGGGTCGCCTGGTGCCCCCTGCTTAGCAAGCCCTTCCGCCTCCGCGGAAGAACTTGCCTTCTGGATGCTCCCCCGTCTCTTCGCACGTGGCCCTCCTCTCCCGATCAGCTCTCCTCCTCTCTGGATGGCCTCGATCTATAAGCTTCCTCAGTCTGCTGAAGAAAGAGACAACAAGTCTACAAGGCCAGTCTGAGAACTCAGGGCCCCTTCCACCTCAGCCCGCTCCCCTTCCCACTTCCCGAAAGAGCACACAGTGAGCCCAAGGTTTAGCTCTCCCAGACACTGCCTTCCCCGTTGCTGGCATACAGGTCACAAGCCCTCCTTGCCCAACCCACCCACTGGGGACCAGGAGGGGCAGAGAGGCAAGCGAAGGAGTTGGGGAACATCGCTCACCTCTTTCAGTGGCCACGACTCCCTTGAGGGCTTGCAGGAGAACCTCATCAAAACTCCCCCGGGGTATCCCTACAAGGAAAACCCGTGGTAAGCAGGGACGGCTCCTGCCCTTCCCTCCACGGGCATCCTCCAGGCTCCTCCACTGCCTTCGGTTGGCCAGCATCAACTGGCGGCTGCAAGCCCGAGTACATCTATTTCAACCTGTGCACTACCTCCCCTTCATACCTTAACTAAGGGAGCCCCTCCTCACACACACACACACACACACACACACCACTCCATTCACACCACTCCCTGCCCCACTCAAACCATCCCCTAGGCATGGGCACCAACCAGGGATATGCGGTTAGGTTCCTGGCTGAACTAGGGACGGAACCGCAATCCGAACGGCGCGTCGGGAGGAGAAATAAGGGGCCGAAGAGGACTAGGAGTTGCCTTGCAGCTTCGCATATGAAGTCCTACAAACCAGCGGCAGCACCGGTTGAGAGTACGGACTGGATTCCGGACCCTCAAGGAAGGAAGCAGTGTGAAAACAGAGAGAATGGACCCTAAGGAAGCCATTCATAAGGACTGAGGATTTAAAAAAAAAACTGCTGAGAATGATCCAGAGGAAAGATCAAGAGTAAAGCTTGAGACTGCTTGCTAAACATATCGTTTCAGTGTCAAAAGAGACCAAGCCCATCGCTTTGGCCAATGACTTCGATACGCAAACTTCAAAAGAAAAAAAACCGAATGAGACAGTGTAATTTTGGAGAGGGGAAGGAACGGCAAATTATTAAGGCTGAAGGGAAGACTGTAGCTTGGCTAATTTAACCTCCAGCAGGCTCTACAAGGGAATAACCAGTGACTGAAGGAAGCCTGCTTATTCTCATTTGCTAGCGGGCCATTCAAAACATATCGTTATTGCAGGGTGACTCCAGAAGTTGACAAGTTAAAGACTGCGCGCCACAATGGGCTTGAAGCCTTGGAAAGAAGAGAAGCCTGGCCCAGTGGGAGCCATTGTGGGGACACTGAATGTCAGATGTTAACAGAAAACGGGGATAAGATGCTTTTTAGGTAGCTTGCTGCTTCCCAAGGTAGAGCAGGAATGTCAAAAACTCCTATCAGCCAATGCTGGGAACGGCAGGAGACAGATGCATGGTTTTTTCGCATCTGGAGGACTTGCTAGAAAGCCTGGGAATGCTGGAATATGATTCATGAGGAGAGGCAAAAGAGATTGAAAGGGCAATTAGCACAGTATACAATATGGACGTAAGGAAACAGAACAAGAAAAGTCCTCCACACGTCTAGCTACTTTGTTCAATGCATGGCAAAAGCAGCTGCTAGGATCCTTCATGCAACAAGATGGAAAACAGAATCCTGACCAGCTACTACTGACTGATTAGACAAAGCGTTAGAATACGGGACACCAGCAACACGTGCGTTCTTGAAGCAAAAGGCAAGAACTTTGCAATCCAGAAGAAAGCGGAGTCCCATAGGAGATCAGATTGGGGCGGGGGGGAAGGAGGTGGAGAGAAATCCTGGACTTTCAGACTGGCTATGTAAGCCTGGGGGGAAGAAGCATCAGTGTGTCATCTACGGCGTTAGGGAGATGTACAAGAAGAAGAGAAGCATAGGGAAATGGCAGCCTGATGTGTTTGTGTTTTGTTGTTTTTTCCCTATCTTGGAATAGTAGTCCTGTAATATGCAAGCTGTAGCATTTCTCTCTTTACTGAACCAAAACGGTCTAGTAAAAAAAGAAAAGGGCTCGGAGTCCCTTTCGGCCCCTGCGTTCCCGTCCCCGGGGAGGCCGCGAAAAACAGCGGCACGGGACAAAAAAAGAAAGCAGAGGTTTAAGGGGACGGCCCTGAGTGCCTTTAAAGCCCTGCTCTCTGCTCAAAACACGAACCGCCACCAATTCTTGAAAAGTTCATGGAAGTTTGTGACGGCAGGCTAAAAATCGTCATGAACTTCAGTTGGTGAGCCACTTGGTGCCCATGCCTACCCCTCGCATTCACTCTCCGTCCACACACACACACACACTCACACACACACACACACACGTTATGTCCACCAGAAGGAACGGGCACCCCACCTCAGTCCACACGAAGGGACGAGGCCCCCGGCTCCGTCCATGCGAAGGGACGGGCACCCCAGCTGCGTCCAATTCAGGGGACGTGCACCCGTGCTCCGGCCATCTGAAGGGTCGGGCACTGTGCTCCGTTCATCTGTGTGGACTGGCACTCAAACTCTATCCCTGCGAACGGATGGGCTCGCAAGCCCTGTCCGTCCAGACAGAGGAGCGCTCAAGCCCTGTCCGCCGCAGCAGATGGGCACTCAAGCCCTGTCCGTCGAAACGAATGGGCGTTCGGTCCCTGTCCGTCGGAACGGATGGGCACGCAGGGTTGCACTCACTCACTCGCTCACTCACACTCTCACTCTGCATCCCTACGCATCCCCCTCCCCCCAGCTACCTGCCACTGATGCCCACCCCCACCCCCCGGCCGACTGCCGCCAGCTTCTGCCAGCCAACGTCATCAGGAGCTTCAGGCGTGGCATCACGCCAGGCTTCGGGTCGCCTGGTGCCCCCTGCTTAGCAAGCCCTTCCGCCTCCGCGGAAGAACTTGCCTTCTGGATGCTCCCCCGTCTCTTCGCACGTGGCCCTCCTCTCCCGATCAGCTCTCCTCCTCTCTGGATGGCCTCGATCTGCAAGCTTCCTCAGTCTGCTGAAGAAACAGACAACAAGTCTACAAGGCCAGTCTGAGAACTCAGGGCCCCTTCCACCTCAGCCCGCTCCCCTTCCCAATTCCCGAAAGAGCACACAGTGAGCCCAAGGTTTAGCTCTCCCAGACACTGCCTTCCCCGTTGCTGGCATACAGGTCACAAGCCCTCCTTGCCCAACCCACCCACTGGGGACCAGGAGGGGCAGAGAGGCAAGCGAAGGAGTTGGGGAACATCGCTCACCTCTTTCAGTGGCCACGACTCCCTTGAGGGCTTGCAGGAGAACCTCATCAAAACTCCCCCGGGGTATCCCTACAAGGAAAACCCGTGCTAAGCAGGGACGGCTCCTGCCCTTCCCTCCACCGGCATCCTCCAGGCTCCTCCACTGCCTTCGGTTGGCCAGCATCAACTGGCGGCTGCAAGCCCGAGTACATCTATTTCAACCTGTGCACTACCTCCCCTTCATACCTTAACTAAGGGAGCCCCTCCTCACACACACACACACACACACACAAACCACTCCATTCACACCACTCCCTGCCCCACTCAAACCATCCCCTAGGCTTGGGCACCAACCAGGGATATGCGGTTAGGTTCCTGGCTGAACTAGGGACGGAACCGCAATCCGAACGGCGCGTCGGGAGGAGAAATAAGGGGCCGAAGAGGACTAGGAGTTGCCTTGCAGCTTCGCATATGAAGTCCTACAAACCAGCGGCAGCACCGGTTGAGAGTACGGACTGGATTCCGGACCCTCAAGGAAGGAGGCGGTGTGAAAACAGAGAGAATGGACCCTAAGGAAGCCATTCATAAGGACTGAGGATTTAAAAAAAAAAACTGCTGAGAATGATCCAGAGGAAAGATCAAGAGTAAAGCTTGAGACTGCTTGCTAAACATATCGTTTCAGTGTCAAAAGTGACCAAGCCCATCGCTTTGGCCAATGCCTTCGATACGCAAACTTCAAAAGAAAAAAAACAGAATGAGACAGTGTAATTTTGGAGAGGGGAAGGAACGGCAAATTATTAAGGCTGAAGGGAAGACTGTAGCTTGGCTAATTTAACCTCCAGCAGGCTCTACAAGGGAATAACCAGTGACTGTAGGAGGCCTGCTTATGCTCATTTGCTAGCGGGCCATTCAAAACATATCGTTACTGCAGGGTGACTCCAGAAGTTGACAAGTTAAAGACTGCGCGCCACAATGGGCTTGAAGCCTTGGAAAGAAGAGAAGCCTGGCCCAGTGGGAGTCATTGTGGGGACACTGAATGTCAGATGTTAACAGAAAACGGGGATAAGATGCTTTTTAGGTAGCTTGCTGCTTCCCAAGGTAGAGCAGGAATGGCAAAAACCCCTATCGGCCAATGCTGGGAACCCGCTCCCGTTCCCAAATGTCGGACTGGCTCTTTAAGACTGGGCAGAGGAGAAGCAGTCTGTCATCTATGGCATTAGGGAGGAGTACCAGAAGAAGCTCCTCCTCCCACACACATACACACACAGACCCCACTCATACCCGTCAGCTCACTCCAGTCCCGTCCTCCGTTCTTCTGAAGGGACCGTAACTCAAAGTGTTTCCCTTCGAACTAATGGGTTCACAAGCCCTGTCCACTGGAACGGAAGTGCAGAAAAGCCCTGTCCATTGGGAACGGATGGGAACGCAAGCCCTGTCCGTAGGAATGTACGGGCACACACGGCCCCACTCACTTACTTACTCACTCACTCTCCCACCCTCGGATGGTCCTTCCATCTGAAGGGACCAGGACTCAAGGATCCCCCCCTCACAGACTGTTTTGTGCCAGGCATGAACCTCGGTGTTTTCTCCCTCTTCCCCACCAGGGAAGGCCTCAATTTCTCATGACGCTTGTGAAAAAACCATGGTGATATTTTACTCATACATCTTTTGTCATTTCTGTCCTTCGACATTCATGGGCTGGCTGAGATCTCCCTGCTCATCTCCTTTGCCCATTACCCCCTCCCCTTCCCTGCCATTTCCTTATTCTCATTACTGAACTGCCCCTGTTTGATTTTTCAATTTATTGAACACATTTGTAAGCCATCTTTTTGCCTCGTGGAACTCAAGGCAGCTTATTATATTTTATGTATCTATGTATGTTCGTCTGCATTTAGATTTTTTTACCCTCCATTCTCAGAAGCCATCTCATGGCGAGTTATCTTAAAAGATAAAAACCCCACATACATTAAGACATTAAAAATCACCATACTCCAGCACAAACTCCGAGAGGTGCTGACTTTTCCAGATACCTCTAGGTCTTTTGTCTGATTGATCTTAAAGATAGTTCTTAGCTGTGGAGGGGCCCCATGATCTTCCATGCCCAGGCCACAACACAAGACCTGGGGGAAAAATCCTTTTTACTGGTCCTGCATCGCCCTCAGCTGTTCTGGGAGCTTGTTCCACCAAGTCGGGGCCAGGACCGAAAAGGCCTCTAGTGGGCCAGGAATCCCTTGGCCAGGAATATAACCTCACCTTTCTCAAAACACACTTTAAAAAGCCATTGTCAAACCTAGGAATGTCACAACCTCAACCCTTTTCTCCTTCCTATTCACCATCCAACTTACCTTTCGGGGGTCCCCTGTCTTTAGCTTTCCCCCCTGCTGTTCTCTCCTGCATGGTCTCCCCACAAAAGGTCTCCCTCGGTGGCCTTGTGGCCACCACCTCCAGGCAGGTGCCCGCTGTGTGCCTCTCTTGGCCTAGGCTTGAGCCCCCTCTGCAAAGTCAGGTCTGGTCATCTCAGGGGTGCGTCTCCAGAAGTGGCTCCTGGGACTTTCCTTGGTGAGGCCTCCTGCATCAGGGCATCAATGAACCAGGGCCCTTTGGGGGCTGTTTCAGAACCCCAGTCTAGTCCTGCCTCCATCAAGGCTGAGAACGTCTGCGAGTTCTGCTGGGGTTGCCAAGTGACCCTCAACCACCACGGAATTCAGGGCTTGGGGGAGGGGTTAGAAGCGCGGACTTTTCATCTGGCGATCCGGGTTCGATCCCGCGTTCCCCCACATGCAGCCAGTGGGGCGACCTTGGGCTCGCCACAGCACTGTCTGTGGTGCAGAGAGGAAAGGGAAGGCGATTGTAAGCCACTTTGAAACGCCTTTGGGTAGAGAAAAGCAGCATATAAGAACCAACTCTTCTTCTTCTTCAGTGATCTCAGGGCTCTCTCAGCCTCACCTCCCTCACAGGGTGTCTGTGGTGGGGAGTGGAAAGGGAAGGCGAATGTAAGCCCCTTTGAAATTCCCTCTGCTGGAGAAAAACAGCACATAAGGACCAAATGTTCTTTTCTTCTTCTTCTTCTTCAAGCGACAGATGTTGCTTCTTCTGGGGAGTTTTGATTCCGTGAAGCATTGCTTCCCTCGGAATTTTTTCCTCCAGACTTGGGACTCCTTCAGGCTTGAATGGAGATCCCGACCCCACTCCCAGTCTGTCCCTACTTCCACTTTGGTTTTCTACTGTGGGACAGTAGAGACACGGATATATGGCTGATCCCAGGAGAGTTCCAGGCCCCGCCTGAGTAGGATTCCTAGCCCCCAGGTGAGGCCTGGGGATCTCCTGGGATGACCGTCTCTTTCCAGTCTAAGGCATCAGTTCCCTTGAGGAAAATTGATGCTTTGGACACTGGATGATGTTTGAGGGTTCTGATGTCATTGGAGGGATTCAGGGTTATTTCGGAGAGGGTCTGTGGAGAGAGATCTGTAGTGTTTGCTCTCTTTCCAATCTCCAAGCCATCCAACAAGGTGGGGGTAGAGGGTCCCCTTAGATTCCCTCATTTAAACCTTGGTGTTGTGGACACCAGGTTTTTAAAAAAAGAATAAGCACTCAGTAATGCTGCCCTAAGCAGCGTGACCTCCTAAGGCCACTGATTTCAAGCCGTGAACTGAGAAGAGGGTGCCTCTGAGCACAATGGCACCACAGTGCTTGTTGCCTGTACAACAACAAAAAATTGAAAGGGTACAGAGGAGAGCGACGAAGATGATCTGGGGCCAAGGGACCAAGCCCTATGAAGATAGGTTGAGGGACTGGGGAATGTTCAGCCTGGAGAAAAGGAGGTTGAGAGGGTAAATGATAGTCCTCTTTAAGTACTTGAAAGGTTGTCACTTGGAGGAGGGCAGGATGCTGTTTATGTTGGCTGCAGAGGAGAGGACACGCAGTAATGGGTTTAAACTTCAAGTACAACGATATAGGCTAGATATCAGGGAAAAAAATTTCACAGTCAGAGTAGTTCAGCAGTGGAATAGGCTGCCTAAGGAGGTGGTGAGCTGCCCCTCACTGGCAGTCTTCAAGCAAAGGTTGAATACACACTTTTCTTGGATGCTTTAGGATGCTTAGGGCTGATCCTCTGTTGAGCAGGGGGTTGGACTAGATGGCCTGTATGGCCCCTTCCAACTCTATGATTCTATCTGGCAGGCATGACTGAGAGTTAAAAGCATCAGGCCAATGGCCCATCCAGTCCAACACTCTGTCTCGCACAATGGCCAAAACCAAGGGGCCATCAGGAGGTCCACCGCAGGGCCAGAGCTCCAGAAGCAGTCCCACTGTAGGCCTATGCAGACCAACACATTGCGTCACACCGTGGCCAAAACCCAGAGAAGAGGAGGTGGCTAGAATTCCAGGAGTCTTCCTGTTGTTGCTTCACAAGCACCAAAAACACAGATTGCCACTGCCCCAGATATAGACACAAGAGAAGCCATGTTGGGTCAGGCCAATGGCCCATCCAGTCCAACCCTCTGGGTCACACAAAACCTAGCTTCTGCCAGGAAGGCCACAAGGAGGGCCCGACTTCCTCTGAGAAGGCAGTGCTGTTCTGCCTAGATTCCTGTTTTCCCCCCACAGCTTTTAAACCACCTTTGACCTTCAGGGATTTTTGCCTGTCAATAACCCATGGTCTGAAGTGACAGAACTAATTTAAAAATGTTTATCCCACGAGGCAAATAATGTCTTTATTTGCCCCATTCTCTGAAATGGATTGACGGCCAACTCCGGATTGCATCCCTTGCTCAGAGGAGCAGCCAACCTGGATGCAAAGGGCAGGATTCCCAGCTGTTGTGCCTTGTAGAATCACACTTAGAAGAGAACTTGGGACCTCCTCCTCATAATAAAAGGTGTGTATGGATGAGAGCCATTCTTTCTGACTTAGGGTGACCCAATGAATCAATATCCTCTAAAACGTCCAGTCCTGAACCGCCTTGCTCCGGTCCTGCAAACAGAGGGTCGTAGCTTCCTTCCTTGAGTCTCCTCACCTCTTTTCCTGCAGCCTTCCAATTTTCCCTGGCGTTATTGTTTCATTATATTGCTAGCAACAAAGCCCCTTGTGCAAAAATAACAACAATAATAATAATATAACGGGCTCTAGAAAACTGATGCTCAGGGGAAAGGTGGACATGTCAGCGTTACATACATAAAAGCAAAGAAAGTAAATCCATCCATCCCTTCATACATGGGTTTCTTGATGGCCCACAAAGGGTTTCCCAAAGGGGTGGGAGTTCATTAATTTTTAATATGTATTTTTGTATGCTATGACCATTGTATTCTCTTGACAAAATTCTACCAGCCTGTGCCCTGCTTCATTTTGTACTCCAAGGCCAAACTTGCCTATTATCCCGGTTTTCTTTTGGCTTCCTATTTTAGCATTCCAATCCCCCATGATGATAAGCACATCATTTTTTGGCATTGCTTCTAGAAGGTGTTGTAGGGCTTCATAGAACTGGTCAACTTCATCCTCTTCAGCAGCAGTGGTTGGGGCATAGACCTGGATTACTGTGATGTTGAATGGTTTGCCTTGGATTCGAACTGAGATCATTCTGTCATTTTAGGGATTGTATCCCAAGACTGCTTTTCCTACTCTCTTATTGATTATGAAGGCTACTCCATTTCTTCTGCAAGATTCTGGTCCACAGTAGAATACCTGATGGTCATCTGAATTAAATTCACCCATTCCTGTCCATTTTAGTTCACTGATTCCTAAAATGTCGATGTTCAGTCTTGTCATCTCTTGTTTAACCATGTCCAGGTTTCCTTGATTCATGGATCTGACATTCCAGGTTCCTATGGAATAAAAATCTTTACAGCATCGGACTGTCTTTTCGCCTCCAGTTGCCTCCACAACCGAGCATCCTTTCGGCTTTGGCCCAGTCGCTTCATTCATTCTGGCGCTACTCGTACTAGCCGTCTGCTCATCCCCAGTAGCATAGTGGACACCTTCCGACCTGAGGGGCTCATCTTCCGGCGTCATAACATTTTGCCTTTTGGAACTGTCCTTTGGGTTTTCATGGCAAGGATACTGGAGTGGTTTGCCATTTCCTTCTCCAGTGGATCACCTTTTGTCAGAGCTCTCAGTTATGACCTGTCCATCTTGGGTGGCCCTGCACAGCAGAGCTCATAGCTTCACTGAGCTACGCAAGTCCCCTTGCCACGGCAAGGCAGTGATCCTTGAAGGGGGAATATGCATTTTAAAATCTGCTAAACATTGACCAGGTGATATGACCATATATGGGGGGGAGCCGCCCTAGGGCATGTCCACAGCTCTGCTTCCCAACCATCTTCTGCACGACTGTGCCACTGCTGGGGTGTCTCGGAGCCTGGAGAAGGTTTCTGGGGTTTCTCAGGATTAAAAAGGGGGAGAGAGGCTGCCTTAACAGGTCGCACAGTTCTATCTCCCCCTGCCTCCCAGGATCTCAGAAACAGGATATGTGCTTCCACCTCCCCCCATCCAAAACCCCTTGTGTTAGGCTGAGAGAGAGAAAGAGAGCGACAGCAGCTGGCCCACGGCTACTCAGCCAGTTTCGGAAGAAAGGATCTGAACCCGCTTCCCCAGAAGAGACTTGCTCAGCCTTGGATCGTGGCCATGCGTGTAATTTGTTCTCACCGGACAGCTGAGAAGGTTCCGATGGTGAAGAGGACATCACAGGACTGAGAAACCTAGTTGCGGGTGTGAGAGTCAGCAAAACCCAAAACTCCAAACGAATCAGACAAGAGTCCCAGGGGAAGCAGAAATAAAATATATTTGCCAATATGGGGACAGCACAGCAACAGGGCTGAAATGCAGATCTCTATCCCAGCAAGGCTGGCAAATATTTTCAATAACTTTCCTTTCTTGTAACTTTGCAATTCACATATTCCCATGGGTCTCGACATCATTCTTAAGTGTGGATGACACCGGTTGGTTGGCCAAGCTCTCAGGGCAATTGTTCTCCCCCCCTCCCAAGTATGGGTTGACTCATGGTGAAGACTTAATATCCTGAAAGTTAGCAGAGCGCCTTAGTAAGGCAAGGAAGCGCAGAGGGGAAGAAGGGGGAAGCAAACAACAAACAAAGAACAGCACACCCACAACGCTGGCATTGAAGTCACAGAGGAGGCCAACCACGTAGTCAAAAGCGGAGTAGTAAAAATCAGCTCTGCATCTTGATCCCCAGCCCACAACATCCCCTGGCTTTTAAGGAATTGGCCCACATGGGTGCATGTTCCCACTGCTGTATAGAACATTGTTGAGCAATTGATGTGTCGTAACTGAAAGGTGAAAACTTGGGGCCATTCTGCACAAGGACCAATGTTGCCAATTGTTCACAGAATGCAGAAACGCTATATTAAATAGTGGCATTTCGTCATTCCGCATACCTTTCCGCATACATATCGTTTCAGTGTCAAAAGAGACCAAGCCCATCGCTTTGGGCAATGCCTTCGATACGCAAACTTCAAAAGAAAAAGAACAGAATGAGACAGTGTAATTTTGGAGAGGGGAAGGAACGGCAAATTATTAAGGCTGAAGGGAAGACTGTAGCTTGGCTAATTTAACCTCCAGCAGACTCTACAAGGGAATAACCAGTGACTGAAGGAGGCCTGCTTATGCTCATTTGCTAGCGGGCCATTCAAAACATATCGTTACTGCAGGGTGACTCCAGAAGTTGACAAGTTAAAGACTGCGCGCCACAATGGGCTTGAAGCCTTGGAAAGAAGAGAAGCCTGGCCCAGTGGGAGTCATTGTGGGGACACTGAATGTCAGATGTTAACGGAAAACGGGGATAAGATGCTTTTTAGGTAGCTTGCTGCTTCCCAAGGTAGAGCAGGAATGGCAAAAACTCCTATCGGCCAATGCTGGGAATGGCAGGAGACAGATGCATGGTTTTTTCGCATCTGGAGGACTTGCTAGAAAGCCTGGGAATGCTGGAATATGATTCATGAGGAGAGGCAAAAGAGATTGAAAGGGCAATTTGCACAGGATACAATATGGACGTAAGGAAACAGAAGAAGAAAACTCCCCCACACGTCTAGCTACTTTGTTCAATGCATGGCAAAAGCAGCTGCTAGGATCCTTCATGCAACAAGATGGAAAACAGAATCCTGACCAGCTACTACTGACTGATTAGACAAAGCTTTCGGACCAGAGAATCGGCTACTTAGACAAACAACAGAAAGATAGTGGCTGAAGACAAGGTTGAACAAAGAACATTGCACTTTATTTCACATAGCACACATAGGCAAAAGGTCACAATCAAAACCGTCTCCTATTTCTGAAAAGGTAACTGGCCATAGCGTCCCGAACCTTGCACCCCTCCGAATAGATCCTTTTTTTTCTGGCTTGAGGGATGGCTGCTGCATCCTCAAGGACTACAGGGTCTGATTCAGCCACTGGGAAGGGGATGTGATGTCCCTTGTCCTCGCAGATGTTGTTCCAAGATGACACATGCGATGATCAATGGTGTCACATTGTCTATATGCACATGGAGACGTGACATCAAGCGATGGAACCGAGCCTTCAAAGGGCCAAAGGCACGCTCCACGACATTCCTTGCGCGGGAGTGCCTGAGGTTGTAGTAGCTCTGCACATTTGTCCTTGGCCGCTTATAGGGAGTCATGAGCCAGCGTCGTGTGGGGTAGGCTCCATCTCCGAGCACCAAAGCCGGAACACGCACTCCCTCAATGGTGGCGGTGGGGTTGCCGGGGACAAAGACCCCTTGGTCCATGGTTGCCCTGAGGTTCGATTCACGGAACACAAGGGCATCATGCCTCCTCCCACTCCACCCCACCTCGGCATCTTTAAACCGTCCGGAGAAGTCCACGGTTCCTTGAAGGAGAACAGGACAAAAGTCCTTCCTGTTCCCGTGCTCCTTTATGCTTCCCTGAGGTGCTCGGATCGGGATGTGGGTACCGTCAACCGCGGCGAAACAAGGTGGGAACCCGTCTGAGGAAAGAAAAAGAAAAGAATAGAGACCAGGGATTAAAGTTAACGTGGGGCGCATCAAGTATTCGTTGCTCACCTATCAAAAATGAAAAAAAAATTAAAGGGCAAAGGGGATATAAGGACACCCACCGCTCCAAGCCGGTCTCCGAGGCACACCACTTTGCTGTACAATTCTGCCTCCATGGCGAAGCAGAACTCCAGCAGGATCTCGCTGACCGTGGAGACTCCTAATCCGAATTGCTGGGCAACTGTCCGGAAGTACTGTGGGGTGGACAAGTACCACAAGGCGGCTGCCACCCTTTTCCCCACAGGAATAGGGCACCGCATGCCAGTGAATTGCCTCTTCATGCGGCCATGGAGAGCTTCCACAATTTCAAAAAACGTTCCCCTTGACATTCTGAAGTTTGCAATCCAGTGGTCATCATCCCAGACGGCCACGGGGAGCCAGAAGCACTAACCTGTCTCTGTGCCTTTCAAATCCAGGTGGTTGTTCCAGGTAGACTTCTTCCTTCATTCCTCCACGAGGAAATGCTGTCTTTCCATCCAGAGGCTCCACGTGCATCTTTCTTGCTGCTGCTATGCCCAAGAGCAGAGGGAGTCAAACTGTGGCCCTCCAGATGTCCATGAACTACAATTCCCATGAGCCCCTGCCAGCATTCAATCCAGTGGTCATCATCCCAGCGAGACATCACAAAATCTTCCCACCAGTCAGTGGATCTTTCGTCCACCCAGAACTGTCTGGGGAACCAGACCTCTGATAGAGCTTGCCAGCGTTTCCTAGCCACCACGCGTGCCCTAAGAAATTTGCTTCTAGTGATGGCCCTCCTTCTGTCTACACGTAGTCTGGAATCCCAAAAAGTAGACCTCATCCGTGACACGGCGGCACGGACACGCTGGGCTATTGCTAGCATCTGAGCCAGCAACACAAGAACAATCCTCTCCATTGCTACGTTTAGCTGTGCGGTGGCTACGAGGCTCGGAGAACAAAGGGTGAGGCCGACCATGTGTTTGCCTAGGTACACATAGGCAGGTAAGCTGTGGGCGTGTACTGTGGGCGGGATACAGGCTTCCCTCATAAAACATTTTTTCATAGGAAACATTGGAAACCCTCTCCAAATGCCCCACTGATTTATCGATGATTCGTTGCTACAGGTTTTTCGGGGTTAAAACAAAAAAAAAGGGAACACCCCCCCTCCCCCGATTGTGGCTTGTGGATGGAGGTCAAAGGTGTCCCAGCTGTTTGATTGACGGCCACGGGGAGTCAGAAGCACTAACCTGTCTCTGTGCCTTTCAAATCCAGGTGGTTGTTCCAGGTAGACTTCTTCCTTCATTCCTCCACGAGGAAATGCTGTCTTTCCATCCAGAGGCTCCACGTGCATCTTTCTTGCTGCTGCTATGCCCAAGAGCAGAGGGAGTCAAACTGTGGCCCTCCAGATGTCCATGGACTACAATTCCCATGAGCCCCTGCCAGCATTCATGGGCAGGGGCTCATGGGAATTGTAGTCCACGGAAATCTGGAGGGCCGCAGTTTGACTACCCCTGCCCAAGAGCATTCTAGTTGAAGTGTGTCCACCACTGGTGCGGAGGTTTCATCATTGTCTTCTCCGTCCTTCTGGGAGTATCCTTTGGCAACCAATGGGGCTTTGTGCCTTTGTCCTTCCCCTTCGACACCAAGATCCACTTGCCTCCCGCTGTCCTCTGTGAGTGTCCAGGTTTGGTTCTTGATCAGAGATTCAGTCTCTTCTTCTGCAGCTTTCTCCACTTTGCTGCTTCGTTGGCAGGCATCCTTTCTATCTCTCTCCATGTGAAAGGCTCAGGTGCCTTGACCACATGAGAAAATCCGTCTGGTGGGACTCCTTTGTTTCCTCTGGGCAATTGTCTGACACTTGGCCCGGGAGCCCCTTCTGGTTCCTGAGGATCTGCAGTTGTGTCTTGTTCTGTGTTGTCCTCAACACTGAGAAACATTGTTTCTGGGTGCGAGGAAGCTCGCTTTGTGTTGCCCACAGCTCTGAGGAACACTGTTTCTAGTTGCGAGGCTCTACCCCCCTCTGCAACTCCTTCTGGTTCCTGAGGTTCTGCAATTGTGTCCTCCTCTGTGTTGTCCACAGCACTGAGAAACACTGTTTCTGACTGCGGTGCCCCAGGATGGTACAGTTCTACTGGAATGAGCAAGTGTTTCGGGTCCAGCGCCAGACGGGAGGGAGAGAGACTTCTGTTGCTCTCCCCAGGGAGCACCTTGGGGTTGAGAGTTTCACAGCCACCCCGTCCCGGGGCTCCAGCTGTGGCGTTGGCCGCTCAGCTGCTTTGTCCTTCAGCAGGCTTCCAAGGAAGCTGGCCCTGGTCTGATCTCAGCCTCGTTCAAATGTGCACTGGGACAGGAACACAGGCGAGTCTTCTGGCTTCTCAGGAGGAGGGACCAGACCCGTCCCAAGAGGAGGGGGAGCCACTGGGGACCGCTGCAAGAGCTGCCAACGACAAATGGCTGAAATGGGTTTGGGAGGCTTGGTTTTGCTCCAGAGTCCCAGCATGAGGAAGGCAGGAGGAGGAGGGGGGAGGAAGGGCACTCCTGCAGGGTCTTCTTTCATCTGTAGGGGAGAGAAGAAAAGCAGGGAGGCCCCTGCGTCAGCTCACTGGCACCGATCAGTGAAATGTGCCAGAGATCGCTGACTCGCTTCGAGGTTGGGGTCCCGAAGGCCCTTCCTCAGAAGGAGCCCTGGCTGCCCCGAGGCAAAGGGATCTCGAGAAACAGCGACCATCGACAGGAGGATGCACAGGGGTGTAGCAGATCTGCGGGCCACACCTGCTGCGACAGCAGGGCTCCCGGGGTGGAGCTGGGTGCATCGGCCTCTTTCACGAAGGCGAGCATGGGGTCGGCAGGCGAAAGAACAGGGTCAGGAGGAGAGCGAGTCTTCGTTACCTGGAAGCCCTCTGAAGTGGCTGAGACGAACTGGAATGGTCCCCAAGGTCCAGGAATCTTGGTCAACCCAACAGGCAAAGAGGTGTCGTGGGGGGCAGATGGGCGGAAACATTTTGGAATCCAGACAAATCCCTGAAGGCCCTTGTGGTTGTTCCCTTTGGAGGGAGGTCTGAATCTTGGATATCATGTGGAGGTACGGGATTATCTAAAAAGTCTCTGGGGGTCTGTTGGGGGGCACATGACGCTGACCTGGCATGTAACCCGTGCTCTCTCGAGTCCCAGCATGGGAACGGGTGGTGGGAGGAGGACGAGGACGAGGAGGAGGAGGAAGGGCACTCCTGCAGGGTCCTTTTACTCATCTGTAGGGGAGAAAAGAAAAGCTGGCAGGCGCAGGGTCAGCTCTCTTGCATTGGTCCATAAAATAGGCAAGAGATGGCAGACTTGCTTCTGAGCTGGGGAAAAGCAGCAAGGGATTTCCTCCGAGGAGCCTTCATTGCCCGGAGACCAATGAGGGGCCTTGGTGTGGAGCAGCCAGAGCCCTGGCCCCTCACGCAGTCCCAAAGCCACGGCTCCTTGCCCACCCCTGATTCCCCGGAGAGGAACATTACCTGAACTTGGCAGGAGTGCCGCAATTTCGGGGGGGACCTCTCTGCCCCGCCACATATTATAGAGCAGGGCAGAGAGGTTGCTCCGGAGGTCTTCGATCTGGGGAGATGGAGAAATGGCCCCAGTGATTCCTGCCCTCTTCACAGCCCAGGCCAGAGGGTGGGACGTTTGCCTCCCCCCTCTACGTGTGATCTCCCCCTCTACGCACCTCCTCCTCCTCCTCCAGCAGGGCCCTGGCCTGGCCCAGGAGGGAGAGGAGGACCAAGAGGCCTCCCTCCCTCACCCACCGCCCGTCCAGGCTCAGGGCGTCCTCCAGAGCGGCCTCCTGGAGAGAGAGCCTCTGCCTCGCGCTGAGGTGACCTCCGAACACCTGAAACCAGGAAGAGACCCTGTCAGTCCTCTCCAAACGGAAGCCCTGGTGCCTCTTCCCCAGAGGGGTTGGCTCCTGCCCTCCCTCCCTCGCCCCTCTCCAACTGCCCTGCGAGGAAATGGGATTCCCACAATGAATCAGGGCATGCTCCAGAGCTGTGGCATGCCGAAGGGACAGGAGGACTCCCAGTCTCTCTGCACACCACTGCCAGAAGGATCGCCCAAGGGGGATCTCCTGTGTCCCTCCCTCCCTCCCGGGGAATAAACAAAGCCCCCCTTGACCCTGGCCCAAGAGGGGAGGCCTTTCCAAGAATGCCTGGCCAGCACCACAGACGGGCCTCCGTACCTCAGCTGCCGTGATGAGGTGGGCGTAGCTCTCCCTCCAGGGCCGTTCTGGGTCCTCCTCCCAGGTGAACTGGCTCCGGCCTGAAAGGCAGAAATCGGGAAGAGCTCTAGTGGACAGGCCCGGCACAGAACAGCTGTGCTTCCTCCTGGCCTGGGGGTGTCTCTTCCCCCTCCCCCGGGGCCTCGCTGGTCTCCCCCTCTGGCCTCGGAGGAGGGCTGGGCTCATGGGGAAAGAGCACCAGGAAAGGCAGCTGAATCGGAACAGATGTCTGGAGGCTGTGGTGGGGAAGGCTGATCTGCACAGAAGGAACCCCGTTGCTCTGAAGGGAGGGAGGGGGTGCCCTACCCCGGAAAAGGGACCCTAACTCACCCTGCTTCTTCTGCTGCAATTGCATCAGCTGTCCAAAGACCTCCCTGGCCTTCTCCCGGACCTCCGCTTCCGGGTCGGCCAGGGAGACGGACAGCTTCGCCACCACGTGCCCGAATGTATGCTGGCTGAAGATCTAGATTGGAAGCAGAAGAAGAGGCCTCGCTTGTCCATCCAGAGACGGCCCCGGAGCCCTGAACCACTGGGGTCTTCCCCCTCCTGACCCTCCCCACTGATCCTGGGGGGACCTTAGAGGAGAAGGAACAATGTCCCAGGGGTGGACACTCTGGCACTTCGGGGAGGGAGGCAGGGAGGGCCAGTCCTCATCTTCCCCCTCCCAGAGATGGAACAGCCCCTCCTCTCTTGCTGGGCTCCACGGGCCAGATCCTGCTGGGGGTGGAGGACTTACGTTTAAGCCAGGCATTTTGCAGGCATCCAGGAGGACGTCCCTCAACAGAGCAGCTGCCCGGGCTCTGGGGGCAGGCCAGCTGACCCGGAGCCAGTATAAGAGTTGCTGTGGAAGGAAGGAAGGAAGAGGAAGGAAGGAAGCAGGCCCTCAGCCCACACCCTCGGACCAGGGCATGGTCCTCAGCACACCCTCCCCCTGCAGATCTGCCCACCAAGGAAGATCCCCAGAGAGGGTGGGCCCCAGGCTCTGGAAAGGGCTCTGTTCCTGTGGGAGAGCTGCCTGCCCCCAACCTGCCCCCTGAGGGGCCCGTCGTCTCCCAGCCTGGAGCCGGGGTGCCCAGTGACCCTTCCAGTTGGCGTGCTCCCACGGCTCACGGACGGCAGCTCCTTGGGAGTCCTTCCCCCAGGAGAGAGGCAAGCCACTCTGCTGCCGCCACAGAAAGCCAAATTCCAGGAATGGGGTTCTAGAGCAGCCAGGTGGGAGGGCCCCCCCATGCGGCAGGAGGGTGGGGGGGATTGTGTTGCGCCAGAGGTGACCCTTTCTCCCCGCTGGGCTCCCTTGGGATCCCCTTGGCCCATCTCCCTCCCACCTTCTCCAGCTACTTACGTCCAGCAGGGTGTCCAGGTGGCCTGCGGAGGGATCCTCGCGGATCAGGCCCCGCAGCATCCTGCGCAGGGCCTCCTCTGCCTTCTGCTGCAGGGCCTGATGGGAAGAGCGATCTGGCATGGAAAGGCTGACCCCCCCCTCGCCCCAGGGCTGGCCAGGAAGCCTTGAAGACCACCACTCCATCCTCCAGGGAAGGAGGCCTCTGGATTCGGGACCCAAAGAGGGACCCTGCGTCTTTCGCCTCTTCCGGAGGAGGGACACAGCTCTCCCCACAGCTGGACCTCGTCCTCCAGAGAAGACGGGACCGCCAGGTGTGTCTGCCACCCTCTTGAGAAATCAGGTGTCGCTCAAGGTACCTGGCCTGCGGGGTCTGCCTGTATCGGGGGGCCTCCGAGGACCATCCCCAGAGCCCAGGCTACAATCGACTGCCGGAGATCTGTCCTCAGGGGCGGATGGAACTTGCTGGCAGGACAGAAGGGCCGGGATTAGACTCCGTGCTGGAAGGGAGGGCAATCCCCCAGCCCTGCCGGGGCTTCGTCTGAGGCTCGCCACTTCCCCCTGAGCAGCGTGAGGGTGAGGGTGGAGGAGAGGATGGCAGTGCAGCGCCTGAGAGTCAGGGAGAGCCTCGGGGAGGGAGGCACTGCTCCCAGCTGGAGAACAGGTGCTGCCCTCAGGCACTCTGCCCGCATCGCCCTGAGGCCGGGCAGGAAGCAGCCATGGCCTCCCGTCTCTCCCTTGGGCTGGCTCTGTTGACCATCCTGCAGCCCCAGGACGGTCTCCCTCCCTCCCTCCCCTCCGAGGGCCTGGCACCAAGGTTCCCTCAGGAAGAAACATACCTCAGCTCTGCCACAGCCTCCATACATCCAACCAATCTCGCCTCTAGGGCAAGGAATGACTTGTGCATGATGTCCTTGGGGAGACAAAGGTTTCAAAAAGAAAACATCAGAGCTCCTTGGGCTGGGGCAGGTCTGCTCCTGCCCCCCACTCCCTTTCCTCCCCCCCCCCAGTCCTGAGTCTCACTCACTCGTATTTTCTCTGCAATCCTTTGCTTGCAAGAAGGCAGAGAACGCTCCCGGCCGTGGCAGAACCCCCGGACCGCCTGTAAGAATGCCCGGTCCTGTCTGGGGCCCTGCAAGTGGCGAGAGGCAGGCTGTGAGCCTGGCCATGGAGGGCCAAGGAGAGAAGCAGCATCCCCAGTCAGGGGCAGTCCATCTGGCTGGACACGAGCCGCTGCTTCTCCTGCTCCCGAGGAGGCTCCCTCCTGAAAGTCTCCATGGCTGCCCTGGCCCTCAGGGCACATGGCTGGACCCCGAGGAGACGGCATCCTTTGCAGAAGGAGGCAGGGTAGAGGGTCCCGTCCCTCCAAGAGGTGCTCGTGGGACAGCTGTGGGGCTTCCTAACCCAGGGGCCTGGGAGGATGGGGACCCCGGTCCCTTTTCTGCAAGCACCCCTCTCGGGGGCGGCTGCAAGTCAGTGCGGGATCCGTGTGCCGGGCCCCCCTTGCTCCTGAGACTGCCATCCCTCTGCTACTGGAGCCAGCGAAATCCGAGAGGAAGGGGAACGGAAGGGGAACAGCCTCGCAAGGGAAGGGACACTGCGCTTCTCCTGGTGCCTCACGGGGCTTACCGTATCCTTGGCGGCCAGGAAGTGGGCGATGCATTCCGCCGCTCCCCTCTTGGGGCGCCTCCTGCAGGCAGCGGCAGCTGGGGAGGAAGGGCCCGGTTAATACGCGGAGAGATCCCGCTTTCCTTGCGCCTTCCATGGTGCCTTCCCTCGGAGCCCTTCCCAGCGGGCTCCCAGGGGCGAAGACTCCGCTTCCGTGCCCCTGCGGGCTGATCCCCACCCAGAGGTCGGCAGAGGGAACACGTCCTGGGCTGGGTCCAATCCTGCCCTGGGGAGGGGGGGGCTTCCTTCCCTCTCGCCCCTCAGGGGTCCTCTGGATCATCGCTTCAGCAACAGGTCCAGTGGCTCCCCGGTTTGAGGGTGGGGCTCCATCCACAGCAGGAGAGAGAGCCTCCCCCCATCGACTTCTCTGCCTGTAGTGCGTGGCAGCCCCCCTCGGTGTCCCCCCAGCACCCCCAAGGGGCTCTGATGGCCACACAGCTCAGCCCGGACTGTGGAGCCCTCCTGTGTGGGGGGAGCCCGATTTGGCCTTCAGGCACAATTCTTCAGGGCCCCGACCGTGGGCACTGCTGTCGGGCACCTTCACAGAAACCATCAGGGGAGCCGTTTCGTCTCCGGGCCTCCCTCTGACTCCAGTGGGAGAATCGGCAAATTCTGTCACTCTAGGAGGAGACTCCCCCCCACACACACACACCTTCTCCACATCGTGTCCCTTTCCCCCCTTCTTCGAAAGAATGGGGTCCATTAGGGCTACCCTTTTCTCCTCCCCACAGGAGCCCTCCACGAATGCCCCGTGGTCGTCTGTCATCACAGATCCGACTGGCGAAAGGGGCCATGACACACCGACAACGTACCCTAATCAATGGGGTCGTTCTTGAAGGTGCCACGAGATTTCCAAGCCCTGTCGGGCTGGTTCCAAAAGCACTCCTTGTGCTGGGAGCCACAGGGGGCCTGAGCCCTGGGAATGTCACTGTCCTCAACAGCTCTGCCTCTTCCGCCCCCCTCCCTGCCCCTCCCTGCCCTCCGTTCCACTCCTCACCTGCAGGCTGCACCTCTCCTCCGGCCCGGGGGGCGACCTTGGCCCGTTTGAAGAGGGCCCTTAAGCGCTGGAGGCTAGAAGGGAGGGAAGAGAAGGGGAGTCACTGGCCTGGCGGCACCCTGTGTCTGCAGTCCCACCTAACCACCCGCCCTGATAAGAAAGAACACTTGAGGGAGTCTCTCTGGGATGAGGGCAGGTCCCTCCGTCTCCGCATCGTGACTCTGAGGGCATCGGAGGTCTGGAGAGAATCTCCCCTGGGCACCCGGTGGGGGGCTCTTGGCCCCTCTTGCCTGCGAGGGTGGAGGGACCGGAGAAGGCCTGACACACTCTTTCCCTCCCCTGACATGGAGCTGAGCGTTCGGACAGCCTCATCGCTTGGAGAAGATGAGGTGCCTACAGGTTACTAGGCAGATACTAACCAGTGCCTACAGGTTACTAGGCACTGTAGATCAATCATCAGAAAGGCCAAAGCTGAGAGTGAGCTAAAATTCGCCAGGGAAGCCCATTGATGAGTTCAAATCCCCTGGTCCGGATGAAGTGCACCCGAGAGTGCTCAAAGAACTTTCCAGAGAACTTGCACAGCCCTTGTCCATCATCTTCGGGCCCTCTTTAAGGACTGGAGATGTCCCGGAGGACTGGAAGAGAGCAAACGTTATTCCGATCTTCAAAAAAGGGAGGAAGGATGACCCGGGAAACTACAGACCAGTGAGTCTGACCTCTGTTGTGGGGAAGATAATGGAGCAGATATCTGGAGGGCAATTTCGTGATCCAAGAAAGTCAGCATGGATTTGTCTCCAACAGGTCCTGCCAGACCAACCTGGTTTCCTTTTTTGACCAAGTAACAGGTTTGCTGGATCGTGGAAATTCGGTTGATGTCATTTACTTGGATTTTAGTAAAGCTTTTGACAAGGTTCCCCAATATGTTCTGATGGATAAGTTGAAGGACTGCAATCTGGATTTCCAGATAGTTAAGTGGATACTTAACTATCCACTCAAATACTTTGGCCACCTCATGAGAAGGAAGGACTCCCTGGAGAAGAGCCTAATGCTGGGAGTGATCGAGGGCAAAAGAAGAAGGGGACGACAGAGAATGAGGTGGATGGATGGAGTCACTGAAGCAGTAGGTGCAAACTTAAAAGGACTCCAGGGAATGGTAGAGGACAGGAAGGCCTGGAGGATCATTGTCCATGGGGTCGCGATGGGTCGGACACGACTTCGCACATAACAACAACAACAACAAAGTGGATAGGGAATTGGTTAGAGAACCGCACTCAAAGCGTTCTTGTCAATGGTGTTTCATCAGACTGGAGAGAGGTGAATAGCAGGGTCCCTCAGGGCTCGGTGCTCGGCCCGGTACTTTTTAACATATTTATTAATGATCTAGATGAGGGGGTGGAGGGACTACTCATCAAGTTTGCAGCTGACACCGAATTGGGAGGACTGGCAAATACTCCGGAAGATAGAGACAGAGTTCAACGAGATCTGAACACAATGGAAAAATGGGCAAATGAGAACAAGATGCAATTTAATAAAGATAAGTGTAAAGTTCTGCATCTGGGTCAGAAAAATGCAAAGCATGCCTACTGGATGGGGGATACGCTTCTAGGTAACACTGTGTGTGAACGAGACCTTGGGGTACTTGTGGATTGTAAACTAAACATGAGCAGGCAGTGTGATGCAGCGGTAAAAAAGGCAAATGCCATTTTGGGCTGCATCAACAGGGGCATCACATCAAAATCACAAGATGTCATAGTCCCATTGTATACGGCACTGGTCAGACCACACCTGGAGTACTGTGTGCCGTTCTGGAGCCTCACTTCAAGAAGGACGTAGATAAAATTGAAAGTGTACAGAGGAGAGCGACGAAGATGATCTGGGGCCTAGGGACCAAGCCCTATGAAGATAGGTTGAGGGACTTGGGAATGTTCAGCCTGGAGAAAAGGAGGCTTAGAGGGGACATGATAGCCCTCTTTAAGTATTTGAAAGGTTGTCACTTGGAGGAGGGCAGGATGCTGTTTCTGTTGGATGCAGAGGAGAGGACACGCAGTAATGGGTTTAAACCAAGTACAACGATATAGGCTAGATATCAGGAAAAGATATCATGGCAAATAGATGGGGAAGAAATGGAGATAGTGACAGATTTTATTTTCCTGGGCTCCAAATCACTGCAGATGGGGACTGCAGCAAAGAAATTAAAAGACGCTTGCTTCTGGGAAGGAAAGCTATGGCAAATCTAGACAGCATCCTAAAAAGCAGAGACATCACCCTGCCAACAAAAGTGCGTTTAGTCAAGGCTATGGTATTCCCAGTTGCAATGTATGGCTGCGAAAGTTGGACCATAAGGAAGGCCGAGCGTCAAAGAATTGAGGCTTTTGAACTGTGGTGCTGGAGAAGGCTCTTGCGAGTCCCTTGGACTGCAAGGCGAACAAACCGGTCAGTCCTAGAGGAGATCAGCCCTGACTGCTCTTTAGAAGGCCAGATCCTGAAGATGAAACTCAAATACTTTGGCCACCTCATGAGAAGGAAGGACTCCCTTGAGAAGAGCCTAATGCTGGGAGCGATCGAGGGCAAAAGAAGAAGGGGACCACAGAGAATGAGGTGGCTGGATGGAGTCACTGAAGCAGTAGGTGCAAACTTAAATGGACTCCGGGGAATGGTAGAGGACAGGAAGGCCTGGAGGATCATTGTCCATGGGGTCGCGATGGGTCGGACACGACTTCGCACATAACAACAACAATCAGGAAAAGATTTTTCACAGTCAGAGTAGTTCAGCAGTGGAATAGGCTGCCTAAGGAGGTGGTGAGCTCCCCCTCACTGGCAGTCTTCAAGCAAAGGTTGGATACACACTTTTCTTGGATGCTTTAGGATGCTTAGGGCTGATCCTGCGTTGAGCAGGGGGTTGGACTAGATGGCCTGTATGGCCCCTTCCAAATCTATGATTCTATGATTCTAAGAGCAACACGTCCCGCTTCCCAACCAGGATCGCTTGGGAGATCGTGAGATAAAAATTGCATAGGAAAAGAATACAGGTGCCCCACTTACATTTTTAGATGTTTTTCAGCCATGGTCTTAAAATATATACAAATAATATATACAAATGTACAAATAAATATACAAATAAATAAATATATACAAATATATACATATATATATATAGAAAGAAATATACAAATATATACAGATATATACAGATATATACAAATAAATATAAAGGTAAAATTAAATAAATAAAAAACGAATAATATAAATGAATCAAAAAGAATAAATAAATGAATTAATAAAATAAAATAATTAAAATAAATAAATAAGTGAAATAAAATAAATAAAACAATTTAGTTAAATAAATGGATAAAGTGAAATCAAAAAGAAATAAACCAATAAACCAACAAAACACGATTTTTCTCCACCAGTCTCTTTCAACTCCAACTCCAACGCTCCTTCAACAACCCACAAAGGACCCCCCCGGGTGCGGCAGCCCAGGGCACCAGCAGGGGGTGATGTCACAAAGGAGGCCCCGTCCCGCCCGTCCCTCGGGTTACAGTGGCCCAGGGGGCTGTTTCCTGGCCTTCCCTCCCACTCCAGCATTGGATGAGTCACTCCCAGGGGGGGACAACAAAATCAGAGTCCAGGGGCACCTTTAAGACCAACAAAGATGTATTCAGGGCGTGAGCTTTCGAGTGCAAGCACTCTTCGTCAAACTAAGAACTGACCATTATAACTGTGGGCATATATAAGCACATGTTGATCTTGTTGCACTAATAAACTGTCTCACAGCAACCAAACACAGCCACATTAGAACTCTCTGCCAAACCAGCCACTCAAACCCCTCGAACCCATTTGTAGTTCACAAGGACATTTCTTTAAACCCCACCTGCAGCGCGGGGCCCCAAGTTTGAAAATGAGCAGGAGCATAAGGGGAGAGATGTCAGGGAAGAAGGGTGGATGAATGAAAACATTTTCTGCTGTTGAAAAGCTCATGTTTTTAACGCCGCTGAACCATGTTTTCAGAACAGCGCAAAAAATGTTAAATGGGCATGGCCAATTCTGTGCGCAAAAAAAGTTACCCTCCAGAGCAAGACCAGAACCCATAGTTCCAGATACAAGTCATTTCTTGGCCTATAAAATCTGAGTTACAGTTGGAAGTGGAATACAGAGACAGAAAAGCAAAAAGAGTAAGAAAAAGACACAGTAAATAAACAAAGCCCTCCCAGGAATTGATAAATATGCAAGAAAATTGTCCTGAATAACAGTCCGGACGCTGTTTGATGGCACCTTGCAAAAACATGGCCACAGTTTCAGATATTTCTCTGTTGATGTTCTCCAGAAGGAGGGGAACCTTAAGATGGTTGGGAAGTCCTTATGAGTCAAAACAGGGCACTACAGAGAGCCAGTTTGGTGTACAGGTTAGGAGTGCAGACTTCTAATCTGGCATGCCAGGTTCGATTCTGCGCTCCCACATATGGAACCAGCTGGGTGACCTTGGGCTCGCCACGGCACTGATAGAGCTGTTCTGACCGAGCAGTAATATCAGAGCTCTCTCAGCCTCACCCACCCCACAGGGTGTCTGTTGTGGGGAGAGGAAAGGGAAGGCGACTGTAAGCCGCTTTGAGCCTCCTTCGGGTAGGGAAAAGCGGCATATAAGAACCAACTCTTCTTCTTCTTTTTCTTCTAAAGTTTTCTACGACAACGTCCTCTCTTTCCAGAACCAAATATGATTGAAGGGGAGGGGAACGAAGAAACACATTTTTTTCTTTTTTAAGGAAGCCCACTGGATTCTGTGGCTGTTGTGGGTCCCTTGGCAACCACAGCAGTACTGTCAAACTTTATGCACCCTGATTTCTGGAAAGCTGTGGGAGGGAGGGGAGGGGCGGCCAACCAGTCCCAGAAAGCCCCCTCCCTCAAGACCTTCCATCCCCCGACGGAGTAGGCCCCTACAGCGAAAGGCCCAGGAGCCCCTTCTGGAGATCCACCATCAAGACAATTCATCATGACTTGGCTGCGGTGGCCGTGGAGCCTTAGGCCTGAGCTGACAGCAGCAGCATCCACCTCTCCCTGGGACCTGCCACGACGTGGCCCCTTGCCTGGCTGTCACACAATCTGAGTATCTTAGAAGCGAAGCATGGCCAACCTTGGCTAGGATTTGGATGTGAAACCTCCAAGGATCTGGGTGCAAGTCCCTACAACATACATTGGGGTGTCATGACAGGGAGGCAGACAATGGCAAGTCTCCACCCAAGGTCCTTTGCCTGGCTGCCAGAATATCTGAGTATCTTTGACGCTAAGCACGGCCAAGCCTCGCTAGCATTTCGCCCTCTCTTGAAAAAAACAACGTTGGACCCGCGGGACCCTGCCAACTGAAGCCCAGGATCGCATTTAACGTTCCTGGGACAGGGGGTGGAAAGGGCCGCGGACCCGGAAACTTCAGCTAGTGCAAAATGCAGCTGCGAGGGTCCTCACTGGCCCACCTTGGAGGGCCCACATCCAGCTTGTGCAGAGGCAGCTGCATGGGTTGCCCATTGCTGTCCGGATCCGGTTCAAGGTTTGGGTTCTAACCTTCAAGGCTTTACGCGGGTTGGGACCCACATATCTGAGGGACCGCCTTTCGCCTTACGCTCTGCGGGGGGAAATCTATTGGTCATTCCCGGCCCCAGAGAAGCGCGCCTAGCCTCAACCAGGGCCAGGACTTTCTCTGTCCTGGCCCCTACCTGGTGGAATGAGCTCCCGGGCGAGCTACGGGCCCTGCGGGATCCGTCGGCGTTCCGCAGGGCCTATAAAACGGAGCTCTTCCGCCAGGTCCCTGGTTGAGGCTAGGACTGGCGAGGGACAACATTGCCACCCCCCTGGGGCCTGAAGTATACAGTATTAGCCTCCATCCCCTAATGCCGTTGACTGGGTAGGGGAGAGTGGCATTTTCTGCCGTGTTGGGTATATTTATAGTCTATTAGTGGGGGTTTTAATGGGGTATTGTAAGACTACTGTTACCTGCCACAAGCCAGTAGGGAGTGGCAGGAAATGATGATGATGATAATAACAATAATAGTAATAATAATGATAATGATAATAATAATAATACAAAGTTCGCCCCAGGGGAAGCGACCTAAGTGGGGGAGCAAACGTACGTCCACCTCGTTCGGCTGTCCCCAGGCCGCCTGGCAAAACGAGCCCCTGGCCTCCGAGCCAGGTAAGCCGCGCTGGTTTACATGCCACCTCTAAGCGAGGCCCCGAACCCCAGGGAATCTGATCACACACCGGACTCCCTGCCAACACGCTCCAACCCATGCAGACCCGCCACAGAACGAAGCCAAACAGGCCCCGTTCCCGCCAACGCTCCATAACCAGGACCAATTCCATCAGGCCAGCCAAAAACCTTGTGCAACCACAGATCACACCCGGGTCCAACTAAAGAACCCCATCACTTGGCAAACCAAACCATCTGCAGAGGGCGCCCCCAGAGGTTGCTAAGCCAATTAAAGAACTGGCCCCCTCAGCTCCAGTCATTTCAGGGACTTTGGCCCCCGAACTCCCACTTCCACTGATCGTTCCTTAATGCTCTGGAAGCCGGGCACCGCTGGCCAGTCGGTCTCACCAGAAAAGCTACCACAACCTCAGGTGCCCCTGCGCCATGGGTATCTTGCATGGCAGTGCCATGTGCCTGGCCACTGTGTGCTGCGATATCCTGGCCTAGGAACATGGATGCAGCCCCTGAGACCCAGGTGACTCCCCCTTGACTCTCTTGCAGCATTACGAGCACCAGCGGCATGAGAAAAGTCTGATCCGAAAGCCGGCACTCCCCTGCACGTAACCTCCAACCGCTTGGACCTTGTACGGAGTCCCGAGGGGGAGGCCCTGCAGCGGAACAGTTGGGGCAGCCCAAAGAAGCATCTGCCTCCGAATCCCTGTGGTCATCGATGGGGCACCGACACGGGGAACCTCCCTCCTAATGGTGTCCGGAAGGCGAGCCCCTTGATGTCGAGCCAGGGGATGGGAAGGTAGTATCCGCAGACATCAGTGCACATCACCCCCTGGGCCTGTGGCACACCCACTCCTTCGGCACACGCTTCCCTGCCCCACCACCAGCATTAGCAGCCGCGTTGATGTCTGACCTCCGACAATTCAGAAGGTAGGCTCATAAGGTGGAGACATACACCTTGGCCCAGCTGCTGAACTCCAGTCCCTGAACTGCTGGTCCACAGAGGGAAAGGCCCTCCAGATTAGCATCCTCCATTGTGCCTGAGCCAGCCGAGGGCAGCACGCCCTTCCCGCTGGGCGGACAAGGGCCTGAACCCGTCCCAGCCCTTCAAAGCTCAGCAGGAGGAAGGTGTCTAGAAGCCCGGCAGCCTGAATGGGATGGCTGGACGACTGCTCTGATGCTCTGATCCTCTGAAGGCAGGCAGGCCTTTCTGGTGAATGGGTTTAAACTGTGATGTGTGGGTGTGGGGTGAAAGGGGTGTGAGTGTAAGGAGTCCCACTGGAGGCTTTTCTGCCAACAGTATTACAAACATTTTATTTTTAATAAGTAGAAAACAAACATTATCAAACAGGGAATGAAACAGGGAACCCCCCAAACATTTTAAACAAACTTTTTAAAACAGGGGATGAAACAGGGGATGAAACAGGGAACCCCCCACCCCCACCCCACCCCAAACCACAATTTTAAAGCGCACTAGTCCCCTCTCCAGCACCACCATCTTCTTAGTAGCTGGTAATCTCTGCTGGAAATAACAGCATCTTACTGCTGTCCCAAAGTAAAAGGTAAAGGTAAAGGTATCCCCTGTGCAAGCACCGAGTCATGTCTGACCCTTGGGGTGACGCCCTCTAGCGTTTTCTTGGCAGACTCAATACGGGGTGGTTTGCCAGTGCCTTCCCCAGTCATTACCGTTTACCCCCCAGCAAGCTGGGTACTCATTTTACCGACCTCGGAAGGATGGAAGGCTGAGTCAACCTTGAGCCGGCTGCTGGGATTGAACTCCCAGCCTTATGGGCAAAGCTGTCAGACGGCTGCCTTACCACTCTGCGCCACAAGAGGCTCAAGAGTCCCAAAGTAGACAGAAGCATTTGGGGGAAGACGCTTCTCATAGCCACCACAGTCAAGTCAGCCTCCAAAACTTTAAATGTAGCCATGCTGTCCACCAGTGGAATTATTCCCTGGAACATCAAATAAAATCAGTGCCTATGTCCTCCACTGGAGTAGGTGTCGCCAACACTTCCTGGCTAGCCGCCTCCCCAACCCTTGCCTGTAGAGTGCTTCTGTCTTGTGTTTGTCAATCTCACAGGGGTGTTACTACAGTGAGGCAGTGAGGTCTGTTCAAGTGCTTTCGGACCAGAGAATCGGCTACTTAGTCAAACAACACAAAGATAGTGGCTGAAGACAAGGTTGAACAAAGAACATTAAACTTTATTTCACATAGCACACATAGGCAAAAGGTCACAATCCAAACCGTCTCCTATTTCTGAAAAGGTAACTGGCCATAGCGTCCCGAACCTTGCACCCCTCCGAATAGATCCTTTTTTTTCTGGCTTGAGGGATGGCTGCTGCATCCTCAAGGACTACAGGGTCTGATTCAGCCACTGGGAAGGGGATGTGATGTCCCTTGTCCTCGCAGATGTTGTTCCAAGATGACACATGCGATGATCAATGGTGTCACATTGTCTATATGCACATGGAGTCGTGACATCAAGCGATGGAACCGAGCCTTCAAAGGGCCAAAGGCACGCTCCACGACATTCCTTGCGCGGGAGTGCCTGAGGTTGTAGTAGCTCTGCACATTTGTCCTTGGCCGCTTATAGGGAGTCATGAGCCAGCGTCGTGTGGGGTAGGCTCCATCTCCGAGCACCAAAGCCGGAACACGCACTCCCTCAATGGTGGCGGTGGGGTTGCCGGGGACAAAGACCCCTTGGTCCATGGTTGCCCTGAGGTTCGATTCACGGAACACAAGGGCATCGTGCCTCCTCCCACTCCACCCCACCTCAAAATCTATAAACCGTCCGGAGAAGTCCACGGTTCCTTGAAGGAGAACAGGACAAAAGTCCTTCCTGTTCCCGTGCTCCTTTATGCTTCCCTCAGGTGCTCGGATCGGGATGTGGGTACCGTCAACCGCGGCGAAACAAGGTGGGAACCCGTCTGAGGAAAGAAAAAGAAAAGAATAGACACCAGGGATTAAAGTTAACGTGGGGCGCATCGAGTATTCGTTGCTCACCTATCAAAAATGGAAAAAAAATTAAAGGGCAAAGGGGATATAAGGACACCCACCGCTCCAAGCCGGTCTCCGAGGCACACCACTTTGCTGTACAATTCTGCCTCAATGGCGAAGCAGAACTCCAGCAGGATCTCGCTGACCGTGGAGACTCCTAATCCGAATTGCTGGGCAACGGTCCGGAAATACTGTGGGGTGGACAAGTACCACAAGGCGGCTGCCACCCTTTTCCCCACAGGAATAGGGCACCGCATGCCAGTTACTTGCCTCTCCATGCGGCCATGGAGAGCTTCCACAATTTCAAAAAACGTTCCCCTTGACATTCTGAAGTTTGCAATCCAGTGGTCATCATCCCAGACGGCCACGGGGAGCCAGAAGCACTAACCTGTCTCTGTGCCTTTCAAATCCAGGTGGTTGTTCCAGGTAGACTTCTTCCTTCATTCCTCCACGAGGAAATGCTGTCTTTCCATCCAGAGGCTCCACGTGCATCTTTCTTGCTGCTGCTATGCCCAAGAGCAGAGGGAGTCAAACTGTGGCCCTCCAGATGTCCATGAACTACAGTTCCCATGAGCCCCTGCCAGCATTCATGGGCAGGGGCTCATGGGAATTGTAGTCCATGGAAATCTGGAGGGCCGCAGTTTGACTACTCCTGCCCAAGAGCATTCTAGTTGAAGTGTGTCCACCACTGGTGCGGAGGTTTCATCATTGTCTTCTCCGTCCTTCTGGGAGTTTCCTTTGGCAACCAATGGGGCTTTGTGCCTTTGTCCTTCCCCTTCGGCACCACGATCCACTTGCCTCCCACTGTCCTCTTCCCTGGAGGCAGATCTGTGAGTGTCCAGGTTTGGTTCTTGATCAGAGATTCAGTCTCTTCTTCTGCAGCTTTCTCCACTTTGCTGCTTCGTTGGCAGGCATCCTTTCTATCTCTCTCCATGGGAAAGGCTCAGGTGCTGCTGCTGCCGCCTTGACCACATGAGAAAACCCGTCTGGTGGGACTCCTTTGCTTGCTCTGGGCGATTGTCTGACACTTGGCCCGGGAGCCCCTTCTGGTTCCTGAGGATCTGCAGTTGTGTCTTGTTCTGTGTTGTCCTCAACACTGAGAAACGTTGTTTCTGGGTGCGAGGAAGCTCGCTTTGTGTTGCCCACAGCTCTGAGGAACACTGTTTCTAGTTGCGAGGCTCTACCCCCCTCTGCAACTCCTTCTGGTTCCTGAGGTTCTGCAATTGTGTCCTCCTCTGTGTTGTCCACAGCACTGAGAAACACTGTTTCTGACTGCGGTGCCCCAGGAGGGTACAGTTCTACTGGAATGAGCAAGTGTTTCGGGTCCAGCGCCAGACGGGAGAGAGAGAGACTTCTGTTGCTCTCCCCAGGGAGCACCTTGGGGTTGAGAGTTTCACAGCCACCCCGTCCCGGGGCTCCAGCTGTGGCGTTGGCCGCTCAGCTGCTTTGTCCTTCAGCAGGCTTCCAAGGAAGCTGGCCCTGGTCTGATCTCAGCCTCGTTCAAATGTGCACTGGGACAGGAACACAGGCGAGTCTTCTGGCTTCTCAGGAGGAGGGACCAGACCCGTCCCAAGAGGAGGGGGAGCCACTGGGGACCGCTGCAAGAGCTGCCAACGACAAATGGCTGGAATGGGTTTGGGAGGCTTGGTTTTGCTCCAGAGTCCCAGCATGAGGAAGGCAGGAGGAGGGGGGGGGGAGGAAGGGCACTCCTGCAGGGTCTTCTTTCATCTGTAGGGGAGAGAAGAAAAGCAGGGAGGCCCGTGCGTCAGCTCACTGGCACCGATCAGTGAAATGTGCCAGAGATCGCTGACTCGCTTCGAGGTTGGGGTCCCGAAGGCCCTTCCTCAGAAGGAGCCCTGGCTGCCCCGAGGCAAAGGGATCTCGAGAAACAGCGACCATCGACAGGAGGATGCACAGGGGTGTAGCAGATCTGCGGGCCACACCTGCTGCGACAGCAGGGCTCCCGGGGTGGAGCTGGGTGCATCGGCCTCTTTCACGAAGGCGAGCATGGGGTCGGCAGGCGAAAGAACAGGGTCAGGAGGAGAGCGAGTCTTCGTTACCTGGAAGCCCTCTGAAGTGGCTGAGACGAACTGGAATGGTCCCCAAGGTCCAGGAATCTTGGTCAACCCAACAGGCAAAGAGGTGTCGTGGGGGGCAGATGGGCGGAAACATTTTGGAATCCAGACAAATCCCTGAAGGCCCTTGTGGTTGTTCCCTTTGGAGGGAGGTCTGAATCTTGGATATCATGTGGAGGTACGGGATTATCTAAAAAGTCTCTGGGGGTCTGTTGGGGGGCACATGACGCTGACCTGGCATGTAACCCGTGCTCTCTCGAGTCCCAGCATGGGAACGGGTGGTGGGAGGAGGATGAGGACGAGGAGGAGGAGAAAGGGCACTCCTGCAGGGTCCTTTTACTCATCTGTAGGGGAGAAAAGAAAAGCTGGCAGGCGCAGGGTCAGCTCTCTTGCATTGGTCCATAAAATAGGCAAGAGATGGCAGACTTGCTTCTGAGCTGGGGAAAAGCAGCAAGGGATTTCCTCCGAGGAGCCTTCATTACCCGGAGACCAATGAGGGGCCTTGGTGTGGAGCAGCCAGAGCCCTGGCCCCTCACGCAGTCCCAAAGCCACGGCTCCTTGCCCACCCCTGATTCCCCGGAGAGGAACATTACCTGAACTTGGCAGGAGTGCCGCAATTTCGGGGGGGACCTCTCTGCCCCGCCACATATTATAGAGCAGGGCAGAGAGGTTGCTCCGGAGGTCTTCGATCTGGGGAGATGGAGAAATGGCCCCAGTGATTCCTGCCCTCTTCACAGCCCAGGCCAGAGGGTGGGACGTTTGCCTCCCCCCTCTACGTGTGATCTCCCCCTCTACGCACCTCCTCCTCCTCCTCCAGCAGGGCCCTGGCCTGGCCCAGGAGGGAGAGGAGGACCAAGAGGCCTCCCTCCCTCACCCACCGCCCGTCCAGGCTCAGGGCGTCCTCCAGAGCGGCCTCCTGGAGAGAGAGCCTCTGCCTCGCGCTGAGGTGACCTCCGAACACCTGAAACCAGGAAGAGACCCTGTCAGTCCTCTCCAAACGGAAGCCCTGGTGCCTCTTCCCCAGAGGGGTTGGCTCCTGCCCTCCCTCCCTCGCCCCTCTCCAACTGCCCTGCGAGGAAATGGGATTCCCACAATGAATCAGGGCATGCTCCAGAGCTGTGGCATGCCGAAGGGACAGGAGGACTCCCAGTCTCTCTGCACACCACTGCCAGAAGGATCGCCCAAGGGGGATCTCCTGTGTCCCTCCCTCCCTCCCGGGGAATAAACAAAGCCCCCCTTGACCCTGGCCCAAGAGGGGAGGCCTTTCCAAGAATGCCTGGCCAGCACCACAGACGGGCCTCCGTACCTCAGCTGCCGTGATGAGGTGGGCGTAGCTCTCCCTCCAGGGCCGTTCTGGGTCCTCCTCCCAGGTGAACTGGCTCCGGCCTGAAAGGCAGAAATCGGGAAGAGCTCTAGTGGACAGGCCCGGCACAGAACAGCTGTGCTTCCTCCTGGCCTGGGGGTGTCTCTTCCCCCTCCCCCGGGGCCTCGGAGGAGGGCTGGGCTCATGGGGAAAGAGCACCAGGAAAGGCAGCTGAATCGGAACAGATGTCTGGAGGCTGTGGTGGGGAAGGCTGATCTGCACAGAAGGAACCCCGTTGCTCTGAAGGGAGGGAGGGGGTGCCCTACCCCGGAAAAGGGACCCTAACTCACCCTGCTTCTTCTGCTGCAATTGCATCAGCTGTCCAAAGACCTCCCTGGCCTTCTCCCGGACCTCCGCTTCCGGGTCGGCCAGGGAGACGGACAGCTTCGCCACCACGTGCCCGAATGTATGCTGGCTGAAGATCTAGATTGGAAGCAGAAGAAGAGGCCTCGCTTGTCCATCCAGAGACGGCCCCGGAGCCCTGAACCACTGGGGTCTTCCCCCTCCTGACCCTCCCCACTGATCCTGGGGGGACCTTAGAGGAGAAGGAACAATGTCCCAGGGGTGGACACTCTGGCACTTCGGGGAGGGAGGCAGGGAGGGCCAGTCCTCATCTTCCCCCTCCCAGAGATGGAACAGCCCCTCCTCTCTTGCTGGGCTCCACGGGCCAGATCCTGCTGGGGGTGGAGGACTTACGTTTAAGCCAGGCATTTTGCAGGCATCCAGGAGGACGTCCCTCAACAGAGCAGCTGCCCGGGCTCTGGGGGCAGGCCAGCTGACCCGGAGCCAGTATAAGAGTTGCTGTGGAAGGAAGGAAGGAAGGAAGGAAGAGGAAGGAAGGAAGGAAGGAAGCAGGCCCTCACCCCACACCCTCGGACCAGGGCATGGTCCTCAGCACACCCTCCCCCTGCAGATCTGCCCACCAAGGACTGTGCTGCTCTTCAGGAAGATCCCCAGAGAGGGTGGGCCCCAGGCTCTGGAAAGGGCTCTGTTCCTGTGGGAGAGCTGCCTGCCCCCAACCTGCCCCCTGAGGGGCCCGTCGTCTCCCAGCCTGGAGCCGGGGTGCCCAGTGACCCTTCCAGTTGGCGTGCTCCCACGGCTCACGGACGGCAGCTCCTTGGGAGTCCTTCCCCCAGGAGAGAGGCAAGCCACTCTGCTGCCGCCACAGAAAGCCAAATTCCAGGAATGGGGTTCTAGAGCAGCCAGGTGGGAGGGCCCCCCCATGCGGCAGGAGGGTGGGGGGGATTGTGTTGCGCCAGAGGTGACCCTTTCTCCCCGCTGGGCTCCCTTGGGATCCCCTTGGCCCATCTCCCTCCCACCTTCTCCAGCTACTTACGTCCAGCAGGGTGTCCAGGTGGCCTGCGGAGGGATCCTCCCGGATCAGGCCCCGCAGCATCCTGCGCAGGGCCTCCTCTGCCTTCTGCTGCAGGGCCTGATGGGAAGAGCGATCTGGCATGAAAAGGCTGACCCCCCCTCGCCCCAGGGCTGGCCAGGAAGCCTTGAAGACCACCACTCCATCCTCCAGGGAAGGAGGCCTCTGGATTCGGGACCCAAAGAGGGACCCTGCGTCTTTCGCCTCTTCCGGAGGAGGGACACAGCTCTCCCCACAGCTGGACCTCGTCCTCCAGAGAAGACGGGACCGCCAGGTGTGTCTGCCACCCTCTTGAGAAATCAGGTGTCGCTCAAGGTACCTGGCCTGCGGGGTCTGCCTGTATCGGGGGGCCTCCGAGGACCATCCCCAGAGCCCAGGCTACAATCGACTGCCGGAGATCTGTCCTCAGGGGCGGATGGAACTTGCTGGCAGGGCAGAAGGGCCGGGATTAGACTCCGTGCTGGAAGGGAGGGCAATCCCCCAGCCCTGCCGGGGCTTCGTCTGAGGCTCGCCACTTCCCCCTGAGCAGCGTGAGGGTGAGGGTGGAGGAGAGGATGGCAGTGCAGCGCCTGAGAGTCAGGGAGAGCCTCGGGGAGGGAGGCACTGCTCCCAGCTGGAGAACAGGTGCTGCCCTCAGGCACTCTGCCCGCATCGCCCTGAGGCCGGGCAGGAAGCAGCCATGGCCTCCCGTCTCTCCCTTGGGCTGGCTCTGTTGACCATCCTGCAGCCCCAGGACGGTCTCCCTCCCTCCCTCCCCTCCGAGGGCCTGGCACCAAGGTTCCCTCAGGAAGAAACATACCTCAGCTCTGCCACAGCCTCCATACATCCAACCAATCTCGCCTCTAGGGCAAGGAATGACTTGTGCATGATGTCCTTGGGGAGACAAAGGTTTCAAAAAGAAAACATCAGAGCTCCTTGGGCTGGGGCAGGTCTGCTCCTGCCCCCCACTCCCTTTCCTCCCCCCCCCCCCAGTCCTGAGTCTCACTCACTCGTATTTTCTCTGCAATCCTTTGCTTGCAAGAAGGCAGAGAACGCTCCCGGCCGTGGCAGAACCCCCGGACCGCCTGTAAGAATGCCCGGTCCTGTCTGGGGCCCTGCAAGTGGCGAGAGGCAGGCTGTGAGCCTGGCCATGGAGGGCCAAGGAGAGAAGCAGCATCCCCAGTCAGGGGCAGTCCATCTGGCTGGACACGAGCCGCTGCTTCTCCTGCTCCCGAGGAGGCTCCCTCCTGAAAGTCTCCATGGCTGCCCTGGCCCTCAGGGCACATGGCTGGACCCCGAGGAGACGGCATCCTTTCCAGAAGGAGGCAGGGTAGAGGGTCCCGTCCCTCCAAGAGGTGCGCGTGGGACAGCTGTGGGGCTTCCTAACCCAGGGGCCTGGGAGGATGGGGACCCCGGTCCCTTTTCTGCAAGCACCCCTCTCGGGGGCGGCTGCAAGTCAGTGCGGGATCCGTGTGCCGGGCCCCCCTTGCTCCTGAGACTGCCATCCCTCTGCTACTGGAGCCAGCGAAATCCGAGAGGAAGGGGAACGGAAGGGGAACAGCCTCGCAAGGGAAGGGACACTGCGCTTCTCCTGGTGCCTCACGGGGCTTACCGTATCCTTGGCGGCCAGGAAGTGGGCGATGCATTCCGCCGCTCCCCTCTTGGGGCGCCTCCTGCAGGCAGCGGCAGCTGGGGAGGAAGGGCCCGGTTAATACGCGGAGAGATCCCGCTTTCCTTGCGCCTTCCATGGTGCCTTCCCTCGGAGCCCTTCCCAGCGGGCTCCCAGGGGCGAAGAGTCCGCTTCCGTGCCCCTGCGGGCTGATCCCCACCCAGAGGTCGGCAGAGGGAACACGTCCTGGGCTGGGTCCAATCCTGCCCTGGGGAGGGGGGGGCTTCCTTCCCTCTCGCCCCTCAGGGGTCCTCTGGATCATCGCTTCAGCAACAGGTCCAGTGGCTCCCCGGTTTGAGGGTGGGGCTCCATCCACAGCAGGAGAGAGAGCCTCCCCCCATCGACTTCTCTGCCTGTAGTGCGTGGCAGCCCCCCTCGGTGTCCCCCCAGCACCCCCAAGGGGCTCTGATGGCCACACAGCTCAGCCCGGACTGTGGAGCCCTCCTGTGTGGGGGGAGCCCGATTTGGCCTTCAGGCACAATTCTTCAGGGCCCCGACCGTGGGCACTGCTGTCGGGCACCTTCACAGAAACCATCAGGGGAGCCGTTTCGTCTCCGGGCCTCCCTCCGACTCCAGTGGGAGAATCGGCAAATTCTGTCACTCTAGGAGGAGACTCCCCCCCCCACACACACACACCTTCTCCACATCGTGTCCCTTTCCCCCCTTCTTCGAAAGAATGGGGTCCATTAGGGCTACCCTTTTCTCCTCCCCACAGGAGCCCTCCACGAATGCCCCGTTGTCGTCTGTCATCACAGATCCGACTGGCGAAAGGGGCCATGACACACCGACAACGTACCCTAATCAATGGGGTCGTTCTTGAAGGTGCCACGAGATTTCCAAGCCCTGTCGGGCTGGTTCCAAAAGCACTCCTTGTGCTGGGAGCCACAGGGGGCCTGAGCCCTGGGAATGTCACTGTCCTCAACAGCTCTGCCTCTTCCGCCCCCCTCCCTGCCCCTCCCTGCCCTCCGTTCCACTCCTCACCTGCAGGCTGCACCTCTCCTCCGGCCCGGGGGGCGACCTTGGCCCGTTTGAAGAGGGCCCTTAAGCGCTGGAGGCTAGAAGGGAGGGAAGAGAAGGGGAGTCACTGGCCTGGCGGCACCCTGTGTCTGCAGTCCCACCTAACCACCCGCCCTGATAAGAAAGAACACTTGAGGGAGTCTCTCTGGGATGAGGGCAGGTCCCTCCGTCTCCGCATCGTGACTCTGAGGGCATCGGAGGTCTGGAGAGAATCTCCCCTGGGCACCCGGTGGGGGGCTCTTGGCCCCTCTTGCCTGCGAGGGTGGAGGGACCGGAGAAGGCCTGACACACTCTTTCCCTCCCCTGACACGGAGCTGAGCGTTCGGACAGCCTCATCGCTTGGAGAAGATGAGGTGCCTACAGGTTACTAGGCAGATACTAACCAGTGCCTACAGGTTACTAGGCACTGTAGATCAATCATCAGAAAGGCCAAAGCTGAGAGTGAGCTAAAATTGGCCAGGGAAGCCCATTGATGAGTTCAAATCCCCTGGTCCGGATGAAGTGCACCCGAGAGTGCTCAAAGAACTTTCCAGAGAACTTGCACAGCCCTTGTCCATCATCTTCGGGCCCTCTTTAAGGACTGGAGATGTCCCGGAGGACTGGAAGAGAGCAAACGTTATTCCGATCTTCAAAAAAGGGAGGAAGGATGACCCGGGAAACTACAGACCAGTGAGTCTGACCTCTGTTGTGGGGAAGATAATGGAGCAGATATCTGGAGGGCAATTTCGTGATCCAAGAAAGTCAGCATGGATTTGTCTCCAACAGGTCCTGCCAGACCAACCTGGTTTCCTTTTTTGACCAAGTAACAGGTTTGCTGGATCGTGGAAATTCGGTTGATGTCATTTACTTGGATTTTAGTAAAGCTTTTGACAAGGTTCCCCAATATGTTCTGATGGATAAGTTGAAGGACTGCAATCTGGATTTTCAGATAGTTAAGTGGATAGGGAATTGGTTAGAGAACCGCACTCAAAGCGTTCTTGTCAATGGTGTTTCATCAGACTGGAGAGAGGTGAATAGCGGGGTCCCTCAGGGCTCGGTGCTCGGCCCGGTACTTTTTAACATATTTATTAATGATCTAGATGAGGGGGTGGAGGGACTACTCATCAAGTTTGCAGCTGACACCAAATTGGGAGGACTGGCAAATACTCCGGAAGATAGAGACAGAGTTCAACGAGATCTGAACACAATGGAAAAATGGGCAAATGAGAACAAGATGCAATTTTAAAAAGATAAGTGTAAAGTTCTGCATCTGGGTCAGAAAAATGCAAAGCATGCCTACTGGATGGGGGATACGCTTCTAGGTAACACTGTGTGTGAACGAGACCTTGGGGTACTTGTGGATTGTAAACTAAACATGAGCAGGCAGTGTGATGCAGCGGTAAAAAAGGCAAATGCCATTTTGGGCTGCATCAACAGGGGCATCACATCAAAATCACAAGATGTCATAGTCCCATTGTATACGGCACTGGTCAGACCACACCTGGAGTACTGTGTGCCGTTCTGGAGCCTCACTTCAAGAAGGACGTAGATAAAATTGAAAGTGTACAGAGGAGAGCGACGAAGATGATCTGGGGCCTAGGGACCAAGCCCTATGAAGATAGGTTGAGGGACTTGGGAATGTTCAGCCTGGAGAAAAGGAGGCTTAGAGGGGACATGATAGCCCTCTTTAAGTATTTGAAAGGTTGTCACTTGGAGGAGGGCAGGATCCTGTTTCTGTTGGATGCAGAGGAGAGGACACGCAGTAATGGGTTTAAACTTCAAGTACAACGATATAGGCTAGATATCAGGAAAAGATATCATGGCAAATAGATGGGGAAGAAATGGAGATAGTGACAGATTTTATTTTCCTGGGCTCCAAATCACTGCAGATGGGGACTGCAGCAAAGAAATTAAAAGACGCTTGCTTCTGGGAAGGAAAGCTATGGCAAATCTAGACAGCATCCTAAAAAGCAGAGACATCACCCTGCCAACAAAAGTGCGTTTAGTCAAGGCTATGGTATTCCCAGTTGCAATGTATGGCTGCGAAAGTTGGACCATAAGGAAGGCCGAGCGTCAAAGAATTGAGGCTTTTGAACTGTGGTGCTGGAGAAGGCTCTTGCGAGTCCCTTGGACTGCAAGGCGAACAAACCGGTCAGTCCTAGAGGAGATCAGCCCTGACTGCTCTTTAGAAGGCCAGATCCTGAAGATGAAACTCAAATACTTTGGCCACCTCATGAGAAGGAAGGACTCCCTTGAGAAGAGCCTAATGCTGGGAGCGATCGAGGGCAAAAGAAGAAGGGGACCACAGAGAATGAGGTGGCTGGATGGAGTCACTGAAGCAGTAGGTGCAAACTTAAATGGACTCCGGGGAATGGTAGAGGACAGGAAGGCCTGGAGGATCATTGTCCATGGGGTCGCGATGGGTCGGACACGACTTCGCACATAACAACAACAATCAGGAAAAGATTTTTCACAGTCAGAGTAGTTCAGCAGTGGAATAGGCTGCCTAAGGAGGTGGTGAGCTCCCCCTCACTGGCAGTCTTCAAGCAAAGGTTGGATACACACTTTTCTTGGATGCTTTAGGATGCTTAGGGCTGATCCTGCGTTGAGCAGGGGGTTGGACTAGATGGCCTGTATGGCCCCTTCCAAATCTATGATTCTATGATTCTAAGAGCAACACGTCCCGCTTCCCAACCAGGATCGCTTGGGAGATCGTGAGATAAAAATTGCATAGGAAAAGAATACAGGTGCCCCACTTACATTTTTAGATGTTTTTCAGCCATGGTCTTAAAAATATATACAAATAATATATACAAATGTACAAATAAATATACAAATAAATAAATATATACAAATATATACAAATATATATATATATATAGAAAGAAATATACAGATATATACAGATATATACAAATAAATATAAAGGTAAAATTAAATAAATAAAAAACGAATAATATAAATGAATCAAAAAGAATAAATAAATGAATTAATAAAATAAAATAATTAAAATAAATAAATAAGTGAAATAAAATAAATAAAACAATTTAGTTAAAAGGGAGGGAGGGAGGGAGGGAGGGAGGGGATGGGCGGCCAACCAGTCCCAGAAAGCCCCCTCCCTCAAGACCTTCCATCCCCCGACGGAGTAGGCCCCTACAGCGAAAGGCCCAGGAGCCCCTTCTGGAGATCCACGATCAAGACAATTCATCATGACTTGGCTGCGGTGTCCGTGGAGCCTTAGGCCTGAGCTGACAGCAGCAGCATCCACCTCTCCCTGGGACCTGCCACGACGTGGCCCCTTGCCTGGCTGTCACACAATCTGAGTATCTTAGAAGCGAAGCATGGCCAACCTTGGCTAGGATTTGGATGTGAAACCTCCAAGGATCTGGGTGCGAGTCTGATCAGACACCGGACTCCCTGCCAACACGCTCCAACCCATGCAGACCCGCCACAGAACGAAGCCAAACAGGCCCCGTTCCCGCCAACACTCCATAACCAGGACCAATTCCATCAGGCCAGCCAAAAACCTTGTGCAACCACAGATCACACCCGGGTCCAACTAAAGAACCCCATCACTTGGCAAACCAAACCATCTGCAGAGGGCGCCCCCAGAGGTTGCTAAGCCAATTAAAGAACTGGCCCCCTCAGCTCCAGTCATTTCAGGGACTTTCGCCCCCAAACTCCCACTTCCACTGATCTTTCCTTAATGCTCTGGAAGCCGGGCACCGCTGGCCAGTCGGTCTCACCAGAAAAGCTACCACAACCTCAGGTGCCCCTGCGCCATGGGTATCTTGCATGGCAGTGCCATGTGCCTGGCCACTGTGTGCTGCGATATCCTGGCCTAGGAACATGGATGCAGCCCCTGAGACCCAGGTGACTCCCCCTTGACTCTCTTGCAGCATTACGAGCACCAGCGGCATGAGAAAAGTCTGATCCGAAAGCCGGCACTCCCCTGCACGTAACCTCCAACCGCTTGGACCTTGTACGGAGTCCCGAGGGGGAGGCCCTGCAGCGGAACAGTTGGGGCAGCCCAAAGAAGCATCTGCCTCCGAATCCCTGTGGTCATCGATGGGGCACCGACACGGGGAACCTCCCTCCTAATGGTGTCCGGAAGGCGAGCCCCTTGATGTCGAGCCAGGGGATGGGAAGGTAGTATCCGCAGACATCAGTGCACATCACCCCCTGGGCCTGTGGCACACCCACTCCTTCGGCACACGCTTCCCTGCCCCACCACCAGCATTAGCAGCCGCGTTGATGTCTGACCTCCGACAATTCAGAAGGTAGGCTCATAAGGTGGAGACATACACCTTGGCCCAGCTGCTGAACTCCAGTCCCTGAACTGCTGGTCCACAGAGGGAAAGGCCCTCCAGATTAGCATCCTCCATTGTGCCTGAGCCAGCCGAGGGCAGCACGCCCTTCCCGCTGGGCGGACAAGGGCCTGAACCCGTCCCAGCCCTTCAAAGCTCAGCAGGAGGAAGGTGTCTAGAAGCCCGGCAGCCTGAATGGGATGGCTGGACGACTGCTCTGATGCTCTGATCCTCTGAAGGCAGGCAGGCCTTTCTGGTGAATGGGTTTAAACTGTGATGTGTGGGTGTGGGGTGAAAGGGGTGTGAGTGTAAGGAGTCCCACTGGAGGCTTTTCTGCCAACAGTATTACAAACATTTTATTTTTAATAAGTAGAAAACAAACATTATCAAACAGGGAATGAAACAGGGAACCCCCCAAACATTTTAAACAAACTTTTTAAAACAGGGGATGAAACAGGGGATGAAACAGGGAACCCCCCACCCCCACCCCACCCCAAACCACAATTTTAAAGCGCACTAGTCCCCTCTCCAGCACCACCATCTTCTTAGTAGCTGGTAATCTCTGCTGGAAATAACAGCATCTTACTGCTGTCCCAAAGTAAAAGGTAAAGGTAAAGGTATCCCCTGTGCAAGCACCGAGTCATGTCTGACCCTTGGGGTGACGCCCTCTAGCGTTTTCTTGGCAGACTCAATACGGGGTGGTTTGCCAGTGCCTTCCCCAGTCATTACCGTTTACCCCCCAGCAAGCTGGGTACTCATTTTACCGACCTCGGAAGGATGGAAGGCTGAGTCAACCTTGAGCCGGCTGCTGGGATTGAACTCCCAGCCTTATGGGCAAAGCTGTCAGACGGCTGCCTTACCACTCTGCGCCACAAGAGGCTCAAGAGTCCCAAAGTAGACAGAAGCATTTGGGGGAAGACGCTTCTCATAGCCACCACAGTCAAGTCAGCCTCCAAAACTTTAAATGTAGCCATGCTGTCCACCAGTGGAATTATCCCCTGGAACATCAAATAAAATCAGTGCCTATGTCCTCCACTGGAGTAGGTGTCGCCAACACTTCCTGGCTAGCCGCCTCCCCAACCCTTGCCTGTAGAGTGCTTCTGTCTTGTGTTTGTCAATCTCACAGGGGTGTTACTACAGTGAGGCAGTGAGGTCTGTTCAAGTGCTTTCGGACCAGAGAATCGGCTACTTAGTCAAACAACACAAGGATAGTGGCTGAAGACAAGGTTGAACAAAGAACATTAAACTTTATTTCACATAGCACACATAGGCAAAAGGTCACAATCCAAACCGTCTCCTATTTCTGAAAAGGTAACTGGCCATAGCGTCCCGAACCTTGCACCCCTCCGAATAGATCCTTTTTTTTCTGGCTTGAGGGATGGCTGCTGCATCCTCAAGGACTACAGGGTCTGATTCAGCCACTGGGAAGGGGATGTGATGTCCCTTGTCCTCGCAGATGTTGTTCCAAGATGACACATGCGATGATCAATGGTGTCACATTGTCTATATGCACATGGAGTCGTGACATCAAGCGATGGAACCGAGCCTTCAAAGGGCCAAAGGCACGCTCCACGACATTCCTTGCGCGGGAGTGCCTGAGGTTGTAGTAGCTCTGCACATTTGTCCTCGGCCGCTTATAGGGAGTCATGAGCCAGCGTCGTGTGGGGTAGGCTCCATCTCCGAGCACCAAAGCCGGAACACGCACTCCCTCAATGGTGGCGGTGGGGTTGCCGGGGACAAAGACCCCTTGGTCCATGGTTGCCCTGAGGTTCGATTCACGGAACACAAGGGCATCGTGCCTCCTCCCACTCCACCCCACCTCAAAATCTATAAACCGTCCGGAGAAGTCCACGGTTCCTTGAAGGAGAACAGGACAAAAGTCCTTCCTGTTCCCGTGCTCCTTTATGCTTCCCTCAGGTGCTCGGATCGGGATGTGGGTACCGTCAACCGCGGCGAAACAAGGTGGGAACCCGTCTGAGGAAAGAAAAAGAAAAGAATAGACACCAGGGATTAAAGTTAACGTGGGGCGCATCGAGTATTCGTTGCTCACCTATCAAAAATTGTGGGGACACTGAATGTCAGATGTTAACAGAAAACGGGGATAAGATGCTTTTTAGGTAGCTTGCTGCTTCCCAAGGTAGAGCAGGAATGGCAAAAACTCCTATCGGCCAATGCTGGGAACGGCAGGAGACAGATGCATGGTTTTTTCGCATCTGGAGGACTTGCTAGAAAGCCTGGGAATGCTGGAATATGATTCATGAGGAGAGGCAAAAGAGATTGAAAGGGCAATTAGCACAGGATACAATATGGACGTAAGGAAACAGAACAAGAAAACTCCCCCACACGTCCAGCTACTTTGTTCACTGCATGGCAAAAGCAGCTGCTAGGATCCTTCATGCAACAAGATGGAAAACAGAATCATGACCAGCTACTACTGACTGATTAGACAAAGCGTTAGAATACGGGACACCAGCAACACTTGCGTTCTTGAAGCAAAAGGCAAGAACTTTGCAATCCAGAAGAAAGCGGAGTCCCATAGGAGATCAGATTGGGGCGGGGGGGAAGGAGGGGGAGAGAAATCCTGGACTTTCAGACTGGCTATGTAAGCCTGGGGGGAAGAAGCATCAGTCTGTCATCTACGGCGTTAGGGAGATGTACAAGAAGAAGAGAAGCATAGGGAAATGGCAGCCTGATGTGTGTGTGTTTTGTTGTTTTTTCCCTATCTTGGAATAGTAGTCCTGTAATATGCAAGCTGTATCGTTTCTCTCTTTACTGAACCAAAACGGTCTAGTAAAAAAAGAAAAGGGCTCGGAGTCCCTTTCGGCCCCTGCGTTCCCGTCCCTGGGGAGGCCGCGAAAAACAGCGGCACGGGACAAAAAAAGAAAGCAGAGGTTTAAGGGGACGGCCCTGAGTGCCTTTAAAGCCCTGCTCTCTGCTCAAAACACGAACCGCCACCAATTCTTGAAAAGTTCATGGAAGTTTGTGACGGCAGGCTAAAAATCGTCATGAACTTCAGTTGGTGAGCCGCTTGGTGCCCATGCCTACCCCTCGCATTCACTCTCCGTCCACACACACACACACACTCACACTCACACACACACACACACACGTTCTGTCCACCAGAAGGAACGGGCACCCCACCTCAGTCCACACGAAGGGACGAGGCCCCCGGCTCCGTCCATGCGAAGGGACGGGCACCCCAGCTGCGTCCACTTCAGGGGACGTGCACCCGTGCTCCGGCCATCTGAAGGGTCGGGCACTGTGCTCCGTTCATCTGTGTGGACTGGCACTCAAACTCTGTCCCTGCGAACGGATGGGCTCGCAAGCCCTGTCCGTCCAGACAGAGGAGCGCTCAAGCCCTGTCCGCCGCAGCAGATGGGCACTCAAGCCCTGTCCGTCGAAACGAATGGGCGTTCGGTCCCTGTCCCTCGGAACGGATGGGCACGCAGGGTTGCACTCACTCACTCGCTCACTCACACTCTCACTCTGCATCCCTACGCAACCCCCTCCCCCCAGCTACCTGCCACTGATGCCCACCCCCCCCCCCCGGCCGACTGCCGCCAGCTTCTGCCAGCCAACGTCATCAGGAGCTTCAGGCGTGGCATCACGCCATGCTTCGGGTCCCCTGGTGCCCCCTGCTTAGCAAGCCCTTCCGCCTCCGCGGAAGAACTTGCCTTCTGGATGCTCCCCCGTCTCTTCGCACGTGGCCCTCCTCTCCCGATCAGCTCTCCTCCTCTCTGGATGGCCTCGATCTGCAAGCTTCCTCAGTCTGCTGAAGAAACAGACAACAAGTCTACAAGGCCAGTCTGAGAACTCAGGGCCCCTTCCACCTCAGCCCGCTCTCCTTCCCACTTCCCGAAAGAGCACACAGTGAGCCCAAGGTTTAGCTCTCCCAGACACTGCCTTCCCCGTTGCTGGCATACAGGTCACAAGCCCTCCTTGCCCAACCCACCCACTGGGGACCAGGAGGGGCAGAGAGGCAAGCGAAGGAGTTGGGGAACATCGCTCACCTCTTTCAGTGGCCACGACTCCCTTGAGGGCTTGCAGGAGAACCTCATCAAAACTCCCCCGGGGTATCCCTACAAGGAAAACCCGTGGTAAGCAGGGACGGCTTCTGCCCTTCCCTCCACCGGCATCCTCCAGGCTCCTCCACTGCCTTCGGTTGGCCAGCATCAACTGGCGGCTGCAAGCCCGAGTTCATCTATTTCAACCTGTGCACTACCTCCCCTTCATACCTTAACTAAGGGAGCCCCTCCTCACACACACACACACACACACACACACACACACACCACTCCATTCACACCACTCCCTGCCCCACTCAAACCATCCCCTAGGCATGGGCACCAACCAGGGATATGCGGTTAGGTTCCTGGCTGAACTAGGGACGGAACCGCAATCCGAACGGCGCGTCGGGAGGAGAAATAAGGGGCCGAAGAGGACTAGGAGTTGCCTTGCAGCTTCGCATATGAAGTCCTACAAACCAGCGGCAGCACCGGTTGAGAGTACGGACTGGATTCCGGACCCTCAAGGAAGGAAGCAGTGTGAAAACAGAGAGAATGGACCCTAAGGAAGCCATTCATAAGGACTGAGGATTTAAAAAAAAAAACTGCTGAGAATGATCCAGAGGAAAGATCAAGAGTAAAGCTTGAGACTGCTTGCTAAACATATCGTTTCAGTCTCGAAAGAGACCAAGCCCATCGCTTTGGCCAATGGCTTCGATACGCAAACTTCAAAAGAAAAAAAACAGAATGAGACAGTGTAATTTTGGAGAGGGGAAGGAACGGCAAATTATTAAGGCTGAAGGGAAGACTGTAGCTTGGCTAATTTAACCTCCAGCAGGCTCTACAAGGGAATAACCAGTGACTGTAGGAGGCCTGCTTATGCTCATTTGCTAGCGGGCCATTCAAAACATATCGTTATTGCAGGGTGACTCCAGAAGTTGACAAGTTAAAGACTGCGCGCCACAATGGGCTTGAAGCCTTGGAAAGAAGAGAAGCCTGGCCCAGTGGGAGTCATTGTGGGGACACTGAATGTCAGATGTTAACAGAAAACGGGGATAAGATGCTTTTTACGTAGCTTGCTGCTTCCCAAGGTAGAGCAGGAATGGCAAAAACTCCTATCAGCCAATGCTGGGAACGGCAGGAGACAGATGCATGGTTTTTTCGCATCTGGAGGACTTGCTAGAAAGCCTGGGAATGCTGGAATATGATTCAGGAGGAGAGGCAAAAGAGATTGAAAGGGCAATTAGCACAGGATACAATATGGACGTAAGGAAACAGAACAAGAAAACTCCTCCACACGTCTAGCTACTTTGTTCAATGCATGGCAAAAGCAGCTGCTAGGATCCTTCATGCAACAAGATGGAAAACAGAATCATGACCAGCTACTACTGACTGATTAGACAAAGCGTTAGAATACGGGACACCAGCAACACTTGCGTTCTTGAAGCAAAAGGCAAGAACTTTGCAATCCAGAAGAAAGGGGAGTCCCATAGGAGAGCAGATTGGGGCGGGGGGGAAGGAGGTGGAGAGAAATCCTGGACTTTCAGACTGGCTATGTAAGCCTGGGGGGAAGAAGCATCAGTCTGTCATCTACAGCGTTAGGGAGATGTACAAGAAGAAGAGAAGCATAGGGAAATGGCAGCCTGATGTGTGTGTGTTTTGTTGTTTTTTCCCTATCTTGGAATAGTCGTCCTGTAATATGCAAGCTGTAGCATTTCTCTCTTTACTGAACCAAAACGGTCTAGTCAAAAAAGAAAAGGGCTCGGAGTCCCTTTCGGCCCCTGCGTTCCCGTCCCCGGGGAGGCCGCGACAAACAGCGGCACGGGACAAAAAAAGAAAGCAGAGGTTTAAGGGGACGGCCCTGAGTGCCTTTAAAGCCCTGCTCTCTGCTCAAAACACGAACCGCCACCAATTCTGGAAAAGTTCATGGAAGTTTGTGACGGCAGGCTAAAAATCGTCATGAACTTCAGTTGGTGAGCCGCTTGGTGCCCATGCCTACCCCTCGCATTCACTCTCCGTCCACACACACACACACACTCACACACACACACACACACGTTCTGTCCACCAGAAAGAACGGGCACCCCACCTCAGTCCACACGAAGGGACGAGGCCCCCGGCTCCGTCCCTGCGAAGGGACGGGCACCCCAGCTGCGTCCACTTCAGGGGACGTGCACCCGTGCTCCGGCCATCTGAAGGGTCGGGCACTGTGCTCCGTTCATCTGTGTGGACTGGCACTCAAACTCTGTCCCTGCGAACGGATGGGCTCGCAAGCCCTGTCCGTCCAGACAGAGGAGCGCTCAAGCCCTGTCCGCCGCAGCAGATGGGCACTCAAGCCCTGTCCGTCGAAACGAATGGGCGTTTGGTCCCTGTCCGTCGGAACGGATGGGCACGCAGGGTTGCACTCACTCACTCGCTCACTCACACTCTCACTCTGCATCCCTACGCAACCCCCTCCCCCCAGCTACCTGCCACTGATGCCCACCCCCACCCCCCGGCCGACTGCCGCCAGCTTCTACCAGCCAACGTCATCAGGAGCTTCAGGCGTGGCATCACGCCAGGCTTCGGGTCGCCTGGTGCCCCCTGCTTAGCAAGCCCTTCCGCTTCCACGGAAGAACTTGCCTTCTGGATGCTCCCCCGTCTCTTCGCACGTGGCCCTCCTCTCCCGATCAGCTCTCCTCCTCTTTGGATGGCCTCGATCTGCAAGCTTCCTCAGTCTGCTGAAGAAACAGACAACAAGTCTACAAGGCCAGTCTGAGAACTCAGGGCCCGTTCCACCTCAGCCCGCTCCCCTTCCCACTTCCCGAAAGAGCACACAGTGAGCCCAAGGTTTAGCTCTCCCAGACACTGCCTTCCCCGTTGCTGGCATACAGGTCACAAGCCCTCCTTGCCCAACCCACCCACTGGGGACCAGGAGGGGCAGAGAGGCAAGCGAAGGAGTTGGGGAACATCGCTCACCTCTTTCAGTGGCCACGACTCCCTTGAGGGCTTGCAGGAGAACCTCATCAAAACTCCCCCGGGGTATCCCTACAAGGAAAACCCGTGGTAATCAGGGACGGCTCCTGCCCTTCCCTCCACCGGCATCCTCCAGGCTCCTCCACTGCCTTCGGTTGGCCAGCATCAACTGGCGGCTGCAAGCCCGAGTACATCTATTTCAACCTGTGCACTACCTCCCCTTCATACCTTAACTAAGGGAGCCCCTCCTCACACACACACACACACACACACACACACACACCACTCCATTCACACCACTCCCTGCCCCACTCAAACCATCCCCTAGGCATGGGCACCAACCAGGGATATGCGGTTAGGTTCCTGGCTGAACTAGGGACGGAACCGCAATCCGAACGGCGCGTCGGGAGGAGAAATAAGGGGCCGAAGAGGACTAGGAGTTGCCTTGCAGCTTCGCATATGAAGTCCTACAAACCAGCGGCAGCACCGGTTGAGAGTACGGACTGGATTCCGGACCCTCAAGGAAGGAAGCAGTGTGAAAACAGAGAGAATGGACCCTAAGGAAGCCATTCATAAGGACTGAGGATTTAAAAAAAAAAAACTGCTGAGAATGATCCAGAGGAAAGATCAAGAGTAAAGCTTGAGACTGCTTGCTAAACATATCGTTTCAGTGTCAAAAGAGACCAAGCCCCTCGCTTTGGCCAATGCCTTCGATACGCAAACTTCAAAAGAAAAAAAACAGAATGAGACAGTGTAATTTTGGAGAGGGGAAGGAACGGCAAATTATTAAGGCTGAAGGGAAGACTGTAGCTTGGCTAATTTAACCTCCAGCAGGCTCTACAAGGGAATAACCAGTGACTGTAGGAGGCCTGCTTATTCTCATTTGCTAGCGGGCCATTCAAAACATATCGTTATTGCAGGGTGACTCCAGAAGTTGACAAGTTAAAGACTGCGCGCCACAATGGGCTTGAAGCCTTGGAAAGAAGAGAAGCCTGGCCCAGTGGGAGTCATTGTGGGGACACTGAATGTCAGATGTTAACAGAAAACGGGGATAAGATGCTTTTTAGGTAGCTTGCTGCTTCCCAAGGTAGAGCAGGAATGGCAAGAACTCCTATCAGCCAATGCTGGGAACGGCAGGAGACAGATGCATGGTTTTTTCGCATCTGGAGGACTTCCTAGAAAGCCTGGGAATGCTGGAATATGATTCATGAGGAGAGGCAAAAGAGATTGAAAGGGCAATTAGCACAGTATACAATATGGACATAAGGAAACAGAACAAGAAAACTCCTCCACACATCTAGCTACTTTGTTCAATCCATGGCAAAAGCAGCTGCTAGGATCCTTCATGCAACAAGATGGAAAACAGAATCCTGACCAGCTACTACTGACTGATTAGACAAAGCGTTAGAATACGGGACACCAGCAACACTTGCGTTCTTGAAGCAAAAGGCAAGAACTTTGCAATCCAGAAGAAAGCGGAGTCCCATAGGAGATCAGATTGGGGCGGGGGGGAAGGAGGTGGAGAGAAATCCTGGACTTTCAGACTGGCTATGTAAGCCTGGGGGGAAGAAGCATCAGTCTGTCATCTACGGCGTTAGGGAGATGTACAAGAAGAAGAGAAGCATAGGGAAATGGCAGCCTCGTGTGTGTGTGTTTTGTTGTTTTTTCCCTATCTTGGAATAGTAGTCCTGTAATATGCAAGCTGTAGCATTTCTCTCTTTACTGAACCAAAACGGTGTTGGTATAATGTACCTAGTGACAGCTAACAGCGTGAAGTTGATCAAACTGATCTAACTGACAGGTACTGATCATGTGAGAAGTGTCAGGTGCACAGGAATGACACAGCACAAATGCTTCTATTGGCTGGATAGAAAGCTGATGCAATACTAAGAGAAGGTTGCATGTACATAGGTTGTGTATATAAGGAGTGATGGGGAAGCTGTCTCTGTCTCTCTGAAATGCCATTGTGCGCGCAGCACTCTGCTGGATAACATGTAAATATTCTGTACATAAAAAGGTTAAGAAACCTACAAACCTGTGTTGCTTGTGTTCATCTGTCACATCGAAGTGACACACCACTACAACGGTTTCCGCTTCACAGCAACGCCAACAGGGTTATGGGCCCAGAGGTTGCGTTGCAGTGGTGAGTTTGTGGCAGTGGTGTTATCCTGAGTGCTTGGATGCCTGCTGAGGAGAAGGAGTCGTCTGCCGGTACTGAAGGTACGGAGGCAGGCGGGAAGAGAGACGTGTTGATGAGTTCTCCAGCTGTGATGACGAGCACAGCTGCTATCCCCGTGGAGAAGCTCAACTCGGAAAACTACAATGTGTGGGCGCTGCGGATGAAGCATTATCTAACCAGAGAAGGGCTCTGGAGGTATGTGGAGAATCCCCCTCCCAGTCCGAGTTCACAGGAAGAAGTGGCTGATAAGAGGGCTCTTGCTACAATTGTGTTAGCTGTGGATGATCAACAATTGCTGCATATCTACAATGCTGACTCTGCGAGCGAGGCATGGACTGCTCTGAGCAATGTTTATCTCCAGGACTCGGCCGGTACACTGATATCTCTGTCAAGGAGGTTGTACAGAACTCAGATGATGCCAGGTCGGTCTGTGAGATCACATATTGATGCTCTGGGTGAGTGCTTTCGAAATTTGGAGCTTAGAGGAAAAGCTACTTCGAAATTGGATCGCATTTTCATTCTGCTTTCATCTCTGTTACCTGAGTTTGAACCTGTCGTTTCCAGCCTGGAGGGCGATGAAGCAAGTGATTTGGAATGGAGCCAAGTCACTGGGCGGCTACAAGATTTTGAGTCCAGGCAAGTTGCCAAGGGAGTCTTATCTGTGTCTGGGCATATGGCCAAAGGAAAATCGACTTCGTCTGTGGAATGTAAAGAATATTCCGGCTCCCAGGTGGCTGCTGTCTATGCTAAACCAAAGGCCAAGCATGCGAGCAACTTCCAAAAGCAGGAGAAGGTGTCCGGGAGAGTGAGAAAGTGCTGGATTTGTCAGTCAACGGGACACATTGCTCGTTTCTGTTCAAAGGCTAATTCCCAATCGGTGAAGGATGTTACAAATAGTGCCCAGAGGACAATGGGTACTGCTACGATCAAGCTCGTGAACACAGCATTACCCTCAGGAGGGGACTGGGTAATTGACAGCGGAGCTACAGGGATCTTCTGCAATGACCAGAGGCTGCTGACAGACATTCAGACATCTCAGCTAAAGGAAGTGCGGCTGGCTGATGGGCAAACAACAGAAGTTGTCTGTATGGGTTCACTATATCTCCCACACCTTAATTGTACTTTTAAGAATGTAATGTGTGTTCCCTCACTTCGTTCCAATCTCCTAAGTGTGTCTGTCTTAACAAGTGAAATGTTTGATGTCATATTCACTAATAAGGGGTGTTCAATTTGGAAAGAAGGAAAGGAGTTGGTGCAGGGGTGTTTGTCTGATGGTGTGTATCTGTTGAAGGAGACTTCAGAAAGTGCACAGGTTGTTGATAACACTCCCATTCACAATAATTGTATACATTTATTGCACCGAAGGGCTGGGCATATAGGATACTCAGCATTGAAAAAAACCTTAGATATTCTTGGGGTTGGTGACATCTCGGAGTGTACAAATTATTTGGATTGCCAGGTGTGTAAGGAAGTAAAAGCCAAGGCGTATCCAGTGGCTAGAAGAAGCACAAGAGTAACACACAGACCTCTTGAGCTAATACACATGGATCTTATGGGAAAGATGCCATCTAGTGTCTCAGGACGGCAGTACATGCTTTGTATAGTGGACGATTATAGCAGGTTCTGCTGGACACTAACTATGAGGCACAAGTCAGACACATTCAAGCTATTTAAAACCTGGTGTCTTAAAACACAAAAGCAGTTGGGGTGTCAACTGTCCTCCATACAAACAGATTTTGGGGGTGAGTTTATTTCTCATGATTTTGAGCAGTGGCTGGAGAAAAATGGCATCAGCCATAGGATAGCAAATCCTGGGTGTCCCAGTGAAAATGGAGTGGCTGAAAGACATATAGGCAGACTGCAGACAGTCATGTGGTGTATGTTAAAAGACACAAGGTCATCTACGTGTCTGTGGGCAGAGGCTGTCAGTGCGGCCTGTTATGTATGTAACCGTGTGTGGTCGAGTTCTGTTAATCACATTCCATACTTCCTATTGTATGGAAAACTGCCTAAGTTGAACTACTTGCGAGTGTTTGGGTCTGGGGCTTGGGTGTCCATTCCCAAAGCAAAGAGAACTAAGGCAGGGCCACGGTCATAGTTTCTGAAATTCATTGGCTATCAGTCTGGAATGAAGGCATATCGTTTTCAAGAGGGACAAGCTGGAGTGAGGTTCAGCCGTTCTGCTTCATTCAATGAGCAGAATAACTGGTCTCACATACAGAGTCCTGAAATGGCTATGCTGCCAGTTACTCCAGATGCTGGTGAAACAAATCACAATGACCAGGGAGGTCAAATGCCTGTTCCATCTCAGCAGATGCAGGCAAGCTCAGAGACTAAGCCAAGTGTCAGAGCAACTCTTAGAAAGACTGCAGGGGTTCCACCAAACCGCTTGCAGTATGAGACTCTGGGAACTCCAGTGATAAACTTTGTTGGCACACAGGAGCCAGAGAGTTTCAAGGAAATTCTGAGTTTTGCAGAACCAGAAAGGGGCGCCTGGCTAGGAGCCATGCAGGCGGAATTTGACTCACTGGTAAACAACGAAGTATTCACAGAGGCAGAGTTGCCTGAAGGAAAAAAGCCTATATCTTGTAAATGGGTTTATCGTCTGAAGCAAAAGGCAGACGGTTCTTCACAGGCAAAAGCTAGGCTTGTGGCAAGAGGTTTTTCACAAAAATTCGGGACTGATTTCACAGAAAGTTATGCACCCACAGCAAGGTTCGAAGCGGTGCGTAGTGTGCTTGTGAAGGCCAGCATTAGTAAGATGAGAGTCACACATCTTGATTTTGACACTGCATTTTTGAATTCTCCTCTTAGGGAAGAATTGTATATGGAGCAAATAGAAGGGTTTCCTTGTTCGCATGAACATTTAGTGCTTCGCCTGAATAAGAGCATATCTGGGCTCAGGCAAGCAGCCCATTGTTGGAATAGGACGTTAAGTGAAGCTCTGATAGAATTGGGGTTTCAGCAGTCAGTGGCAGAGCAATGTCTCTTTACCAAAGTTGACAGCTCTGGTGAACAGTACTTGCTCATATTTGTGGATGATGTGCTCCATGTACATGCCACTGATGCACAGGCAGAATGGTTTCAAAACACAATTGGAAACAAGTTCAAATTAAAGTGCTTAGGGGCTGTAAAAGCATACTTGGGACTTGAAATTTCACAAAGCGAGAATGGATGTTATGAGCTCTGTCAGAGTAAAAAGATTGAAAAATTGCTAGAGCAATGTGGAATGGCAGAGGCTCATGAGGCGAGAACACCTATGTCAACAGGGTGTCCTAAAGAATCTAAAGATGATTGTTTTCCACATAAAGCCTTATTTCACTCTTTAATTGGCACATTGATGTATTTAGCCAATTGGTCACGTCCTGACATAATGTTTGCTGTACATTGGTTAAGCCAGCAATGCTCCAATCCCTGTAAAAAGGATTGGGTGGCAGCTAAGCACATTTTGAGATATTTAAAGAGAACGAAAAACATGAAACTTAAGCTAAATGTCTCTAAAGGTACAAGTGTATATGCCTATTCTGATGCAAGCTGGGGCGATGATCTAGGGACAGGAAAGTCTACTACAGGTTATGTGATATATTGTTATGGTGCCTTGATAGTGTGGAAGACACAAAAACAATCACTTATAGCTACGAGTTCCGCTGAAGCAGAGTATTCAGCGCTAAGCCAATGTATATTGGAATTAGAGTGGATTTCACAACTGTTTAAGGATCTGCATATTGAGTTTGCTAAACCAATATCAGTATTCTGTGACAACACAGCTGTACAGGAAATAGCACACAATAAAGTTTTGAAAGGACGTAGCAAGCACATAGTGATACGCTATCAGACTGTTAAACAATCTGTAAATAGTGGTTTCATCCAGATACGAAATTGCAGAACTGATGAGAATGTATCTGATGTATTCACAAAGCCTGTATGTATAAACAAACATGAACTGTTTAGTAACATGTTAGGACTTTACTCTGTTATCTGAGGAGGGGTGTTGGTATAATGTACCTAGTGACAGCTAACAGCGTGAAGTTGATCAAACTGATCTAACTGACAGGTACTGATCATGTGAGAAGTGTCAGGTGCACAGGAATGACACAGCACAAATGCTTCTATTGGCTGGATAGAAAGCTGATGCAATACTAAGAGAAGGTTGCATGTACATAGGTTGTGTATATAAGGAGTGATGGGGAAGCTGTCTCTGTCTCTCTGAAATGCCATTGTGCGCGCAGCACTCTGCTGGATAACATGTAAATATTCTGTACATAAAAAGGTTAAGAAACCTACAAACCTGTGTTGCTTGTGTTCATCTGTCACATCGAAGTGACACACCACTACAACGGTTTCCGCTTCACAGCAACGCCAACAAACGGTCCAGTAAAAAAAGAAAAGGGCTCGGAGTCCCTTTCGGCCCCTGCGTTCCCGTCCCCGGGGAGGCCGCGAAAAACAGCGGCACGGGACAAAAAAAGAAAGCAGAGGTTTAAGGGGACGGCCCTGAGTGCCTTTAAAGCCCTGCTCTCTGCTCAAAACACGAACCGCCACCAATTCTGGAAAAGTTCATGGAAGTTTGTGACGGCAGGCTAAAAATCGTCATGAACTTCAGTTGGTGAGCCGCTTGGTGCCCATGCCTACCCCTCGCATTCACTCTCCGTCCACACACACACACACACTCACACACACACACACACACACACACACACACACACACACACACACCACTCCATTCACACCACTCCCTGCCCCACTCAAACCATCCCCTAGGCATGGGCACCAACCAGGGATATGCGGTTAGGTTCCTGGCTGAACTAGGGACGGAACCGCAATCCGAACGGCGCGTCGGGAGGAGAAATAAGGGGCCGAAGAGGACTAGGAGTTGCCTTGCAGCTTCGCATATGAAGTCCTACAAACCAGCGGCAGCACCGGTTGAGAGTACGGACTGGATTCCGGACCCTCAAGGAAGGAAGCAGGGTGAAAACAGAGAGAATGGACCCTAAGGAAGCCATTCATAAGGACTGAGGATTTTAAAAAAAAAACTGCTGAGAATGATCCAGAGGAAAGATCAAGAGTAAAGCTTGAGACTGCTTGCTAAACATATCGTTTCAGTGTCAAAAGAGACCAAGCCCATCGCTTTGGCCAATGACTTCGATACGCAAACTTCAAAAGAAAAAAAACAGAATGAGACAGTGTAATTTTGGATAGGGGAAGGAACGGCAAATTATTAAGGCTGAAGGGAAGACTGTAGCTTGGCTAATTTAACCTCCAGCAGGCTCTACAAGGGAATAACCAGTGACTGTAGGAGGCCTGCTTATTCTCATTTGCTAGCGGGCCATTCAAAACATATCGTTATTGCAGGGTGACTCCAGAAGTTGACAAGTTAAAGACTGCGCGCCACAATGGGCTTGAAGCCTTGGAAAGAAGAGAAGCCTGGCCCAGTGGGAGTCATTGTGGGGACACTGAATGTCAGATGTTAACAGAAAACGGGGATAAGATGCTTTTTAGGTAGCTTGCTGCTTCCCAAGGTAGAGCAGGAATGGCAAGAACTCCTATCAGCCAATGCTGGGAACGGCAGGAGACAGATGCATGGTTTTTTCGCATCTGGAGGACTTCCTAGAAAGCCTGGGAATGCTGGAATATGATTCATGAGGAGAGGCAAAAGAGATTGGAAGGGCAATTAGCACAGTATACAATATGGACATAAGGAAACAGAACAAGAAAACTCCTCCACACGTCTAGCTACTTTGTTCAATGCATGGCAAAAGCAGCTGCTAGGATCCTTCATGCAACAAGATGGAAAACAGAATCCTGACCAGCTACTACTGACTGATTAGACAAAGCGTTAGAATACGGGACACCAGCAACACTTGCGTTCTTGAAGCAAAAGGCAAGAACTTTGCAATCCAGAAGAAAGCGGAGTCCCATAGGAGATCAGATTGGGGCGGGGGGGAAGGAGGGGGAGAGAAATCCTGGACTTTCAGACTGGCTATGTAAGCCTGGGGGGAAGAAGCATCAGTGTGTCATCTACGGCGTTAGGGAGATGTACAAGAAGAAGAGAAGCATAGGGAAATGGCAGCCTCATGTGTGTGTGTTTTGTTGTTTTTTCCCTATCTTGGAATAGTCGTCCTGTAATATGCAAGCTGTATCGTTTCTCTCTTTACTGAACCAAAACGGTCTAGTAAAAAAAGAAAAGGGCTCGGAGTCCCTTTCGGCCCCTGCGTTCCCGTCCCCGGGGAGGCCGCGAAAAACAGCGGCACGGGACAAAAAAAGAAAGCAGAGGTTTAAGGGGACGGCCTGTTAAGTGTGGCAGGGCCCCCTGCCTCATTGACAAGCACACTGTCTTCTATAACCAATGGCACCACGCACTAGTCTAGGCTTAAGCTACACATTGCGTCTTTCAGACCCACTGGGTGTCTCCCACCACGGTAACGTGCGATAGGGAACCCCACCATCATGCATCTGACCTTCGCTAAGGCAGAGCTGAGGTTTGCCCTTTCATGTGCTGCATATACTGTGAATTAGGGCTCCTCTTCCTCCTCCTCTGATCACGAGCTGTAGATACCGTGAATCAGTCGAGGTTTGCAGGTGCTCCTCCTGACTTCAGGCACTCCCGTTAAGTGCAGGGCAAGAAAGGACACCGTGCCAACCCCCCCCCTTTTTGTTTCCTCCTGTTCATGTGCTGTATATACCGTGAATCAGGGTTGGTGCAGGCTGTAATCACTCTGCAGAGACAGAGGACACAGGCCTGGTCTTTCTATTGCTGCATACCGGAGCTCGGTGCCAGCAATCTTTGGGTTAATTCTTGGGTGCGTTGCCTGTAGGATTTCCCCTCTCTCTTTGAGTGTTTGGGTAACTGCTGCCATAAGGGATGGCTGCAAAGATTGTTCTTGCTGAAGCCTTTCAGAGCAAGGACAGGGTAGACCAGCTGACCAAGTGGGTCATGTCAAAGGGGTACAACCCCTGGAAACCTGGGTTCTTTAAAGACCCAAATCCCCTGGAGAAACTTACAGAGACTTTTCAGTCATACTGTGACTCCAGGAGGCTGAAACTGGGAAGTGTGAGTACCCACGCTGCCTGGGGTCTCTACATTGCACTGCAGGACAGTGTGGCACAGATTAGAGAACTCCAAACAGCATCGGAAAGTTTGGAACGGGACCTCCGACTAGCATTGGAAAATCAGGAGCGTGAGTATGCACTCAAGCTCTCTGATACAGAAACTCGCCTTGAGTCCCTGGGAAAAGATCTTGAGAGAGAAATTGGGGAGCGAGACGCTGTAATTAGCAAGCTCCACTGAAAAATAGAACAGTTGCAAGGAGAGAAGTTTGACTTGCTGGTGGACAAAAACCACTATGCAAATCTGGTACAGGAGAAAGATCTCCAGTGCCAACAGGCTCTTCTGAGAGCAGAAGAGGCCTCTGCTAAGATGGAAGAATTGGGCAAGCTGCATGATCAGGCACAGAGTGCAGCACAATTTCTGGCTAGGGAAAAAGCAGCACAAGTCTCTGCCATAAGCCATGATGTGTGCCGCCGTGAAATTGAAAGTCTGAAGCAGAAATTGGGGCTTCAGACTGCTCTCATTGCAACTGTGCACCCCGAGACACTCCCTTCCCTGCCAGACCTGTCTCACACCGAGCAGGTACTGCCAGCAGAGGCTGTCTCACATCCGCCAATCCACCTTGATTGGACGGAAACCCCCACTCCGGTCCATCCTGTCCAGCATGAGACAGTCCGGAGGCACATGGCAAACGGCCGTGTCGAGGTTACCAACCAGGAGAGAGTCATGATTTGGAAGCCTCATGAAGCGAAGGCTATTGGTGACCAGTTGGGCCCTCTCAACAGGGACACTGGCGTGCAATGGCTGTATTCAACCCTAGAGCAGTACCCCACTGCCAGCGGGGAGGATCTGTGCCAATTGGTAAGGGTGTGTGCTACTGGACCAGACACACAAGCCTTACGGAATGGCCTACTCCAACGTAATATGGCACAGTTAGGTCCAATGAATTGGGCCCGTGAAATAGCCAAGTTGCTATGGCCAGGCCAATCAGCAGAGCTACTGTTCCTCATGGACAAGCAAGGCCCGGATGAGAACCCTGAAAGCTATTCAAGCCGCAAGTGCTTTCTTGCGCAGTTAGCTGAGAAGGTTCAGGCAAATGCCCAGGGTATATGGAACTTTAATGTAGACAATTTTAAGACCCTGTTCTACAATGGTCTCAACACCAGAACAAAAATTGCTATAGGCTTGTTCAACCCGACCAACATCACTTGGTATGCGCTCAAGGAGAAGGTACGGCTTGCTGGCGACCTTTTCCGTGAGGCGGCCTATGCTCAAGGTTCTCGAGTCAAGCATCCCAAGAAAGGCTCCCAGGAACCAGTGCAGGCGGTCACTTATGCCAACAGTGGCTCGCATTTGAAACGTAGAAGAAACAGGAGACACAGCAGCTTTGGAGCAGGGAAAAAGCTCTCTGGCCAAAGTGCAGAGTCTTCCCTTGGCACCCAAACTGCTGTGCCTCCCCCAACACCTCTTGGGAACCCTCAGCAGGCAGTTCCCTCTGCCCAGAAACAGCCTCAGCACCCGGAAACCTGCCTAAGGAGATACTTCTGGGCCGGGCTCAAGGAGGCCAGATTGGACATGGCCCAGTTCAACAGGCAGCCTCTGGGAAAACTAGCCCTTGCCTATGGGAAGCTTACTGCCAACTCAGCAGAGCGCCCACAGCCACCTTCCCCTGCCCAAAACAGGGATAAGAAACAGAGTGGTTTTTCTTATAGTAACTTCCCCCAGAATAATCCCAAACCTAATAGAGATTCTGCCCTTCGGCAGCAGAATAAAATTAGTGACCGGATTTTTCTGTGGCGGGAACTTAGAAATACTGGGGCAGACATGACCCAGTATGATAACCAACCCACATCTGTGCTCATGTGTGCTTTTGTAAAGGCCATTAGAGAGAAAAGGAACAGAGACATACTTAGATATGAGCTACAGAAAACTAGACCCCTAGAAATTACTTCTGAATCCCCTAAGGATTGGCAGAAGGAAATAGAGAAATTTAAAACTCTTACCCAGAAACAAGATCTAGAAATTAAGGATCTTAATGAGAAAAACAAGGAATTCCAGGGTGAACTTTTAAAAGTAAAAACACATTTGCAAAATGTACTGGATTTCCAAAGCCGCACAGGTAGTAAATTGAAAAGAAAATACAGCAGATCCAGCAACCCAGCTTCACCTCTTGTCTTTAAAGAAGAGGAAATATTCTCAGTTCCCACATCTCAGAGTCAGGAAGGAAACCCTGCCTCTGAACCTGTACAGAGTTCCAAAATCCAAGTTCACAATAATTGTTCAACATGTGTGCTTCCATTTTTACTTTTAAACCTCCAAATTTTAAATTTGGCTGCAATTGGTAGAGCCTCCACTGATAGTTGCATTCACACTGAAACAGCTACTATTTTGCAATCTTAAAACAGACTCTCTTTGTCTAACTGCCTTCCTAGGCACTCAGGCCTATGACTCATGCCTTGCTCTCCCCCAGGGAAGCAACTAATCTACATAACTAAGAAACTTTAACAGCACAGAAAGTATTCTTTCTTCTCAAATCCAGAAGGGAAAAAGTTTTGTTTCTTTAAAGACTGACCCCCACCTCAGGGAAGCAAGGGGGGGATGTCACAGATCCTCTTTGGGAAATGCGTCCTTTACAGATTTTTCTTCCCTTTTACATTTTGTCTTTTTATTTTTAATTGGCAATTAGAACATCTTTTTGTCATTTTTTTTTGTTTTGAATGAAAATCTAGCTTATCAGGCAGCCAATAAAGACCCTCTGCCCATGCACAGGAACAGTCTTTCCCTTTAAGGATACCAGGTTGCTCTGCCTAAGAATGGGAGCATCTGGTTGAAGTATTTCCACTGTGTCCAAGGAATGGAAAGGACAATCGGACAATCCCCAGGAGGATTGTGCCACTGAAGAGCCCCTGGAGGTCAAACCTCCAGCCCCCACCACAACCGTTGTGGTCAAACAACTCTCCCTGAGCAATTCAGGAGAGCCTGCTTTGGAAGGTGTAGCAGAAACCTTCCTCCAGTTTGATCCAGGGTAAAGGGAAATAGGGACAAAGACCTTGCCTGCTCTCGGACGCAAGGGGGGGGGGAGGCCCTTTCCTGAGGCATTTTGCACCTGTGTATATAGCCCCTGCTACAACCCCCGTTCCTTTCTCCTTCTAGTCTTTGCTGTGCTCTCTCTTGGAAATGCTTCCCCTACTCTTCCTCCTCAACAGGAGATTATTGTTCCCTCTTCCCCACAGCCCCCACCTTTGACCTCCTCTCCCCAAGCCTAAAACACCAGATTCTCGTTTTCCCTGTCCAGCTCCCTGGGTTCCCGCTGCTCGGGAATCCATAACCAAACCTGTCAGCTTGTTTCCCTGCTACAGATTTCCCGCAGATGCCAATTGTTCCCGGTTTGCCCCAAAGATCTCGCGGCTCCCCTATTGTAAGCCTTGACACGAATAATGCTTGATGCCACCCTCCCTGGGAGACTTTGCTGCAGCCGCTCTGCCGCCACTCTTTTCCTGGAAGCAAGGGGGGGAGGGCATCAGAAGACCTTGCCAACCTGCCAAGAAGATTCTTGGGAGGGAGGGGTGGGAACGGGAATAATTTGCCTCTGCATTTATTGGGAAGGTGACTGCCACCTCTGCCACCCTACATTTTTGCTGTAAATATACATTTTTCATTGTGTACAATGTATCCATTTTTTTAGATTGAGAATGTAGCAAATAGTTTGCTAGTTTATGTATGTAAGTTTTGCTAAATTGCTTAGCTTTACCTTGTTCTTATTGCATTGCTTATTAGAGGCCATTGCTTAGTTCATTGTCTAACTTTTTAGTTTCTGCCACTTTCTGCCTGCTTCATAGTAATTGCTTGATATTCATTGCCAGCATTTTTAGGAATGCCTAGTGCTTGCATTCTAAAATATTGCTCAGGTACTGCCCACAGTTTCCTGCCTGCATAGAATTTGGTTTTCCCTGCATTTGCTTTTTGTCTATTGTTTGCTAGATTGCCTTGCTCAACGTATTAGTTTGCATTGGTTCATTGCTTTATTCATATGGTGGAGACCTCACGCTTAGCTAGTTCATAGTTCATGTATGTTACATTTAATTTTGAGTGGTAGTGGTAAAGAGGAACTGCAACTTCACAGCTTTCCTTAAGTCACCCAAACCCCTCCTAAATGTGTTTTGTTTTTAATTTGGCTTAAGTTTTTGTAGTTTTTGTAGTGGCAGAAGATGGCCCCACTTTTCTCTCTGAATTTCTAGGCTGAATTTCAATCTTTGCCACCACTAATGCAGTATATATTGGTCTGGAGCGAATAAATGGAAATAAAATTCGCTCCAGAGGGGGGGATTGTTAAGTGTGGCAGGGCCCCCTGCCTCATTGACAAGCACACTGTCTTCTATAACCAATGGCACCACGCACTAGTCTAGGCTTAAGCTAAAGCCAAGACAACACTGCTAGGGTCGGCCAAGCCAGGCCAGACTCCATCTCTGCCTTAGGTTTGGAATGACAGCCTTTGCCTGACCCAGAGGTGCCTCTGGACTCAAGCTCGCATCAGCTCCCCCCCCCCCCCATTGTATTTCTAAGCGAGTGGACTGGCTTCCTCCTGTTTGCCTAAGGGCTCATAGGAAAATCCTTTGTCTTGCAACATTTTTCACACTTGGCCCCTCTGCCAGGGGAAATCTCCTCCCCACATCCTGCCAGCTAGACCTGATGGCTCTCTTCCTCAGAGCCATTAATACCTTTATCCAAATCCATTTACGGCCATCACCCCCCCCCCCACTTGGCCAGGTATTGTCCTAATCTCTGGGGACCCTGGAAACTTCCAGCACATGCTTACCTGAGCCTTGTAACATAGCCCCCTTCCCAAAATCCTATAAAAACGGTGGCTTCACACAGCCACTCTGAGTGTCTTCCCACCCGGGACCTCCCACGCTGGTTCGTGCTTCTTCCTCTGACCCACCACTCCCCGGACAGGTAACTATCAAGCCTTCCACTCTTCCTCCCCCTTCTCTATATGACTGCTTGTATGTGTGTTAGCTCTTTGTGTGTACTTTTGTTATTTTCCTTTCAATAAAAGCTTATATTAATATTTTACCATTTAAATCTGTGTTTGCCTTGAGTTCCTACAGGTGTAATAAACCCTCGTATACAAAGGTAACGATCCGATAACGCTAAGTTACCCCCCTCTCGCAGCATTTGAGCTAATATTCCCCACAAGCTCAAAGATACGTGTTTTCGGACACGTGTTCAGCAATTTGGGTAACAGGCCCTGAGTGCCTTTAAAGCCCTGCTCTCTGCTCAAAACACGAACAAGCCCGAGTACATCTATTTCAACCTGTGCACTACCTCCCCTTCATACCTTAACTAAGGGAGCCCCTCCTCACACACACACACACACACACACACACACACACACACCCCACTCCATTCACACCACTCCCTGCCCCACTCAAACCATCCCCTAGGCATGGGCACCAACCAGGGATATGCGGTTAGGTTCCTGGCTGAACTAGGGACGGAACCGCAATCCGAACGGAGCGTCGGGAGGAGAAATAAGGGGCCAAAGAGGACTAGGAGTTGCCTTGCAGCTTCGCATATGAAGTCCTACAAACCAGCGGCAGCACCGGTTGAGAGTACGGACTGGATTCCGGACCCTCAAGGAAGGAAGCAGTGTGAAAACAGAGAGAATGGACCCTAAGGAAGCCATTCATAAGGACTGAGGATTTAAAAAAAAACTGTTGAGAATGATCCAGAGGAAAGATCAAGAGTAAAGCTTGAGACTGCTTGCTAAACATATCGTTTCAGTGTCAAAAGAGACCAAGCCCATCGCTTTGGCCAGTGACTTCGATACGCAAACTTCAAAAGAAAAAAAACAGAATGAGACAGTGTAATTTTGGAGAGGGGAAGGAACGGCAAATTATTAAGGCTGAAGGGAAGACTGTAGCTTGGCTAATTTAACCTCCAGCAGGCTCTACAAGGGAATAACCAGTGACTGTAGGAGGCCTGCTTATTCTCATTTGCTAGCGGGCCATTCAAAACATATCGTTATTGCAGGGTGACTCCAGAAGTTGACAAGTTAAAGACTGCGCGCCACAATGGGCTTGAAGCCTTGGAAAGAAGAGAAGCCTGGCCCAGTGGGAGTCATTGTGGGGACACTGAATGTCAGATGTTAACAGAAAATGGGGATAAGATGCTATTTAGGTAGCTTGCTGCTTCCCAAGGTAGAGCAGGAATGTCAAAAACTCCTATCAGCCAATGCTGGGAACGGCAGGAGACAGATGCATGGTTTTTTCGCATCTGGAGGACTTGCTAGAAAGCCTGGGAATGCTGGAATATGATTCATGAGGAGAGGCAAAAGAGATTGGAAGGGCAATTAGCACAGTATACAATATGGACGTAAGGAAACAGAACAAGAAAACTCCTCCACACGTCTAGCTACTTTGTTCAATGCATGGCAAAAGCAGCTGCTAGGATCCTTCATGCAACAAGATGGAAAACAGAATCTTGACCAGCTACTACCGACTGATTAGACAAAGCGTTAGAATACGGGACACCAGCAACACTTGCGTTCTTGAAGCAAAAGGCAAGAACTTTGCAATCCAGAAGAAAGCGGAGTCCCATAGGAGATCAGATTGGGGCGGGGGGGAAGGAGGTGGAGAGAAATCCTGGACTTTCAGACTGGCTATGTAAGCCTGGGGGGAAGAAGCATCAGTCTGTCATCTACGGCGTTAGGGAGATGTACAAGAAGAAGAGAAGCATAGGGAAATGGCAGCCTGATGTGTGTGTGTTTTGTTGTTTTTTCCCTATCTTGGAATAGTAGTCCTGTAATATGCAAGCTGTAGCATTTCTCTCTTTACTGAACCAAAACGGTCCAGTAAAAAAAGAAAAGGGCTCGGAGTCCCTTTCGGCCCCTGCGTTCCCGTCCCCGGGGAGGCCGCGAAAAACAGCGGCAAGGGACAAAAAAAGAAAGCAGAGGTTTAAGGGGACGGCCCTGAGTGCCTTTAAAGCCCTGCTCTCTGCTCAAAACACGAACCGCCACCAATTCTTGAAAAGTTCATGGAAGTTTGTGACGGCAGGCTAAAAATCGTCATGAACTTCAGTTGGTGAGCCGCTTGGTGCCCATGCCTACCCCTCGCATTCACTCTCCGTCCACACACACACACACACACACTCACACACACACACACACACACGTTCTGTCCACCAGAAGGAACGGGCAACCCACCTCAGTCCAGACGAAGGGACGAGGCCCCCGGCTCCGTCCATGCGAAGGGACGGGCACCCCAGCTGCGTCCACTTCAGGGGACGTGCATCCGTGCTCCGGCCATCTGAAGGGTCGGGCACTGTGCTCCGTTCATCTGTGTGGACTGGCACTCAAACTCTGTCCCTGCGAACGGATGGGCTCGCAAGCCCTGTCCGTCCAGACAGAGGAGCGCTCAAGCCCTGTCCGCCGCAGCAGATGGGCACTCAAGCCCTGTCCGTCGAAACGAATGGGCGTTTGGTCCCTGTCCGTCGGAACGGATGGGCACGCAGGGTTGCACTCACTCACTCGCTCACTCACACTCTCACTCTGCATCCCTACGCAACCCCCTCCCCCCAGCTACCTGCCACTGATGCCCACCCCCACCCCCCGGCCGACTGCCGCCAGCTTCTGCCAGCCAACGTCATCAGGAGCTTCAGGCGTGGCATCACGCCAGGCTTCGGGTCGCCTGGTGCCCCCTGCTTAGCAAGCCCTTCCGCTTCCGCGGAAGAACTTGCCTTCTGGATGCTCCCCCGTCTCTTCGCACGTGGCCCTCCTCTCCCGATCAGCTCTCCTCCTCTTTGGATGGCCTCGATCTGCAAGCTTCCTCAGTCTGCTGAAGAAACAGACAACAAGTCTACAAGGCCAGTCTCGGAACTCAGGGCCCCTTCCACCTCAGCCCACTCCCCTTCCCACTTCCCGAAAGAGCACACAGTGAGCCCAAGGTTTAGCTCTCCCAGACACTGCCTTCCCCGTTGCTGGCATACAGGTCACAAGCCCTCCTTGCCCAACACACCCACTGGGGACCAGGAGGGGCAGAGAGGCAAGCGAAGGAGTTGGGGAACATCGCTCACCTCTTTCAGTGGCCACGACTCCCTTGAGGGCTTGCAGGAGAACCTCATCAAAACTCCCCCGGGGTATCCCTACAAGGAAAACCCGTGGTAAGCAGGGACGGCTCCTGCCCTTCCCTCCACCGGCATCCTCCAGGCTCCTCCACTGCCTTCGTTTGGCCAGCATCAACTGGCGGCTGCAAGCCCGAGTACATCTATTTCAACCTGTGCACTACCTCCCCTTCATACCTTAACTAAGGGAGCCCCTCCTCACACACACACACACACACACACACCACTCCATTCACACCACTCCCTGCCCCACTCAAACCATCCGCTAGGCATGGGCACTAACCAGGGATATGCGGTTAGGTTCCTGGCTGAACTAGGGACGGAACCGCAATCCGAACGGCGCGTCGGGAGGAGAAATAAGGGGCCGAAGAGGACTAGGAGTTGCCTTGCAGCTTCGCATATGAAGTCCTACAAACCAGCGGCAGCACCGGTTGAGAGTACGGACTGGATTCCGGACCCTCAAGGAAGGAAGCAGGGTGAAAACAGAGAGAATGGACCCTAAGGAAGCCATTCATAAGGACTGAGGATTTAAAAAAAAACTGCTGAGAATGATCCAGAGGAAAGATCAAGAGTAAAGCTTGAGACTGCTTGCTAAACATATCGTTTCAGTGTCAAAAGAGACCAAGCCCATCGCTTTGGCCAATGCCTTCGATACGCAAACTCCAAAAGAAAAAAAACAGAATGAGACAGTGTAATTTTGGAGAGGGGAAGGAACGGCAAATTATTAAGTCTGAAGGGAAGACTGTAGCTTGGCTAATTTAACCTCCAGCAGGCTCTACAAGGGAATAACCAGTGACTGTAGGAGGACTGCTTATTCTCATTTGCTAGCGGGCCATTCAAAACATATCGTTATTGCAGGGTGACTCCAGAAGTTGACAAGTTAAAGACTGCGCGCCACAATGGGCTTGAAGCCTTGGAAAGAAGAGAAGCCTGGCCCAGTGGGAGCCATTGTGGGGACACTGAATGTCAGATGTTAACAGAAAACGGGGATAAGATGCTTTTTAGGTAGCTTGCTGCTTCCCAAGGTAGAGCAGGAATGGCAAAAACTCCTATCAGCCAATGCTGGGAACGGCAGGAGACAGATGCATGGTTTTTTCGCATCTGGAGGACTTGCTAGAAAGCCTGGGAATGCTGGAATATGATTCATGAGGAGAGGCAAAAGAGATTGAAAGGGCAATTAGCACAGTATACAATATGGACATAAGGAAACAGAACAAGAAAACTCCTCCACACGTCTAGCTACTTTGTTCAATGCATGGCAAAAGCAGCTGCTAGGATCCTTCATGCAACAAGATGGAAAACAGAATCCTGACCAGCTACTACTGACTGATTAGACAAAGCGTTAGAATACGGGACACCAGCAACACGTGCGTTCTTGAAGCAAAAGGCAAGAACTTTGCAATCCAGAAGAAAGCGGAGTCCCATAGGAGATCAGATTGGGGCGGGGGGGAAGGAGGTGGAGAGAAATCCTGGACTTTCAGACTGGCTATGTAAGCCTGGGGGGAAGAAGCATCAGTCTGTCATCTACGGCGTTAGGGAGATGTACAAGAAGAAGAGAAGCATAGGGAAATGGCAGCCTGATGTGTGTGTGTTTTGTTGTTTTTTCCCTATCTTGGAATAGTAGTCCTGTAATATGCAAGCTGTAGCATTTCTCTCTTTACTGAACCAAAACGGTCCAGTAAAAAAGGAAAAGGGCTCGGAGTCCCTTTCGGCCCCTGCGTTCCCGTCCCCGGGGAGGCCGCGAAAAACAGCGGCACGGGACAAAAAAAGAAAGCAGAGGTTTAAGGGGACGGCCCTGAGTGCCGTTAAAGCCCTGCTCTCTGCTCAAAACACGAACCGCCACCAATTCTTGAAAAGTTCATGGAAGTTTGTGACGGCAGGCTAAAAATCGTCATGAACTTCAGTTGGTGAGCCGCTTGGTGCCCATGCCTACCCCTCGCATTCACTCTCCGTCCACACACACACACACACTCACACACACACACACACACACACGTTCGGTCCACCAGAAGGAACGGGCACCCCACCTCAGTCCACACGAAGGGACGAGGCCCCCGGCTCCGTCCCTGCGAAGGGACGGGCACCCCAGCTGCGTCCACTTCAGGGGACGTGCACCCGTGCTCCGGCCATCTGAAGGGTCGGGCACTGTGCTCCGTTCATCTGTGTGGACTGGCACTCAAACTCTGTCCCTGCGAACGGATGGGCTCGCAAGCCCTGTCCGTCCAGACAGAGGAGCGCTCAAGCCCTGTCCGCCGCAGCAGATGGGCACTCAAGCCCTGTCCGTCGAAACGAATGGGCGTTTGGTCCCTGTCCGTCGGAACGGATGGGCACGCAGGGTTGCACTCACTCACTCGCTCACTCACACTCTCACTCTGCATCCCTACACAACCCCCTCCCCCCAGCTACCTGCCACTGATGCCCACCCCCACCCCCCGGCCGACTGCCGCCAGCTTCTGCCAGCCAACGTCATCAGGAGCTTCAGGCGTGGCATCACGCCAGGCTTCGGGTCTCCTGGTGCCCCCTGCTTAGCAAGCCCTTCCGCTTCCGCGGAAGAACTTGCCTTCTGGATGCTCCCCCGTCTCTTCGCACGTGGCCCTCCTCTCCCGATCAGCTCTCCTCCTCTTTGGATGGCCTCGATCTGCAAGCTTCCTCAGTCTGCTGAAGAAACAGACAACAAGTCTACAAGGCCAGTCTGAGAACTCAGGGCCCCTTCCACCTCAGCCCGCTCCCCTTCCCACTTCCCGAAAGAGCACACAGTGAGCCCAAGGTTTAGCTCTCCCAGACACTGCCTTCCCCGTTGCTGGCATACAGGTCACAAGCCCTCCTTGCCCAACCCACCCACTGGGGACCAGGAGGGGCAGAGAGGCAAGCGAAGGAGTTGGGGAACATCGCTCACCTCTTTCAGTGGCCACGACTCCCTTGAGGGCTTGCAGGAGAACCTCATCAAAACTCCCCCGGGGTATCCCTACAAGGAAAACCCGTGGTAAGCAGGGACGGCTCCTGCCCTTCCCTCCACCGGCATCCTCCAGGCTCCTCCACTGCCTTCGGTTGGCCAGCATCAACTGGCGGCTGCAAGCCCGAGTACATCTATTTCAACCTGTGCACTACCTCCCCTTCATACCTTAACTAAGGGAGCCCCTCCTCACACACACACACACACACACACACCCCACTCCATGCACACCACTCCCTGCCCCACTCAAACCATCCCCTAGGCATGGGCACCAACCAGGGATATGCGGTTAGGTTCCTGGCTGAACTAGGGACGGAACCGCAATCCGAACGGCGCGTCGGGAGGAGAAATAAGGGGCCGAAGAGGACTAGGAGTTGCCTTGCAGCTTCGCATATGAAGTCCTACAAACCAGCGGCAGCACCGGTTGAGAGTACGGACTGGATTCCGGACCCTCAAGGAAGGAAGCAGTGTGAAAACAGAGAGAATGGACCCTAAGGAAGCCATTCATAAGGACTGAGGATTTTAAAAAAAAACTGCTGAGAATGATCCAGAGGAAAGATCAAGAGTAAAGCTTGAGACTGCTTGCTAAACATATCGTTTCAGTGTCAAAAGAGACCAAGCCCATCGCTTTGGCCAATGACTTCGATACGCAAACTTCAAAAGAAAAAAAACAGAATGAGACAGTGTAATTTTGGAGAGCGGAAGGAACGGCAAATTATTAAGGCTGAAAGGAAGACTGTAGCTTGGCTAATTTAACCTCCAGCAGGCTCTACAAGGGAATAACCAGTGACTGTAGGAGGCCTGCTTATTCTCATTTGCTAGCAGGCCATTCAAAACGTATCGTTATTGCAGGGTGACTCCAGAAGTTGACAAGTTAAAGACTGCGCGCCACAATGGGCTTGAAGCCTTGGAAAGAAGAGAAGCCTGGCCCAGTGGGAGTCATTGTGGGGACACTGAATGTCAGATGTTAACAGAAAACGGGGATAAGATGCTTTTTAGGTAGCTTGCTGCTTCCCAAGGTAGAGCAGGAATGGCAAGAACTCCTATCAGCCAATGCTGGGAACGGCAGGAGACAGATGCATGGTTTTTTCGCATCTGGAGGACTTGCTAGAAAGCCTGGGAATGCTGGAATATGATTAATGAGGAGAGGCAAAAGAGATTGAAAGGGCAATTAGCACAGTATACAATATGGACGTAAGGAAACAGAACAAGAAAACTCCTCCACACGTCTAGCTACTTTGTTCAATGCATGGCAAAAGCAGCTGCTAGGATCCTTCATGCAACAAGATGGAAAACAGAATCCTGACCAGCTACTACTGACTGATTAGACAAAGCGTTAGAATACGGGACACCAGCAACACTTGCGTTCTTGAAGCAAAAGGCAAGAACTTTGCAATCCAGAAGAAAGCGGAGTCCCATAGGAGATCAGACTGGGGCGGGGGGGAAGGAGGTGGAGAGAAATCCTGGACTTTCAGACTGGCTATGTAAGCCTGGGGGGAAGAAGCATCAGTCTGTCATCTACGGCGTTAGGGAGATGTACAAGAAGAAGAGAAGCATAGGGAAATGGCAGCCTGATGTGTGTGTGTTTTGTTGTTTTTTCCCTATCTTGGAATAGTAGTCCTGTAATATGCAAGCTGTAGCATTTCTCTCTTTACTGAACCAAAACGGTCCAGTAAAAAAAGAAAAGGGCTCGGAGTCCCTTTCGGCCCCTGCGTTCCCGTCCCCGGGGAGGCCGCGAAAAACAGCGGCACGGGACAAAAAAAGAAAGCAGAGTTTTAAGGGGACGGCCCTGAGTGCCGTTAAAGCCCTGCTCTCTGCTCAAAACACGAACCGCCACCAATTCTTGAAAAGTTCATGGAAGTTTGTGACGGCAGGCTAAAAATCGTCATGAACTTCAGTTGGTGAGCCGCTTGGTGCCCATGCCTACCCCTCGCATTCACTCTCCGTCCACACACACACACACACTCACACACACACACACACACACGTTCGGTCCACCAGAAGGAACGGGCACCCCACCTCAGTCCACACGAAGGGACGAGGCCCCCGGCTCCGTCCCTGCGAAGGGACGGGCACCCCAGCTGCGTCCACTTCAGGGGACGTGCACCCGTGCTCCGGCCATCTGAAGGGTCGGGCACTGTGCTCCGTTCATCTGTGTGGACTGGCACTCAAACTCTGTCCCTGCAAACGGATGGGCTCGCAAGCCCTGTCCGTCCAGACAGAGGAGCGCTCAAGCCCTGTCCGCCGCAGCAGATGGGCACTCAAGCCCTGTCCGTCGAAACGAATGGGCGTTTGGTCCCTGTCCGTCGGAACGGATGGGCACGCAGGGTTGCACTCACTCACTCGCTCACTCACACTCTCACTCTGCATCCCTACACAACCCCCTCCCCCCAGCTACCTGCCACTGATGCCCACCCCCACCCCCCGGCCGACTGCCGCCAGCTTCTGCCAGCCAACGTCATCAGGAGCTTCAGGCGTGGCATCACGCCAGGCTTCGGGTCTCCTGGTGCCCCCTGCTTAGCAAGCCCTTCCGCTTCCGCGGAAGAACTTGCCTTCTGGATGCTCCCCCGTCTCTTCGCACGTGGCCCTCCTCTCCCGATCAGCTCTCCTCCTCTTTGGATGGCCTCGATCTGCAAGCTTCCTCAGTCTGCTGAAGAAACAGACAACAAGTCTACAAGGCCAGTCTGAGAACTCAGGGCCCCTTCCACCTCAGCCCGCTCCCCTTCCCACTTCCCGAAAGAGCACACAGTGAGCCCAAGGTTTAGCTCTCCCAGACACTGCCTTCCCCGTTGCTGGCATACAGGTCACAAGCCCTCCTTGCCCAACCCACCCACTGGGGACCAGGAGGGGCAGAGAGGCAAGCGAAGGAGTTGGGGAACATCGCTCACCTCTTTCAGTGGCCACGACTCCCTTGAGGGCTTGCAGGAGAACCTCATCAAAACTCCCCCGGGGTATCCCTACAAGGAAAACCCGTGGTAAGCAGGGACGGCTCCTGCCCTTCCCTCCACCGGCATCCTCCAGGCTCCTCCACTGCCTTCGGTTGGCCAGCATCAACTGGCGGCTGCAAGCCCGAGTACATCTATTTCAACCTGTGCACTACCTCCCCTTCATACCTTAACTAAGGGAGCCCGTCCTCACACACACACACACACACACACACACACCACTCCATTCACACCACTCCCTGCCCCACTCAAACCATCCCCTAGGCATGGGCACCAACCAGGGATATGCGGTTAGGTTCCTGGCTGAACTAGGGACGGAACCGCAATCCGAACGGCGCGTCGGGAGGAGAAATAAGGGGCCGAAGAGGACTAGGAGTTGCCTTGCAGCTTCGCATATGAAGTCCTACAAACCAGCGGCAGCACCGGTTGAGAGTACGGACTGGATTCCGGACCCTCAAGGAAGGAAGCAGTGTGAAAACAGAGAGAATGGACCCTAAGGAAGCCATTCATAAGGACTGAGGATTTTAAAAAAAAACTGCTGAGAATGATCCAGAGGAAAGATCAAGAGTAAAGCTTGAGACTGCTTGCTAAACATATCGTTTCAGTGTCAAAAGAGACCAAGCCCATCGCTTTGGCCAATGCCTTCGATACGCAAACTTCAAAAGAAAAAAAACAGAATGAGACTGTGTAATTTTGGAGAGGGGAAGGAACGGCAAATTATTAAGGCTGAAGGGAAGACTGTAGCTTGGCTAATTTAACCTCCAGCAGGCTCTACAAGGGAATAACCAGTGACTGTAGGAGGCCTGCTTATGCTCATTTGCTAGCGGGCCATTCAAAACATATCGTTATTGCAGGGTGACTCCAGAAGTTGACAAGTTAAAGACTGCGCGCCACAATGGGCTTGAAGCCTTGGAAAGAAGAGAAGCCTGGCCCAGTGGGAGTCATTGTGGGGACACTGAATGTCAGATGTTAACAGAAAACGGGGATAAGATGCTTTTTAGGTAGCTTGCTGCTTCCCAAGGTAGAGCAGGAATGGCAAGAACTCCTATCAGCCAATGCTGGGAACGGCAGGAGACAGATGCATGGTTTTTTCGCATCTGGAGGACTTCCTAGAAAGCCTGGGAATGCTGGAATATGATTCATGAGGAGAGGCAAAAGAGATTGAAAGGGCAATTAGCACAGTATACAATATGGACATAAGGAAACAGAACAAGAAAACTCCTCCACACATCTAGCTACTTTGTTCAATCCATGGCAAAAGCAGCTGCTAGGATCCTTCATGCAACAAGATGGAAAACAGAATCCTGACCAGCTACTACTGACTGATTAGACAAAGCGTTAGAATACGGGACACCAGCAACACTTGCGTTCTTGAAGCAAAAGGCAAGAACTTTGCAATCCAGAAGAAAGCGGAGTCCCATAGGAGATCAGATTGGGGCGGGGGGGAAGGAGGTGGAGAGAAATCCTGGACTTTCAGACTGGCTATGTAAGCCTGGGGGGAAGAAGCATCAGTCTGTCATCTACGGCGTTAGGGAGATGTACAAGAAGAAGAGAAGCATAGGGAAATGGCAGCCTCATGTGTGTGTGTTTTGTTGTTTTTTCCCTATCTTGGAATAGTAGTCCTGTAATATGCAAGCTGTAGCATTTCTCTCTTTACTGAACCAAAACGGTGTTGGTATAATGTACCTAGTGACAGCTAACAGCGTGAAGTTGATCAAACTGATCTAACTGACAGGTACTGATCATGTGAGAAGTGTCAGGTGCACAGGAATGACACAGCACAAATGCTTCTATTGGCTGGATAGAAAGCTGATGCAATACTAAGAGAAGGTTGCATGTACATAGGTTGTGTATATAAGGAGTGATGGGGAAGCTGTCTCTGTCTCTCTGAAATGCCATTGTGCGCGCAGCACTCTGCTGGATAACATGTAAATATTCTGTACATAAAAAGGTTAAGAAACCTACAAACCTGTGTTGCTTGTGTTCATCTGTCACATCGAAGTGACACACCACTACAACGGTTTCCGCTTCACAGCAACGCCAACAGGGTTATGGGCCCAGAGGTTGCGTTGCAGTGGTGAGTTTGTGGCAGTGGTGTTATCCTGAGTGCTTGGATGCCTGCTGAGGAGAAGGAGTCGTCTGCCGGTACTGAAGGTACGGAGGCAGGCGGGAAGAGAGACGTGTTGATGAGTTCTCCAGCTGTGATGACGAGCACATCTGCTATCCCCGTGGAGAAGCTCAACTCGGAAAACTACAATGTGTGGGCGCTGCGGATGAAGCATTATCTAACCAGAGAAGGGCTCTGGAGGTATGTGGAGAATCCCCCTCCCAGTCCGAGTTCACAGGAAGAAGTGGCTGATAAGAGGGCTCTTGCTACAATTGTGTTAGCTGTGGATGATCAACAATTGCTGCATATCTACAATGCTGACTCTGCGAGCGAGGCATGGACTGCTCTGAGCAATGTTTATCTCCAGGACTCGGCCGGTACACTGATATCTCTGTCAAGGAGGTTGTACAGAACTCAGATGATGCCAGGTCGGTCTGTGAGATCACATATTGATGCTCTGGGTGAGTGCTTTCGAAATTTGGAGCTTAGAGGAAAAGCTACTTCGAAATTGGATCGCATTTTCATTCTGCTTTCATCTCTGTTACCTGAGTTTGAACCTGTCGTTTCCAGCCTGGAGGGCGATGAAGCAAGTGATTTGGAATGGAGCCAAGTCACTGGGCGGCTACAAGATTTTGAGTCCAGGCAAGTTGCCAAGGGAGTCTTATCTGTGTCTGGGCATATGGCCAAAGGAAAATCGACTTCGTCTGTGGAATGTAAAGAGTATTCCGGCTCCCAGGTGGCTGCTGTCTATGCTAAACCAAAGGCCAAGCATGCGAGCAACTTCCAAAAGCAGGAGAAGGTGTCCGGGAGAGTGAGAAAGTGCTGGATTTGTCAGTCAACGGGACACATTGCTCGTTTCTGTTCAAAGGCTAATTCCCAATCGGTGAAGGATGTTACAAATAGTGCCCAGAGGACAATGGGTACTGCTACGATCAAGCTCGTGAACACAGCATTACCCTCAGGAGGGGACTGGGTAATTGACAGCGGAGCTACAGGGATCTTCTGCAATGACCAGAGGCTGCTGACAGACATTCAGACATCTCAGCTAAAGGAAGTGCGGCTGGCTGATGGGCAAACAACAGAAGTTGTCTGTATGGGTTCACTATATCTCCCACACCTTAATTGTACTTTTAAGAATGTAATGTGTGTTCCCTCACTTCGTTCCAATCTCCTAAGTGTGTCTGTCTTAACAAGTGAAATGTTTGATGTCATATTCACTAATAAGGGGTGTTCAATTTGGAAAGAAGGAAAGGAGTTGGTGCAGGGGTGTTTGTCTGATGGTGTGTATCTGTTGAAGGAGACTTCAGAAAGTGCACAGGTTGTTGATAACACTCCCATTCACAATAATTGTATACATTTATTGCACCGAAGGGCTGGGCATATAGGATACTCAGCATTGAAAAAAACCTTAGATATTCTTGGGGTTGGTGACATCTCGGAGTGTACAAATTATTTGGATTGCCAGGTGTGTAAGGAAGTAAAAGCCAAGGCGTATCCAGTGGCTAGAAGAAGCACAAGAGTAACACACAGACCTCTTGAGCTAATACACATGGATCTTATGGGAAAGATGCCATCTAGTGTCTCAGGACGGCAGTACATGCTTTGTATAGTGGACGATTATAGCAGGTTCTGCTGGACACTAACTATGAGGCACAAGTCAGACACATTCAAGCTATTTAAAACCTGGTGTCTTAAAACACAAAAGCAGTTGGGGTGTCAACTGTCCTCCATACAAACAGATTTTGGGGGTGAGTTTATTTCTCATGATTTTGAGCAGTGGCTGGAGAAAAATGGCATCAGCCATAGGATAGCAAATCCTGGGTGTCCCAGTGAAAATGGAGTGGCTGAAAGACATATAGGCAGACTGCAGACAGTCATGTGGTGTATGTTAAAAGACACAAGGTCATCTACGTGTCTGTGGGCAGAGGCTGTCAGTGCGGCCTGTTATGTATGTAACCGTGTGTGGTCGAGTTCTGTTAATCACATTCCATACTTCCTATTGTATGGAAAACTGCCTAAGTTGAACTACTTGCGAGTGTTTGGGTCTGGGGCTTGGGTGTCCATTCCCAAAGCAAAGAGAACTAAGGCAGGGCCACGGTCATAGTTTCTGAAATTCATTGGCTATCAGTCTGGAATGAAGGCATATCGTTTTCAAGAGGGACAAGCTGGAGTGAGGTTCAGCCGTTCTGCTTCATTCAATGAGCAGAATAACTGGTCTCACATACAGAGTCCTGAAATGGCTATGCTGCCAGTTACTCCAGATGCTGGTGAAACAAATCACAATGACCAGGGAGGTCAAATGCCTGTTCCATCTCAGCAGATGCAGGCAAGCTCAGAGACTAAGCCAAGTGTCAGAGCAACTCTTAGAAAGACTGCAGGGGTTCCACCAAACCGCTTGCAGTATGAGACTCTGGGAACTCCAGTGATAAACTTTGTTGGCACACAGGAGCCAGAGAGTTTCAAGGAAATTCTGAGTTTTGCAGAACCAGAAAGGGGCGCCTGGCTAGGAGCCATGCAGGCGGAATTTGACTCACTGGTAAACAACGAAGTATTCACAGAGGCAGAGTTGCCTGAAGGAAAAAAGCCTATATCTTGTAAATGGGTTTATCGTCTGAAGCAAAAGGCAGACGGTTCTTCACAGGCAAAAGCTAGGCTTGTGGCAAGAGGTTTTTCACAAAAATTCGGGACTGATTTCACAGAAAGTTATGCACCCACAGCAAGGTTCGAAGCGGTGCGTAGTGTGCTTGTGAAGGCCAGCATTAGTAAGATGAGAGTCACACATCTTGATTTTGACACTGCATTTTTGAATTCTCCTCTTAGGGAAGAATTGTATATGGAGCAAATAGAAGGGTTTCCTTGTTCGCATGAACATTTAGTGCTTCGCCTGAATAAGAGCATATCTGGGCTCAGGCAAGCAGCCCATTGTTGGAATAGGACGTTAAGTGAAGCTCTGATAGAATTGGGGTTTCAGCAGTCAGTGGCAGAGCAATGTCTCTTTACCAAAGTTGACAGCTCTGGTGAACAGTACTTGCTCATATTTGTGGATGATGTGCTCCATGTACATGCCACTGATGCACAGGCAGAATGGTTTCAAAACACAATTGGAAACAAGTTCAAATTAAAGTGCTTAGGGGCTGTAAAAGCATACTTGGGACTTGAAATTTCACAAAGCGAGAATGGATGTTATGAGCTCTGTCAGAGTAAAAAGATTGAAAAATTGCTAGAGCAATGTGGAATGGCAGAGGCTCATGAGGCGAGAACACCTATGTCAACAGGGTGTCCTAAAGAATCTAAAGATGATTGTTTTCCACATAAAGCCTTATTTCACTCTTTAATTGGCACATTGATGTATTTAGCCAATTGGTCACGTCCTGACATAATGTTTGCTGTACATTGGTTAAGCCAGCAATGCTCCAATCCCTGTAAAAAGGATTGGGTGGCAGCTAAGCACATTTTGAGATATTTAAAGAGAACGAAAAACATGAAACTTAAGCTAAATGTCTCTAAAGGTACAAGTGTATATGCCTATTCTGATGCAAGCTGGGGCGATGATCTAGGGACAGGAAAGTCTACTACAGGTTATGTGATATATTGTTATGGTGCCTTGATAGTGTGGAAGACACAAAAACAATCACTTATAGCTACGAGTTCCGCTGAAGCAGAGTATTCAGCGCTAAGCCAATGTATATTGGAATTAGAGTGGATTTCACAACTGTTTAAGGATCTGCATATTGAGTTTGCTAAACCAATATCAGTATTCTGTGACAACACAGCTGTACAGGAAATAGCACACAATAAAGTTTTGAAAGGACGTAGCAAGCACATAGTGATACGCTATCAGACTGTTAAACAATCTGTAAATAGTGGTTTCATCCAGATACGAAATTGCAGAACTGATGAGAATGTATCTGATGTATTCACAAAGCCTGTATGTATAAACAAACATGAACTGTTTAGTAACATGTTACGACTTTACTCTGTTATCTGAGGAGGGGTGTTGGTATAATGTACCTAGTGACAGCTAACAGCGTGAAGTTGATCAAACTGATCTAACTGACAGGTACTGATCATGTGAGAAGTGTCAGGTGCACAGGAATGACACAGCACAAATGCTTCTATTGGCTGGATAGAAAGCTGATGCAATACTAAGAGAAGGTTGCATGTACATAGGTTGTGTATATAAGGAGTGATGGGGAAGCTGTCTCTGTCTCTCTGAAATGCCATTGTGCGCGCAGCACTCTGCTGGATAACATGTAAATATTCTGTACATAAAAAGGTTAAGAAACCTACAAACCTGTGTTGCTTGTGTTCATCTGTCACATCGAAGTGACACACCACTACAACGGTTTCCGCTTCACAGCAACGCCAACAAACGGTCCAGTAAAAAAAGAAAAGGGCTCGGAGTCCCTTTCGGCCCCTGCGTTCCCGTCCCCGGGGAGGCCGCGAAAAACAGCGGCACGGGACAAAAAAAGAAAGCAGAGGTTTAAGGGGACGGCCCTGAGTGCCTTTAAAGCCCTGCTCTCTGCTCAAAACACGAACCGCCACCAATTCTGGAAAAGTTCATGGAAGTTTGTGACGGCAGGCTAAAAATCGTCATGAACTTCAGTTGGTGAGCCGCTTGGTGCCCATGCCTACCCCTCGCATTCACTCTCCGTCCACACACACACACACACTCACACACACACACACACATGTTCTGTCCACCAGAAAGAACGGGCACCCCACCTCAGTCCACACGAAGGGACGAAGCCCCCGGCTCCGTCCCTGCGAAGGGACGGGCACCCCAGCTGCGTCCACTTCAGGGGACGTGCACCCGTGCTCCGGCCATCTGAAGGGTCGGGCACTGTGCTCCGTTCATCTGTGTGGACTGGAACTCAAACTCTGTCCCTGCGAATGGATGGGCTCGCAAGCCCTGTCCGTCCAGACAGAGGAGCGCTCAAGCCCTGTCCGCCGCAGCAGATGGGCACTCAATTCCTGTCCGTCGAAACGAATGGGCGTTTGGTCCCTGTCCGTCGGAACGGATGGGCACGCAGGGTTGCACTCACTCACTCGCTCACTCACACTCTCACTCTGCATCCCTACGCAACCCCCTCCCCCCAGCTACCTGCCACTGATGCCCACCCCCACCCCCCGGCCGACTGCCGCCAGCTTCTGCCAGCCAACGTCATCAGGAGCTTCAGGCGTGGCATCACGCCAGGCTTCGGGTCGCCTGGTGCCCCCTGCTTAGCAAGCCCTTCCGCCTCCGCGGAAGAACTTGCCTTCTGGATGCTCCCCCGTCTCTTCGCACGTGGCCCTCCTCTCCCGATCAGCTCTCCTCCTCTCTGGATGGCCTCGATCTGCAAGCTTCCTCAGTCTGCTGAAGAAACAGACAACAAGTCTACAAGGCCAGTCTGAGAACTCAGGGCCCCTTCCACCTCAGCCCGCTCCCCTTCCCACTTCCCGAAAGAGCACACAGTGAGCCCAAGGTTTAGCTCTCCCAGACACTGCCTTCCCAGTTGCTGGCATACAGGTCACAAGCCCTCCTTGCCCAACCCACCCACTAGGGACCAGGAGGGGCTGAGAGGCAAGCGAAGGAGTTGGGGAACATCGCTCACCTCTTTCAGTGGCCACGACTCCCTTCAGGGCTTGCAGGAGAACCTCATCAAAACTCCCCCGGGGTATCCCTACAAGGAAAACCCGTGGTAAGCAGGGACGGCTCCTGCCCTTCCCTCCACCGGCATCCTCCAGGCTCCTCCACTGCCTTCGGTTGGCCAGCATCAACTGGCGGCTGCAAGCCCGAGTACATCTATTTCAACCTGTGCACTACCTCCCCTTCATACCTTAACTAAGGGAGCCCCTCCTCACACGCACACACACACACACACACACACACACACACACACACCACTCCATTCACACCACTCCCTGCCCCACTCAAACCATCCCCTAGGCATGGGCACCAACCAGGGATATGCGGTTAGGTTCCTGGCTGAACTAGGGACGGAACCGCAATCCGAACGGTGCGTCAGGAGGAGAAATAAGGGGCCGAAGAGGACTAGGAGTTCCCTTGCAGCTTCGCATATGAAGTCCTACAAACCAGCGGCAGCACAAGTTGAGAGTACGGACTGGATTCCGGACCCTCAAGGAAGGAAGCAGTGTGAAAACAGAGAGAATGGACCCTAAGGAAGCCATTCATAAGGACTGAGGATTTAAAAAAAAACTGCTGAGAATGATCCAGAGGAAAGATCAAGAGTAAAGCTTGAGACTGCTTGCTAAACATATCGTTTCAGTGTCAAAAGAGACCAAGCCCATCGCTTTGGCCAATGCCTTCGATACGCAAACTTCAAAAGAAAAAAAACAGAATGAGATTTTGGAGAGGGGAAGGAACGGCAAATTATTAAGGCTGAAGGGAAGACTGTAGCTTGGCTAATTTAACCTCCAGCAGGCTCTACAAGGGAATAACCAGTGACTGTAGGAGGCCTGCTTATGCTCATTTGCTAGCAGGCCATTCAAAACATATCGTTATTGCAGGGTGACTCCAGAAGTTGACAAGTTAAAGACTGCGCGCCACAATGGGCTTGAAGCCTTGGAAAGAAGAGAAGCCTGGCCCAGTGGGAGCCATTGTGGGGACACTGAATGTCAGATGTTAACAGAAAACGGGGATAAGATGCTTTTTAGGTAGCTTGCTGCTTCCCAAGGTAGAGCAGGAATGGCAAGAACTCCTATCAGCCAATGCTGGGAACGGCAGGAGACAGATGCATGGTTTTTTCGCATCTGGATGACTTGCTAGAAAGCCTGGGAATGCTGGAATATGATTCATGAGGAGAGGCAAAAGAGATTGAAAGGGCAATTAGCACAGTATACAATATGGACGTAAGGAAACAGAACAAGAAAACTCCTCCACACGTCTAGCTACTTTGTTCAATGTATGGCAAAAGCAGCTGCTAGGATCCTTCATGCAACAAGATGGAAAACAGAATCCTGACCAGCTACTACTGACTGATTAGACAAAGCGTTAGAATACGGGACACCAGCAACACTTGCGTTCTTGAAGCAAAAGGCAAGAACTTTGCAATCCAGAAGAAAGCGGAGTCCCATAGGAGATCAGATTGGGGCGGGGGGGAAGGAGGTGGAGAGAAATCCTCGACTTTCAGACTGGCTATGTAAGCCTGGGGGGAAGAAGCATCAGTCTGTCATCTACGGCGTTAGGGAGATGTACAAGAAGAAAAGAAGCATAGGGAAATGGCAACCTGATGTGTGTGTGTTTTGTTGTTTTTTCCCTATCTTGGAATAGTAGTCCTGTAATATGCAAGCTGTAGCATTTCTCTCTTTACTGAACCAAAACGGTCCAGTAAAAAAAGAAAAGGGCTCGGAGTCCCTTTCGGCCCCTGCGTTCCCGTCCCCGGGGAGGCCGCGAAAAACAGCGGCACGGGACAAAAAAAGAAAGCAGAGGTTTAAGGGGACGGCCCTGAGTGCCTTTAAAGCCCTGCTCTCTGCTCAAAACACGAACCGCCACCAATTCTGGAAAAGTTCATGGAAGTTTGTGACGGCAGGCTAAAAATCGTCATGAACTTCAGTTGGTGAGCCGCTTGGTGCCCATGCCTACCCCTCGCATTCACTCTCCGTCCACACACACACACACACACACTCACACACACACACACACACGTTCTGTCCACCAGAAAGAACGGGCACCCCACCTCAGTCCACACGAAGGGACGAGGCCCCCGGCTCCCTCCCTGCGAAGGGACGGGCACCCCAGCTGCGTCCACTTCAGGGGACGTGCACCCGTGCTCCGGCCATCTGAAGGGTCGGGCACTGTGCTCCGTTCATCTGTGTGGACTGGCACTCAAACTCTGTCCCTGCGAACGGATGGGCTCGCAAGCCCTGTCCGTCCAGACAGAGGAGTGCTCAAGCCCTGTCCGCCGCAGCAGATGGGCACTCAAGCCCTGTCCGTCGAAACGAATGGGCGTTTGGTCCCTGTCCGTTGGAACGGATGGGCACGCAGGGTTGCACTCACTCACTCGCTCACTCACACTCTCACTCTGCATCCCTACGCAACCCCTCCCCCCAGCTACCTGCCACTGATGCCCACCCCCACCCCCCGGCCGACTGCCGCCAGCTTCTGCCAGCCAACGTCATCAGGAGCTTCAGGCGTGGCATCACGCCAGGCTTCGGGTCGCCTGGTGCCCCCTGCTTAGCAAGCCCTTCCGCTTCCGCAGAAGAACTTGCCTTCTGGATGCTCCCCCGTCTCTTCGCACGTGGCCCTCCTCTCCCGATCAGCTCTCCTCCTCTCTGGATGGCCTCGATCTGCAAGCTTCCTCAGTCTGCTGAAGAAAGAGACAACAAGTCTACAAGGCCAGTCTGAGAACTCAGGGCCCCTTCCACCTCAGCCCGCTCCCCTTCCCACTTCCCGAAAGAGCACACAGTGAGCCCAAGGTTTAGCTCTCCCAGACACTGCCTTCCCCGTTGCTGGCATACAGGTCACAAGCCCTCCTTGCCCAACCCACCCACTGGGGACCAGGAGGGGCAGAGAGGCAAGCGAAGGAGTTGGGGAACATCGCTCACCTCTTTCAGTGGCTACGACTCCCTTGAGGGCTTGCAGGAGAACCTCATCAAAACTCCCCCGGGGTGTCCCTACAAGAAAACGCGTAGTAAACAGGGACGGCTCCTGCCCTTCCCTCCACCGGCATCCTCCAGGCTCCTCCACTGCCGTCGGTTGGCCAGCATCAACTGGCGGCTGCAAGCCCGAGTTCATCTATTTCAACCTGTGCACTACCTCCCCTTCATACCTTAACTAAGGGAGCCCCTCCTCACACACACACACACACACACCACTCCATTCATACCACTCCCTGCCCCACTCAAACCATCCCCTAGGCATGGGCACCAACCAGGGATATGCGGTTAGGTTCCTGGCTGAACTAGGGACGGAACCGCAATCCGAACGGCGCGTCGGGAGGAGAAATAAGGGGCCGAAGAGGACTAGGAGTTGCCTTGCAGCTTCGCATATGAAGTCCTACAAACCAGCGGCAGCACCGGTTGAGAGTACGGACTGGATTCCGGACCCTCAAGGAAGGAAGCAGTGTGAAAACAGAGAGAATGGACCCATTCATAAGGACTGAGGATTTAAAAAAAAAACTGCTGAGAATGATCCAGAGGAAAGATCAAGAGTAAAGCTTGAGACTGCTTGCTAAACATATCGTTTCAGTGTCAAAAGAGACCAAGCCCATCGCTTTGGCCAATGCCTTCGATACGCAAACTTCAAAAGAAAAAAAACAGAATGAGATTTTGGAGAGGGGAAGGAACGGCAAATTATTAAGGCTGAAGGGAAGACTGTAGCTTGGCTAATTTAACCTCCAGCAGGCTCTACAAGGGAATAACCAGTGACTGTAGGAGGCCTGCTTATTCTCATTTGCTAGCGGGCCATTCAAAACATATCGTTATTGCAGGGTGACTCCAGAAGTTGACAAGTTAAAGACTGCGCGCCACAATGGGCTTGAAGCCTTGGAAAGAAGAGAAGCCTGGCCCAGTGGGAGTCATTGTGGGGACACTGAATGTCAGATGTTAACAGAAAACGGGGATAAGATGCTTTTTAGGTAGCTTGCTGCTTCCCAAGGTAGAGCAGGAATGGCAAAAACTCCTATCAGCCAATGCTGGGAACGGCAGGAGACAGATGCATGGTTTTTTCGCATCTGGAGGACTTGCTAGAAAGCCTGGGAATGCTGGAATATGATTCATGAGGAGAGGCAAAAGAGATTGGAAGGGCAATTAGCACAGTATACAATATGGACATAAGGAAACAGAACAAGAAAACTCCTCCACACGTCTAGCTACTTTGTTCAATGCATGGCAAAAGCAGCTGCTAGGATCCTTCATGCAACAAGATGGAAAACAGAATCCTGACCTGCTACTACTGACTGATTAGACAAAGCGTTAGAATACGGGACACCAGCAACACTTGCGTTCTTGAAGCAAAAGGCAAGAACTTTGCAATCCAGAAGAAAGCGGAGTCCCATAGGAGATCAGATTGGGGCGGGGGGGAAGGAGGGGGAGAGAAATCCTGGACTTTCAGACTGGCTATGTAAGCCTGGGGGGAAGAAGCATCAGTCTGTCATCTACGGCGTTAGGGAGATGTACAAGAAGAAGAGAAGCATAGGGAAATGGCAGCCTCATGTGTGTGTGTTTTGTTGTTTTTTCCCTATCTTGGAATAGTCGTCCTGTAATATGCAAGCTGTAGCATTTCTCTCTTTACTGAACCAAAACGGTCTAGTAAAAAAAGAAAAGGGCTCGGAGTCCCTTTCGGCCCCTGCGTTCCCGTCCCCGGGGAGGCCGCGAAAAACAGCGGCACGGGACAAAAAAAGAAAGCAGAGGTTTAAGGGGACGGCCTGTTAAGTGTGGCAGGGCCCCCTGCCTCATTGACAAGCACACTGTCTTCTATAACCAATGGCACCACGCACTAGTCTAGGCTTAAGCTACACATTGCGTCTTTCAGACCCACTGGGTGTCTCCCACCACGGTAACGTGCGATAGGGAACCCCACCATCATGCATCTGACCTTCGCTAAGGCAGAGCTGAGGTTTGCCCTTTCATGTGCTGCATATACTGTGAATTAGGGCTCCTCTTCCTCCTCCTCTGATCACGAGCTGTAGATACCGTGAATCAGTCGAGGTTTGCAGGTGCTCCTCCTGACTTCGGGCACTCCCGTTAAGTGCAGGGCAAGAAAGGACACCGTGCCAACTCCCCCCCCCTTTTTGTTTCCTCCTGTTCATGTGCTGTATATACCGTGAATCAGGGTTGGTGCAGGCTGTAATCACTCTGCAGAGACAGAGGACACAGGCCTGGTCTCTCTATTGCTGCATACCGGAGCTCGGTGCCAGCAATCTTTGGGTTAATTCTTGGGTGCGTTGCCTGTAGGATTTCCCCTATCTCTTTGAGTGTTTGGGTAACTGCTGCCATAAGGGATGGCTGCAAAGATTGTTCTTGCTGAAGCCTTTCAGAGCAAGGACAGGGTAGACCAGCTGACCAAGTGGGTCATGTCAAAGGGGTACAACCCCTGGAAACCTGGGTTCTTTAAAGACCCAAATCCCCTGGAGAAACTTACAGAGACTTTTCAGTCATACTGTGACTCCAGGAGGCTGAAACTGGGAAGTGTGAGTACCCACGCTGCCTGGGGTCTCTACATTGCACTGCAGGACAGTGTGGCACAGATTAGAGAACTCCAAACAGCATCGGAAAGTTTGGAACGGGACCTCCGACTAGCATTGGAAAATCAGGAGCGTGAGTATGCACTCAAGCTCTCTGATACAGAAACTCGCCTTGAGTCCCTGGGAAAAGATCTTGAGAGAGAAATTGGGGAGCGAGACGCTGTAATTAGCAAGCTCCACTGAAAAATAGAACAGTTGCAAGGAGAGAAGTTTGACTTGCTGGTGGACAAAAACCACTATGCAAATCTGGTACAGGAGAAAGATCTCCAGTGCCAACAGGCTCTTCTGAGAGCAGAAGAGGCCTCTGCTAAGATGGAAGAATTGGGCAAGCTGCATGATCAGGCACAGAGTGCAGCACAATTTCTGGCTAGGGAAAAAGCAGCACAAGTCTCTGCCATAAGCCATGATGTGTGCCGCCGTGAAATTGAAAGTCTGAAGCAGAAATTGGGGCTTCAGACTGCTCTCATTGCAACTGTGCACCCCGAGACACTCCCTTCCCTGCCAGACCTGTCTCACACCGAGCAGGTACTGCCAGCAGAGGCTGTCTCACATCCGCCAATCCACCTTGATTGGACGGAAACCCCCACTCCGGTCCATCCTGTCCAGCATGAGACAGTCCGGAGGCACATGGCAAACGGCCGTGTCGAGGTTACCAACCAGGAGAGAGTCATGATTTGGAAGCCTCATGAAGCGAAGGCTATTGGTGACCAGTTGGGCCCTCTCAACAGGGACACTGGCGTGCAATGGCTGTATTCAACCCTAGAGCAGTACCCCACTGCCAGCGGGGAGGATCTGTGCCAATTGGTAAGGGTGTGTGCTACTGGACCAGACACACAAGCCTTACGGAACGGCCTACTCCAACGTAATATGGCACAGTTAGGTCCAATGAATTGGGCCCGTGAAATAGCCAAGTTGCTATGGCCAGGCCAATCAGCAGAGCTACTGTTCCTCATGGACAAGCAAGGCCCGGATGAGAACCCTGAAAGCTATTCAAGCCGCAAGTGCTTTCTTGCGCAGTTAGCTGAGAAGGTTCAGGCAAATGCCCAGGGTATATGGAACTTTAATGTAGACAATTTTAAGACCCCGTTCTACAATGGTCTCAACACCAGAAGAAAAATTGCTATAGGCTTGTTCAACCCGACCAACATCACTTGGTATGCGCTCAAGGAGAAGGTACGGCTTGCTGGCGACCTTTTCCGTGAGGCGGCCTATGCTCAAGGTTCTCGAGTCAAGCATCCCAAGAAAGGCTCCCAGGAACCAGTGCAGGCGGTCACTTATGCCAACAGTGGCTCGCATTTGAAACGTAGAAGAAACAGGAGACACAGCAGCTTTGGAGCAGGGAAAAAGCTCTCTGGCCAAAGTGCAGAGTCTTCCCTTGGCACCCAAACTGCTGTGCCTCCCCCAACACCTCTTGGGAACCCTCAGCAGGCAGTTCCCTCTGCCCAGAAACAGCCTCAGCACCCGGAAACCTGCCTAAGGAGATACTTCTGGGCCGGGCTCAAGGAGGCCAGATTGGACATGGCCCAGTTCAACAGGCAGCCTCTGGGAAAACTAGCCCTTGCCTATGGGAAGCTTACTGCCAACTCAGCAGAGCACCCACAGCCACCTTCCCCTGCCCAAAACAGGGATAAGAAACAGAGTGGTTTTTCTTATAGTAACTTCCCCCAGAATAATCCCAAACCTAATAGAGATTCTGCCCTTCGGCAGCAGAATAAAATTAGTGACCGGATTTTTCTGTGGCGGGAACTTAGAAATACTGGGGCAGACATGACCCAGTATGATAACCAACCCACATCTGTGCTCATGTGTGCTTTTGTAAAGGCCATTAGAGAGAAAAGGAACAGAGACATACTTAGATATGAGCTACAGAAAACTAGCCCCCTAGAAATTTCTTCTGAATCCCCTAAGGATTGGCAGAAGGAAATAGAGAAATTTAAAACTCTTACCCAGAAACAAGATCTAGAAATTAAGGATCTTGATAAGAAAAATAAGGAATTCCAGGGTGAACTTTTAAAAGTAAAAACACAGTTGCAAAATGTACTGGATTTCCAAAGCCACACAGGTAGTAAATTGAAAAGAAAATACAGCAGATCCAGCAACCCAGCTTCACATCTTGTCTTTAAAGAAGAGGAAATATTCTCAGTTCCCACATCTCAGAGTCAGGAAGGAAACCCTGCCTCTGAACCTGTACAGAGTTCCAAAATCCAAGTTCACAATAATGGTTCAACATGTGTGCTTCCATTTTTACTTTTAAACCTCCAAATTTTAAATTTGGCTGCAATTGGTAGAGCCTCCACTGATAGTTGCATTCACACTGAAACAGCTACTGTTTTGCAATCTTAAAACAGACTCTCTTTGTCTAACTGCCTTCCTAGGCACTCAGGCCTATGACTCATGCCTTGCTCTCCCCCAGGGAAGCAACTAATCTACATAACTAAGAAACTTTAACAGCACAGAAAGTATTCTTTCTTCTCAAATCCGGAAGGGAAGAAGTTTTGTTTCTTTAAAGACTGACCCCCACCTCAGGGAAGCAAGGGGGGGAAGTCACAGATCCTCTTTGGGAAATGCGTCCTTTACAGATTTTTCTTCCCTTTTACATTTTGTCTTTTTATTTTTAATTGGCAATTAGAACATCTTTTTGTCATTTTTTTTTTGTTTTGAATGAAAATCTAGCTTATCAGGCAGCCAATAAAGACCCTCTGCCCATGCACAGGAACAGTCTTTCCCTTTAAGGATACCAGGTTGCTCTGCCTAAGAATGGGAGCATCTGGTTGAAGTATTTCCACTGTGTCCAAGGAATGGAAAGGACAATCGGACAATCCCCAGGAGGATTGTGCCACTGAAGAGCCCCTGGAGGTCAAACCTCCAGCCCCCACCACAACCGTTGTGGTCAAACAACTCTCCCTGCGCAATTCAGGAGAGCCTGCTTTGGAAGGTGTAGCAGAAACCTTCCTCCAGTTTGATCCAGGGTAAAGGGAAATAGGGACAAAGACCTTGCCTGCTCTCGGACGCAAGGGGGGGGGGAGGCCCTTTCCTGAGGCATTTTGCACCTGTGTATGTAGCCCCTGCTACAACCCCCGTTCCTTTCTCCTTCTAGTCTTTGCTGTGCTCTCTCTTGGAAATGCTTCCCCTACTCTTCCTCCTCAACAGGAGATTATTGTTCCCTCTTCCCCACAGCCCCCACCTTTGACCTCCTCTCCCCAAGCCTAAAACACCAGATTCTCGTTTTCCCTGTCCAGCTCCCTGGGTTCCCGCTGCTCGGGAATCCATAACCAAACCTGTCAGCTTGTTTCCCTGCTACAGATTTCCCGCAGATGCCAATTGTTCCCGGTTTGCCCCAAAGATCTCGCGGCTCCCCTATTGTAAGCCTTGACACGAATAATGCTTGATGCCACCCTCCCTGGGAGACTTTGCTGCAGCCGCTCTGCCGCCACTGTTTTCCTGGAAGCAAGGGGGGGAGGGCATCAGAAGACCTTGCCCACCTGCCAAGAAGATTCTTGGGAGGGAGGGAGGGGTGGGAACGGGAATAATTTGCCTCTGCATTTATTGGGAAGATGACTGCCACCTCTGCCACCCTACATTTTTGCTGTAAATATACATTTTTCATTGTGTACAATGTATCCATTTTTTTAGATTGAGAATGTAGCAAATAGTTTGCTAGTTTATGTATGTAAGTTTTGCTAAATTGCTTAGCTTTACCTTGTTCTTATTGCATTGCTTATTAGAGGCCATTGCTTAGTTCATTGTCTAACTTTTTAGTTTCTGCCACTTTCTGCCTGCTTCATAGTAATTGCTTGATATTCATTGCCAGCATTTTTAGGAATGCCTAGTGCTTGCATTCTAAAATATTGCTCAGGTACTGCCCACAGTTTCCTGCCTGCATAGAATTTGGTTTTCCCTGCATTTGCTTTTTGTCTATTGTTTGCTAGATTGCCTTGCTCAACGTATTAGTTTGCATTGGTTCATTGCTTTATTCATATGGTGGAGACCTCACGCTTAGCTAGTTCATAGTTCATGTATGTTACATTTAGTTTTGAGTGGTAGTGGTAAAGAGGAACTGCAACTTCACAGCTTTCCTTAAGTCACCCAAACCCCTCCTAAATGTGTTTTGTTTTTAATTTGGCTTAAGTTTTTGTAGTTTTTGTATTGGCAGAAGATGGCCCCACTTTTCTCTCTGAATTTCTAGGCTGAATTTCAATCTTTGCCACCACTAATGCAGTATATATTGGTCTGGAGCGAATAAATGGAAATAAAATTCGCTCCAGAGGGGGGGATTGTTAAGTGTGGCAGGGCCCCCTGCCTCATTGACAAGCACACTGTCTTCTATAACCAATGGCACCACGCACTAGTCTAGGCTTAAGCTAAAGCCAAGACAACACTGCTAGGGTCGGCCAAGCCAGGCCAGACTCCATCTCTGCCTTAGGTTTGGAATGACAGCCTTTGCCTGACCCAGAGGTGCCTCTGGACTCAAGCTCGCATCAGCTCCCCCCCCCCCCATTGTATTTCTAAGCGAGTGGACTGGCTTCCTCCTGTTTGCCTAAGGGCTCATAGGAAAATCCTTTGTCTTGCAACATTTTTCACACTTGGCCCCTCTGCCAGGGGAAATCTCCTCCCCACATCCTGCCAGCTAGACCTGATGGCTCTCTTCCTCAGAGCCATTAATACCTTTATCCAAATCCATTTACGGCCATCACCCCCCCCCCCCACTTGGCCAGGTATTGTCCTAATCTCTGGGGACCCTGGAAACTTCCAGCACATGCTTACCTGAGCCTTGTAACATAGCCCCCTTCCCAAAATCCAATGAAAACTGTGGCTTCACACAGCCACTCTGAGTGTCTTCCCACCCGGGACCTCCCACGCTGGTTCGTGCTTCTTCCTCTGACCCACCACTCCCCGGACAGGTAACTATCAAGCCTTCCACTCTTCCTCCCCCTTCTCTATATGACTGCTTGTATGTGTGTTAGCTATTGGTGTGTACTTTTGTTATTTTCCTTTCAATAAAAGCTTATATTAATATTTTACCATTTAAATCTGTGTTTGCCTTGAGTTCCTACAGGTGTAATAAACCCTCGTATACAAAGGTAACGATCCGATAACGCTAAGTTACCCCCCTCTCGCAGCATTTGAGCTAATATTCCCCACAAGCTCAAAGATACGTGTTTTCGGACACGTGTTCAGCAATTTGGGTAACAGGCCCTGAGTGCCTTTAAAGCCCTGCTCTCTGCTCAAAACACGAACCGCCACCAATTCTTGAAAAGTTCATGGAAGTTTGTGACGGCAGGCTAAAAACCGTCATGAACTTCAGTTGGTGAGCCGCTTGGTGCCCATGCCTACCCCTCGCATTCACTCTCCGTCCACACACACACACACTCACACACACACACACCACACGTTCTGTCCACCAGAAAGAACGGGCACCCCACCCCAGTCCACACGAAGGGACGAGGCCCCCGGCTCCGTCCCTGCGAAGGGACGGGCACCCCAGCTGCGTCCACTTCAGGGGACGTGCACCCGTGCTCCGGCCATCTGAAGGGTCGGGCACTGTGCTCCGTTCATCTGTGTGGACTGGCACTCAAACTCTGTCCCTGCGAACGGATGGGCTCGCAAGCCCTGTCCGTCCAGACAGAGGAGCGCTCAAGCCCTGTCCGCCGCAGCAGATGGGCACTCAAGCCCTGTCCGTCGAAACGAATGGGCGTTTGGTCCCTGTCCGTCGGAACGGATGGGCACGCAGGGTTGCACTCACTCACTCGCTCACTCACACTCTCACTCTGCATCCCTACGCAACCCCCTCCCCCCAGCTACCTGCCACTGATGCCCACCCCCACCCCCCGGCCGACTGCCGCCAGCTTCTGCCAGCCAACGTCATCAGGAGCTTCAGGCGTGGCATCACGCCAGGCTTCGGGTCGCCTGGTGCCCCCTGCTTAGCAAGCCCTTCCGCTTCCGCGGAAGAACTTGCCTTCTGGATGCTCCCCCGTCTCTTCGCACGTGGCCCTCCTCTCCCGATCAGCTCTCCTCCTCTTTGGATGGCCTCGATCTGCAAGCTTCCTCAGTCTGCTGAAGAAACAGACAACAAGTCTACCAGTCCAGTCTGAGAACTCAGGGCCCCTTCCACCTCAGCCCGCTCCCCTTCCCACTTCCCGAAGAGCACACAGTGAGCCCAAGGTTTAGCTCTCCCAGACACTGCCTTCCCCGTTGCTGGCATACAGGTCACAAGCCCTCCTTGCCCAACCCACCCACTGGGGAACAGGAGGGGCAGAGAGGCAAGCGAAGGAGTTGGGGAACATCGCTCACCTCTTTCAGTGGCCACGACTCCCTTGAGGGCTTGCAGGAGAACCTCATCAAAACTCCCCCGGGGCATCCCTACAAGGAAAACCCGTGGTAAGCAGGGACGGCTCCTGCCCTTCCCTCCACCGGCATCCTCCAGGCTCCTCCACTGCCTTCGGTTGGCCAGCATCAACTGGCGGCTGCAAGCCCGAGTACATCTATTTCAACCTGTGCACTACCTCCCCTTCATACCTTAACTAAGGGAGCCCCTCCTCACACACACACACACACACACACACACACACCCCACTCCATTCACACCACTCCCTGCCCCACTCAAACCATCCCCTAGGCATGGGCACCAACCAGGGATATGCGGTTAGGTTCCTGGCTGAACTAGGGACGGAACCGCAATCCGAACGGAGCGTCGGGAGGAGAAATAAGGGGCCAAAGAGGACTAGGAGTTGCCTTGCAGCTTCGCATATGAAGTCCTACAAACCAGCGGCAGCACCGGTTGAGAGTACGGACTGGATTCCGGACCCTCAAGGAAGGAAGCAGTGTGAAAACAGAGAGAATGGACCCTAAGGAAGCCATTCATAAGGACTGAGGATTTAAAAAAAAACTGTTGAGAATGATCCAGAGGAAAGATCAAGAGTAAAGCTTGAGACTGCTTGCTAAACATATCGTTTCAGTGTCAAAAGAGACCAAGCCCATCGCTTTGGCCAGTGACTTCGATACGCAAACTTCAAAAGAAAAAAAACAGAATGAGACAGTGTAATTTTGGAGAGGGGAAGGAACGGCAAATTATTAAGTCTGAAGGGAAGACTGTAGCTTGGCTAATTTAACCTCCAGCAGGCTCTACAAGGGAATAACCAGTGACTGTAGGAGGCCTGCTTATTCTCATTTGCTAGCAGGCCATTCAAAACATATCGTTATTGCAGGGTGACTCCAGAAGTTGAGAAGTTAAAGACTGCGCGCCACAATGGGCTTGAAGCCTTGGAAAGAAGAGAAGCCTGACCCAGTGGGAGTCATTGTGGGGACACTGAATGTCAGATGTTAACGGAAAACGGGGATAAGATGCTTTTTAGGTAGCTTGCTGCTTCCCAAGGTAGAGCAGGAATGGCAAAAACTCCTATCAGCCAATGCTGGGAACGGCAGGAGACAGATGCATGGTTTTTTCGCATCTGGAGGACTTGCTACAAAGCCTGGGAATGCTGGAATATGATTCATGAGGAGAGGCAAAAGAGATTGAAAGGGCAATTAGCACAGTATACAATATGGACATAAGGAAACAGAACAAGAAAACTCCTCCACACGTCTAGCTACTTTGTTCAATGCATGGCAAAAGCAGCTGTTAGGATCCTTCATGCAACAAGATGGAAAACAGAATCCTGACCAGCTACTACTGACTGATTAGACAAAGCGTTAGAATACGGGACACCAGCAACACTTGCGTTCTTGAAGCAAAAGGCAAGAACTTTGCAATCCAGAAGAAAGCGGAGTCCCATAGGAGATCAGATTGGGGCGGGGGGGGAAGGAGGTGGAGAGAAATCCTGGACTTTCAGACTGGCTATGTAAGCCTGGGGGGAAGAAGCATCAGTCTGTCATCTACGGCGTTAGGGAGATGTACAAGAAGAAGAGAAGCATAGGGAAATGGCAGCCTGATGTGTGTGTGTTTTGTTGTTTTTTCCCTATCTTGGAATAGTAGTCCTGTAATATGCAAGCTGTAGCATCTCTCTCTTTACTGAACCAAAACGGTCCAGTAAAAAAAGAAAAGGGCTCGGAGTCCCTTTCGGCCCCTGCGTTCCCGTCCCCGGGGAGGCCGCGAAAAACAGCGGCACGGGACAAAAAAAGAAAGCAGAGGTTTAAGGGGACGGCCCTGAGTGCCTTTAAAGCCCTGCTCTCTGCTCAAAACACGAACCGCCACCAATTCTTGAAAAGTTCATGGAAGTTTGTGACGGCAGGCTAAAAATCGTCATGAACTTCAGTTGGTGAGCCGCTTGGTGCCCATGCCTACCCCTCGCATTCACTCTCCGTCCACACACACACACACACTCACACACACACACACACACACACACACACACACACACACACACACACACACACGTTCTGTCCACCAGAAGGAACGGGCAACCCACCTCAGTCCACACGAAGGGACGAGGCCCCCTGCTCCGTCCATGCGAAGGGACAGGCACCCCAGCTGCGTCCACTTCAGGGGACGTGCATCCGTGCTCCGGCCATCTGAAGGGTCGGGCACTGTGCTCCGTTCATCTGTGTGGACTGGCACTCAAACTCTGTCCCTGCGAACGGATGGGCTCGCAAGCCCTGTCCGTCCAGAAAGAGGAGCGCTCAAGCCCTGTCCGCCGCAGCAGATGGGCACTCAAGCCCTGTCCGTCGAAACGAATGGGCGTTTGGTCCCTGTCCGTCGGAACGGATGGGCACGCAGGGTTGCACTCACTCACTCGCTCACTCACACTCTCACTCTGCATCCCTACGCAACCCCCTCCCCCCAGCTACCTGCCACTGATGCCCACCCCCACCCCCCGGCCGACTGCCGCCAGCTTCTGCCAGCCAACGTCATCAGGAGCTTCAGGCGTGGCATCACGCCAGGCTTCGGGTCGCCTGGTGCCCCCTGCTTAGCAAGCCCTTCCGCTTCCGCGGAAGAACTTGCCTTCTGGATGCTCCCCCGTCTCTTCGCACGTGGCCCTCCTCTCCCGATCAGCTCTCCTCCTCTTTGGATGGCCTCGATCTGCAAGCTTCCTCAGTCTGCTGAAGAAACAGACAACAAGTCTACAAGGCCAGTCTGAGAACTCAGGGCCCCTTCCACCTCAGCCCGCTCCCCTTCCCACTTCCCGAAAGAGCACACAGTGAGCCCAAGGTTTAGCTCTCCCAGACACTGCCTTCCCCGTTGCTGGCATACAGGTCACAAGCCCTCCTTGCCCAACCCACCCACTGGGGACCAGGAGGGGCAGAGAGGCAAGCGAAGGAGTTGGGGAACATCGCTCACCTCTTTCAGTGGCCACGACTCCCTTGAGGGCTTGCAGGAGAACCTCATCAAATCTCCCCCGGGGTATCCCTACAAGGAAAACCCGTGGTAAGCAGGGACGGCTCCTGCCCTTCCCTCCACCGGCATCCTCCAGGCTCCTCCACTGCCTTCGTTTGGCCAGCATCAACTGGCGGCTGCAAGCCCGAGTACATCTATTTCAACCTGTGCACTACCTCCCCTTCATACCTTAACTAAGGGAGCCCCTCCTCACACACACACACACACACACACACACACACACACACACACACACACCACTCCATTCACACCACTCCCTGCCCCACTCAAACCATCCGCTAGGCATGGGCACTAACCAGGGATATGCGGTTAGGTTCCTGGCTGAACTAGGGACGGAACCGCAATCCGAACGGCGCGTCGGGAGGAGAAATAAGGGGCCGAAGAGGACTAGGAGTTGCCTTGCAGCTTCGCATATGAAGTCCTACAAACCAGCGGCAGCACCGGTTGAGAGTACGGACTGGATTCCGGACCCTCAAGGAAGGAAGCAGTGTGAAAACAGAGAGAATGGACCCTAAGGAAGCCATTCATAAGGACTGAGGATTTAAAAAAAAACTGCTGAGAATGATCCAGAGGAAAGATCAAGAGTAAAGCTTGAGACTGCTTGCTAAACATATCGTTTCAGTGTCAAAAGAGACCAAGCCCATCGCTTTGGCCAATGCCTTCGATACGCAAACTTCAAAAGAAAAAAAACAGAATGAGACAGTGTAATTTTGGAGAGGGGAAGGAACGGCAAATTATTAAGTCTGAAGGGAAGACTGTAGCTTGGCTAATTTAACCTCCAGCAGGCTCTACAAGGGAATAACCAGTGACTGTAGGAGGCCTGCTTATTCTCATTTGCTAGCGGGCCATTCAAAACATATCGTTACTGCAGGGTGACTCCAGAAGTTGACAAGTTAAAGACTGCGCGCCACAATGGGCTTGAAGCCTTGGAAAGAAGAGAAGCCTGGCCCAGTGGGAGCCATTGTGGGGACACTGAATGTCAGATGTTAACGGAAAACGGGGATAAGATGCTTTTTAGGTAGCTTGCTGCTTCCCAAGGTAGAGCAGGAATGGCAAGAACTCCTATCAGCCAATGCTGGGAACGGCAGGAGACAGATGCATGGTTTTTTCGCATCTGGAGGACTTGCTAGAAAGCCTGGGAATGCTGGAATATGATTCATGAGGAGAGGCAAAAGAGATTGAAAGGGCAATTAGCACAGTATACAATATGGACATAAGGAAACAGAACAAGAAAACTCCTCCACACGTCTAGCTACTTTGTTCAATGCATGGCAAAAGCAGCTGCTAGGATCCTTCATGCAACAAGATGGAAAACAGAATCCTGACCAGCTACTACTGACTGATTAGACAAAGCGTTAGAATACGGGACACCAGCAACACTTGCGTTCTTGAAGCAAAAGGCAAGAACTTTGCAATCCAGAAGAAAGCGGAGTCCCATAGGAGATCAGATTGGGGCGGGGGGGAAGGAGGTGGAGAGAAATCCTGGACTTTCAGACTGGCTATGTAAGCCTGGGGGGAAGAAGCATCAGTCTGTCATCTACGGCGTTAGGGAGATGTACAAGAAGAAGAGAAGCATAGGGAAATGGCAGCCTGATGTGTGTGTGTTTTGTTGTTTTTTCCCTATCTTGGAATAGTAGTCCTGTAATATGCAAGCTGTAGCATTTCTCTCTTTACTGAACCAAAACGGTCCAGTAAAAAAAGAAAAGGGCTCGGAGTCCCTTTCGGCCCCTGCGTTCCCGTCCCCGGGGAGGCCGCGAAAAACAGCGGCACGGGACAAAAAAAGAAAGCAGAGGTTTAAGGGGACGGCCCTGAGTGCCGTTAAAGCCCTGCTCTCTGCTCAAAACACGAACCGCCACCAATTCTTGAAAAGTTCATGGAAGTTTGTGACGGCAGGCTAAAAATCGTCATGAACTTCAGTTGGTGAGCCGCTTGGTGCCCATGCCTACCCCTCGCATTCACTCTCCGTCCACACACACACACACACACTCACACACACACACACACACACACACACGTTCGGTCCACCAGAAGGAACGGGCACCCCACCTCAGTCCACACGAAGGGACGAGGCCCCCGGCTCCGTCCCTGCGAAGGGACGGGCACCCCAGCTGCGTCCTCTTCGGGCACTGTGCTCCGTTCATCTGTGTGGACTGGCACGCAAACTCTGTCCCTGCGAACGGATGGGCTCGCAAGCCCTGTCCGTCCAGACAGAGGAGCGCTCAAGCCCTGTCCGCCGCAGCAGATGGGCACTCAAGCCCTGTCCGTCGAAACGAATGGGCGTTTGGTCCCTGTCCGTCGGAACGGATGGGCACGCAGGGTTGCACTCACTCACTCGCTCACTCACACTCTCACTCTGCATCCCTACGCAACCCCCTCATCAAAACTCCCCCGGGGTATCCCTACAAGGAAAACCCGTGGTAAGCAGGGACGGCTCCTGCCCTTCCCTCCACCGGCATCCTCCAGGCTCCTCCACTGCCTTCGGTTGGCCAGCATCAACTGGCGGCTGCAAGCCCGAGTACATCTATTTCAACCTGTGCACTACCTCCCCTTCATACCTTAACTAAGGGAGCCCCTCCTCACACACACACACACACACACACACACACACACACACACACACCACTCCATTCACACCACTCCCTGCCCCACTCAAACCATCCCCTAGGCATGGGCACCAACCAGGGATATGCGGTTAGGTTCCTGGCTGAACTAGGGACGGAACCGCAATCCGAACGGCGCGTCGGGAGGAGAAATAAGGGGCCGAAGAGGACTAGGAGTTGCCTTGCAGCTTCGCATATGAAGTCCTACAAACCAGCGGCAGCACCGGTTGAGAGTACGGACTGGATTCCGGACCCTCAAGGAAGGAAGCAGTGTGAAAACAGAGAGAATGGACCCTAAGGAAGCCATTCATAAGGACTGAGGATTTAAAAAAAAAACTGCTGAGAATGATCCAGAGGAAAGATCAAGAGTAAAGCTTGAGACTGCTTGCTAAACATATCGTTTCAGTGTCAAAAGAGACCAAGCCCATCGCTTTGGCCAATGCCTTCGATACGCAAACTTCAAAAGAAAAAAAACAGAATGAGATTTTGGAGAGGGGAAGGAACGGCAAATTATTAAGTCTGAAGGGAAGACTGTAGCTTGGCTAATTTAACCTCCAGCAGGCTCTACAAGGGAATAACCAGTGACTGTAGGAGGCCTGCTTATTCTCATTTGCTAGCGGGCCATTCAAAACATATCGTTACTGCAGGGTGACTCCAGAAGTTGACAAGTTAAAAAAAGAAAAGGGCTCGGAGTCCCTTTCGGCCCCTGCGTTCCCGTCCCCGGGGAGGCCGCGAAAAACAGCGGCACGGGACAAAAAAAGAAAGCAGAGGTTTAAGGGGACGGCCCTGAGTGCCTTTAAAGCCCTGCTCTCTGCTCAAAACACGAACCGCCACCAATTCTTGAAAAGTTCATGGAAGTTTGTGACGGCAGGCTAAAAATCGTCATGAACTTCAGTTGGTGAACCGCTTGGTGCCCGTGCCTACCCCTCGCATTCACTCTCCGTCCACACACACACACTCACACACACACACACACACACACACACGTTCTGTCCACCAGAAAGAACGGGCACCCCACCTCAGTCCACACGAAGGGACGAGGCCCCCGGCTCCGTCCCTGCGAAGGGACGGGCACCCCAGCTGCGTCCACTTCAGGGGACGTGCACCCGTGCTCCGGCCATCTGAAGGGTCGGGCACTGTGCTCCGTTCATCTGTGTGGACTGGCACTCAACCTCTGTCCCTGCGAACGGATGGGCTCGCAAGCCCTGTCCGTCCAGACAGAGGAGCGCTCAAGCCCTGTCCGCCGCAGCAGATGGGCACTCAAGCCCTGTCCGTCGAAACGAATGGGCGTTTGGTCCCTGTCCGTCGGAACGGATGGGCACGCAGGGTTGCACTCACTCACTCGCTCACTCACACTCTCACTCTGCATCCCTACGCAACCCCCTCCCCCCAGCTACCTGCCACTGATGCCCACCCCCACCCCCCGGCCGACTGCCGCCAGCTTCTGCCAGCCAACGTCATCAGGAGCTTCAGGCGTGGCATCACGCCAGGGTTCGGGTCGCCTGGTGCCCCCTGCTTAGCAAGCCCTTCCGCTTCCACGGAAGAACTTGCCTTCTGGATGCTCCCCCGTCTCTTCGCACGTGGCCCTCCTCTCCCGATCAGCTCTCCTCCTCTTTGGATGGCCTCGATCTGCAAGCTTCCTCAGTCTGCTGAAGAAACAGACAACAAGTCTACAAGGCCAGTCTGAGAACTCAGGGCCCCTTCCACCTCAGCCCGCTCCCCTTCCCACTTCCCGAAAGAGCACACAGTGAGCCCAAGGTTTAGCTCTCCCAGACACTGCCTTCCCCGTTGCTGGCATACAGGTCACAAGCCCTCCTTGCCCAACCCACCCACTGGGGACCAGGAGGGGCAGAGAGGCAAGCGAAGGAGTTGGGGAACATCGCTCACCTCTTTCAGTGGCCACGACTCCCTTGAGGGCTTGCAGGAGAACCTCATCAAAACTCCCTCGGGGTATCCCTACAAGGAAAACCCGTGGTAAGCAGGGACGGCTCCTGCCCTTCCCTCCACCGGCATCCTCCAGGCTCCTCCACTGCCTTCGGTTGGCCAGCATCAACTGGCGGCTGCAAGCCCGAGTACATCTATTTCAACCTGTGCACTACCTCCCCTTCATACCTTAACTAAGGGAGCCCCTCCTCACACACACACACACACACACACACACACCACTCCATTCACACCACTCCCTGCCCCACTCAAACCATCCCCTAGGCATGGGCACCAACCAGGGATATGCGGTTAGGTTCCTGGCTGAACTAGGGACGGAACCGCAATCCGAACGGTGCGTCGGGAGGAGAAATGAGGGGCCGAAGAGGACTAGGAGTTGCCTTGCAGCTTCGCATATGAAGTTGCTGGCATACAGGTCACAAGCCCTCCTTGCCCAACCCACCCACTGGGGACCAGGAGGGGCAGAGAGGCAAGCGAAGGAGTTGGGGAACATCGCTCACCTCTTTCAGTGGCCACGACTCCCTTGAGGGCTTGCAGGAGAACCTCATCAAAACTCCCTCGGGGTATCCCTACAAGGAAAACCCGTGGTAAGCAGGGACGGCTCCTGCCCTTCCCTCCACCGGCATCCTCCAGGCTCCTCCACTGCCTTCGGTTGGCCAGCATCAACTGGCGGCTGCAAGCCCGAGTACATCTATTTCAACCTGTGCACTACCTCCCCTTCATACCTTAACTAAGGGAGCCCCTCCTCACACACACACACACACACACACACACACCACTCCATTCACACCACTCCCTGCCCCACTCAAACCATCCCCTAGGCATGGGCACCAACCAGGGATATGCGGTTAGGTTCCTGGCTGAACTAGGGACGGAACCGCAATCCGAACGGTGCGTCGGGAGGAGAAATGAAAACGGGGATAAGATGCTTTTTAGGTAGCTTGCTGCTTCCCAAGGTAGAGCAGGAATGGCAAGAACTCCTATCAGCCAATGCAGGGAACGGCAGGAGACAGATGCATGGTTTTTTCGCATCTGGAGGACTTGCTAGAAAGCCTGGGAATGCTGGAATATGATTCATGAGGAGAGGCAAAAGAGATTGAAAGGGCAATTAGCACAGTATACAATATGGACATAAGGAAACAGAACAAGAAAACTCCTCCACACATCTAGCTACTTTGTTCAATCCATGGCAAAAGCAGCTGCTAGGATCCTTCATGCAACAAGATGGAAAACAGAATCCTGACCAGCTACTACTGACTGATTAGACAAAGCGTTAGAATACGGGACACCAGCAACACTTGCGTTCTTGAAGCAAAAGGCAAGAACTTTGCAATCCAGAAGAAAGCGGAGTCCCATAGGAGATCAGATTGGGGCGGGGGGGAAGGAGGTGGAGAGAAATCCTGGACTTTCAGACTGGCTATGTAAACCTGGGGGGAAGAAGCATCAGTCTGTCATCTACGGCGTTAGGGAGATGTACAAGAAGAAGAGAAGCATAGGGAAATGGCAGCCTCATGTGTGTGTGTTTTGTTGTTTTTTCCCTATCTTGGAATAGTAGTCCTGTAATATGCAAGCTGTAGCATTTCTCTCTTTACTGAACCAAAACGGTGTTGGTATAATGTACCTAGTGACAGCTAACAGCGTGAAGTTGATCAAACTGATCTAACTGACAGGTACTGATCATGTGAGAAGTGTCAGGTGCACAGGAATGACACAGCACAAATGCTTCTATTGGCTGGATAGAAAGCTGATGCAATACTAAGAGAAGGTTGCATGTACATAGGTTGTGTATATAAGGAGTGATGGGGAAGCTGTCTCTGTCTCTCTGAAATGCCATTGTGCGCGCAGCACTCTGCTGGATAACATGTAAATATTCTGTACATAAAAAGGTTAAGAAACCTACAAACCTGTGTTGCTTGTGTTCATCTGTCACATCGAAGTGACACACCACTACAACGGTTTCCGCTTCACAGCTACGCCAACAGGGTTATGGGCCCAGAGGTTGCGTTGCAGTGGTGAGTTTGTGGCAGTGGTGTTATCCTGAGTGCTTGGATGCCTGCTGAGGAGAAGGAGTCGTCTGCCGGTACTGAAGGTACGGAGGCAGGCGGGAAGAGAGACGTGTTGATGAGTTCTCCAGCTGTGATGACGAGCACAGCTGCTATCCCCGTGGAGAAGCTCAACTCGGAAAACTACAATGTGTGGGCGCTGCCGATGAAGCATTATCTAACCAGAGAAGGGCTCTGGAGGTATGTGGAGAATCCCCCTCCCAGTCCGAGTTCACAGGAAGAAGTGGCTGATAAGAGGGCTCTTGCTACAATTGTGTTAGCTGTGGATGATCAACAATTGCTGCATATCTACAATGCTGACTCTGCGAGCGAGGCATGGACTGCTCTGAGCAATGTTTATCTCCAGGACTCGGCCGGTACACTGATATCTCTGTCAAGGAGGTTGTACAGAACTCAGATGATGCCAGGTCGGTCTGTGAGATCACATATTGATGCTCTGGGTGAGTGCTTTCGAAATTTGGAGCTTAGAGGAAAAGCTACTTCGAAATTGGATCGCATTTTCATTCTGCTTTCATCTCTGTTACCTGAGTTTGAACCTGTCGTTTCCAGCCTGGAGGGCGATGAAGCAAGTGATTTGGAATGGAGCCAAGTCACTGGGCGGCTACAAGATTTTGAGTCCAGGCAAGTTGCCAAGGGAGTCTTATCTGTGTCTGGGCATATGGCCAAAGGAAAATCGACTTCGTCTGTGGAATGTAAAGAGTATTCCGGCTCCCAGGTGGCTGCTGTCTATGCTAAACCAAAGGCCAAGCATGCGAGCAACTTCCAAAAGCAGGAGAAGGTGTCCGGGAGAGTGAGAAAGTGCTGGATTTGTCAGTCAACGGGACACATTGCTCGTTTCTGTTCAAAGGCTAATTCCCAATCGGTGAAGGATGTTACAAATAGTGCCCAGAGGACAATGGGTACTGCTACGATCAAGCTCGTGAACACAGCATTACCCTCAGGAGGGGACTGGGTAATTGACAGCGGAGCTACAGGGATCTTCTGCAATGACCAGAGGCTGCTGACAGACATTCAGACATCTCAGCTAAAGGAAGTGCGGCTGGCTGATGGGCAAACAACAGAAGTTGTCTGTATGGGTTCACTATATCTCCCACACCTTAATTGTACTTTTAAGAATGTAATGTGTGTTCCCTCACTTCGTTCCAATCTCCTAAGTGTGTCTGTCTTAACAAGTGAAATGTTTGATGTCATATTCACTAATAAGGGGTGTTCAATTTGGAAAGAAGGAAAGGAGTTGGTGCAGGGGTGTTTGTCTGATGGTGTGTATCTGTTGAAGGAGACTTCAGAAAGTGCACAGGTTGTTGATAACACTCCCATTCACAATAATTGTATACATTTATTGCACCGAAGGGCTGGGCATATAGGATACTCAGCATTGAAAAAAACCTTAGATATTCTTGGGGTTGGTGACATCTCGGAGTGTACAAATTATTTGGATTGCCAGGTGTGTAAGGAAGTAAAAGCCAAGGCGTATCCAGTGGCTAGAAGAAGCACAAGAGTAACACACAGACCTCTTGAGCTAATACACATGGATCTTATGGGAAAGATGCCATCTAGTGTCTCAGGACGGCAGTACATGCTTTGTATAGTGGACGATTATAGCAGGTTCTGCTGGACACTAACTATGAGGCACAAGTCAGACACATTCAAGCTATTTAAAACCTGGTGTCTTAAAACACAAAAGCAGTTGGGGTGTCAACTGTCCTCCATACAAACAGATTTTGGGGGTGAGTTTATTTCTCATGATTTTGAGCAGTGGCTGGAGAAAAATGGCATCAGCCATAGGATAGCAAATCCTGGGTGTCCCAGTGAAAATGGAGTGGCTGAAAGACATATAGGCAGACTGCAGACAGTCATGTGGTGTATGTTAAAAGACACAAGGTCATCTACGTGTCTGTGGGCAGAGGCTGTCAGTGCGGCCTGTTATGTATGTAACCGTGTGTGGTCGAGTTCTGTTAATCACATTCCATACTTCCTATTGTATGGAAAACTGCCTAAGTTGAACTACTTGCGAGTGTTTGGGTCTGGGGCTTGGGTGTCCATTCCCAAAGCAAAGAGAACTAAGGCAGGGCCACGGTCATAGTTTCTGAAATTCATTGGCTATCAGTCTGGAATGAAGGCATATCGTTTTCAAGAGGGACAAGCTGGAGTGAGGTTCAGCCGTTCTGCTTCATTCAATGAGCAGAATAACTGGTCTCACATACAGAGTCCTGAAATGGCTATGCTGCCAGTTACTCCAGATGCTGGTGAAACAAATCACAATGACCAGGGAGGTCAAATGCCTGTTCCATCTCAGCAGATGCAGGCAAGCTCAGAGACTAAGCCAAGTGTCAGAGCAACTCTTAGAAAGACTGCAGGGGTTCCACCAAACCGCTTGCAGTATGAGACTCTGGGAACTCCAGTGATAAACTTTGTTGGCACACAGGAGCCAGAGAGTTTCAAGGAAATTCTGAGTTTTGCAGAACCAGAAAGGGGCGCCTGGCTAGGAGCCATGCAGGCGGAATTTGACTCACTGGTAAACAACGAAGTATTCACAGAGGCAGAGTTGCCTGAAGGAAAAAAGCCTATATCTTGTAAATGGGTTTATCGTCTGAAGCAAAAGGCAGACGGTTCTTCACAGGCAAAAGCTAGGCTTGTGGCAAGAGGTTTTTCACAAAAATTCGGGACTGATTTCACAGAAAGTTATGCACCCACAGCAAGGTTCGAAGCGGTGCGTAGTGTGCTTGTGAAGGCCAGCATTAGTAAGATGAGAGTCACACATCTTGATTTTGACACTGCATTTTTGAATTCTCCTCTTAGGGAAGAATTGTATATGGAGCAAATAGAAGGGTTTCCTTGTTCGCATGAACATTTAGTGCTTCGCCTGAATAAGAGCATATATGGGCTCAGGCAAGCAGCCCATTGTTGGAACAGGACGTTAAGTGAAGCTCTGATAGAATTGGGGTTTCAGCAGTCAGTGGCAGAGCAATGTCTCTTTACCAAAGTTGACAGCTCTGGTGAACAGTACTTGCTCATATTTGTGGATGATGTGCTCCATGTACATGCCACTGATGCACAGGCAGAATGGTTTCAAAACACAATTGGAAACAAGTTCAAATTAAAGTGCTTAGGGGCTGTAAAAGCATACTTGGGACTTGAAATTTCACAAAGCGAGAATGGATGTTATGAGCTCTGTCAGAGTAAAAAGATTGAAAAATTGCTAGAGCAATGTGGAATGGCAGAGGCTCATGAGGCGAGAACACCTATGTCAACAGGGTGTCCTAAAGAATCTAAAGATGATTGTTTTCCACATAAAGCCTTATTTCACTCTTTAATTGGCACATTGATGTATTTAGCCAATTGGTCACGTCCTGACATAATGTTTGCTGTACATTGGTTAAGCCAGCAATGCTCCAATCCCTGTAAAAAGGATTGGGTGGCAGCTAAGCACATTTTGAGATATTTAAAGAGAACGAAAAACATGAAACTTAAGCTAAATGTCTCTAAAGGTACAAGTGTATATGCCTATTCTGATGCAAGCTGGGGCGATGATCTAGGGACAGGAAAGTCTACTACAGGTTATGTGATATATTGTTATGGTGCCTTGATAGTGTGGAAGACACAAAAACAATCACTTATAGCTACGAGTTCCGCTGAAGCAGAGTATTCAGCGCTAAGCCAATGTATATTGGAATTAGAGTGGATTTCACAACTGTTTAAGGATCTGCATATTGAGTTTGCTAAACCAATATCAGTATTCTGTGACAACACAGCTGTACAGGAAATAGCACACAATAAAGTTTTGAAAGGACGTAGCAAGCACATAGTGATACGCTATCAGACTGTTAAACAATCTGTAAATAGTGGTTTCATCCAGATACGAAATTGCAGAACTGATGAGAATGTATCTGATGTATTCACAAAGCCTGTATGTATAAACAAACATGAACTGTTTAGTAACATGTTAGGACTTTACTCTGTTATCTGAGGAGGGGTGTTGGTATAATGTACCTAGTGACAGCTAACAGCGTGAAGTTGATCAAACTGATCTAACTGACAGGTACTGATCATGTGAGAAGTGTCAGGTGCACAGGAATGACACAGCACAAATGCTTCTATTGGCTGGATAGAAAGCTGATGCAATACTAAGAGAAGGTTGCATGTACATAGGTTGTGTATATAAGGAGTGATGGGGAAGCTGTCTCTGTCTCTCTGAAATGCCATTGTGCGCGCAGCACTCTGCTGGATAACATGTAAATATTCTGTACATAAAAAGGTTAAGAAACCTACAAACCTGTGTTGCTTGTGTTCATCTGTCACATCGAAGTGACACACCACTAAAACGGTTTCCGCTTCACAGCAACGCCAACAAACGGTCCAGTAAAAAAAGAAAAGGGCTCGGAGTCCCTTTCGGCCCCTGCGTTCCCGTCCCCGGGGAGGCCGCGAAAAACAGCGGCACGGGACAAAAAAAGAAAGCAGAGGTTTAAGGGGACGGCCCTGAGTGCCTTTAAAGCCCTGCTCTCTGCTCAAAACACGAACCGCCACCAATTCTGGAAAAGTTCATGGAAGTTTGTGACGGCAGGCTAAAAATCGTCATGAACTTCAGTTGGTGAGCCGCTTGGTGCCCATGCCTACCCCTCGCATTCACTCTCCGTCCACACACACACACACACTCACACACACACACACACACGTTCTGTCCACCAGAAAGAACGGGCACCCCACCTCAGTCCACACGAAGGGACGAAGCCCCCGGCTCCGTCCCTGCGAAGGGACGGGCACCCCAGCTGCGTCCACTTCAGGGGACGTGCACCCGTGCTCCGGCCATCTGAAGGGTCGGGCACTGTGCTCCGTTCATCTGTGTGGACTGGAACTCAAACTCTGTCCCTGCGAATGGATGGGCTCGCAAGCCCTGTCCGTCCAGACAGAGGAGCGCTCAAGCCCTGTCCGCCGCAGCAGATGGGCACTCAAGCCCTGTCCGTCGAAACGAATGGGGGTTTGGTCCCTGTCCGTCGGAACGGATGGGCACGCAGGGTTGCACTCACTCACTCGCTCACTCACACTCTCACTCTGCATCCCTACGCAACCCCCTCCCCCCAGCTACCTGCCACTGATGCCCACCCCCACCCCCCGGCCGACTGCCGCCAGCTTCTGCCAGCCAACGTCATCAGGAGCTTCAGGCGTGGCATCACGCCAGGCTTCGGGTCGCCTGGTGCCCCCTGCTTAGCAAGCCCTTCCGCCTCCGCGGAAGAACTTGCCTCCTGGATGCTCCCCCGTCTCTTCGCACGTGGCCCTCCTCTCCCGATCAGCTCTCCTCCTCTCTGGATGGCCTCGATCTGCAAGCTTCCTCAGTCTGCTGAAGAAACAGACAACAAGTCTACAAGGCCAGTCTGAGAACTCAGGGCCCCTTCCACCTCAGCCCGCTCCCCTTCCCACTTCCTGAAAGAGCACACAGTTAGCCCAAGGTTTAGCTCTCCCAGACACTGCCTTCCCCGTTGCTGGCATACAGGTCACAAGCCCTCCTTGCCCAACCCACCCACTAGGGACCAGGAGGGGCAGAGAGGCAAGCGAAGGAGTTGGGGAACATCGCTCACCTCTTTCAGTGGCCACGACTCCCTTGAGGGCTTGCAGGAGAACCTCATCAAAACTCCCCCGGGGTATCCCTACAAGGAAAACCCGTGGTAAGCAGGGACGGCTCCTGCCCTTCCCTCCACCGGCATCCTCCAGGCTCCTCCACTGCCTTCGGTTGGCCAGCATCAACTGGCGGCTGCAAGCCCGAGTACATCTATTTCAACCTGTGCACTACCTCCCCTTCATACCTTAACTAAGGGAGCCCCTCCTCACACGCACACACACACACACACACACACACACACACCACTCCATTCACACCACTCCCTGCCCCACTCAAACCATCCCCTAGGCATGGGCACCAACCAGGGATATGCGGTTAGGTTCCTGGCTGAACTAGGGACGGAACCGCAATCCGAACGGTGCGTCAGGAGGAGAAATAAGGGGCCGAAGAGGACTAGGAGTTCCCTTGCAGCTTCGCATATGAAGTCCTACAAACCAGCGGCAGCACAAGTTGAGAGTACGGACTGGATTCCGGACCCTCAAGGAAGGAAGCAGTGTGAAAACAGAGAGAATGGACCCTAAGGAAGCCATTCATAAGGACTGAGGATTTAAAAAAAAACTGCTGAGAATGATCCAGAGGAAAGATCAAGAGTAAAGCTTGAGACTGCTTGCTAAACATATCGTTTCAGTGTCAAAAGAGACCAAGCCCATCGCTTTGGCCAATGCCTTCGATACGCAAACTTCAAAAGAAAAAAAACAGAATGAGACAGTGTAATTTTGGAGAGGGGAAGGAACGGCAAATTATTAAGTCTGAAGGGAAGACTGTAGCTTGGCTAATTTAACCTCCAGCAGGCTCTACAAGGGAATAACCAGTGACTGAAGGAGGCCTGCTTATGCTCATTTGCTAGCGGGCCATTCAAAACATATCGTTATTGCAGGGTGACTCCAGAAGTTGACAAGTTAAAGACTGCGCGCCACAATGGGCTTGAAGCCTTGGAAAGAAGAGAAGCCTGGCCCAGTGGGAGTCATTGTGGGGACACTGAATGTCAGATGTTAACAGAAAACGGGGATATGATGCTTTTTAGGTAGCTTGCTGCTTCCCAAGGTAGAGCAGGAATGGCAAGAACTCCTATCAGCCAATGCTGGGAACGGCAGGAGACAGATGCATGGTTTTTTCGCATCTGGATGACTTGCTAGAAAGCCTGGGAATGCTGGAATATGATTCATGAGGAGAGGCAAAAGAGATTGAAAGGGCAATTAGCACAGTATACAATATGGACGTAAGGAAACAGAACAAGAAAACTCCTCCACACGTCTAGCTACTTTGTTCAATGCATGGCAAAAGCAGCTGCTAGGATCCTTCATGCAACAAGATGGAAAACAGAATCCTGACCAGCTACTACTGACTGATTAGACAAAGCGTTAGAATACGGGACACCAGCAACACTTGCGTTCTTGAAGCAAAAGGCAAGAACTTTGCAATCCAGAAGAAAGCGGAGTCCCATAGGAGATCAGATTGGGGCGGGGGGGAAGGAGGTGGAGAGAAATCCTCGACTTTCAGACTGGCTATGTAAGCCTGGGGGGAAGAAGCATCAGTCTGTCATCTACGGCGTTAGGGAGATGTACAAGAAGAAAAGAAGCATAGGGAAATGGCAGCCTGATGTGTGTGTGTTTTGTTGTTTTTTCCCTATCTTGGAATAGTAGTCCTGTAATATGCAAGCTGTAGCATTTCTCTCTTTACTGAACCAAAACGGTCCAGTAAAAAAAGAAAAGGGCTCGGAGTCCCTTTCGGCCCCTGCGTTCCCGTCCCCGGGGAGGCCGCGAAAAACAGCGGCACGGGACAAAAAAAGAAAGCAGAGGTTTAAGGGGACGGCCCTGAGTGCCTTTAAAGCCCTGCTCTCTGCTCAAAACACGAACCGCCACCAATTCTTGAAAAGTTCATGGAAGTTTGTGACGGCAGGCTAAAAATCGTCATGAACTTCAGTTGGTGAGCCGCTTGGTGCCCATGCCTACCCCTCGCATTCACTCTCCGTCCACACACACACACACACACACTCACACACACACACACACACGTTCTGTCCACCAGAAAGAACGGGCACCCCACCTCAGTCCACACGAAGGGACGAGGCCCCCGGCTCCGTCCCTGCGAAGGGACGGGCACCCCAGCTGCGTCCACTTCAGGGGACGTGCACCCGTGCTCCGGCCATCTGAAGGGTCGGGCACTGTGCTCCGTTCATCTGTGTGGACTGGAACTCAAACTCTGTCCCTGCAAACGGATGGGCTCGCAAGCCCTGTCCGTCCAGACAGAGGAGCGCTCAAGCCCTGTCCGCCGCAGCATATGGGCACTCAAGCCCTGTCCGTCGAAACGAATGGGCGTTTGGTCCCTGTCCGTTGGAACGGATGGGCACGCAGGGTTGCACTCACTCACTCGCTCACTCACACTCTCACTCTGCATCCCTACGCAACCCCTCCCCCCAGCTACCTGCCACTGATGCCCACCCCCACCCCCCGGCCGACTGCCGCCAGCTTCTGCCAGCCAACGTCATCAGGAGCTTCAGGCGTGGCATCACGCCAGGCTTCGGGTCGCCTGGTGCCCCCTGCTTAGCAAGCCCTTCCGCTTCCGCAGAAGAACTTGCCTTCTGGATGCTCCCCCGTCTCTTCGCACGTGGCCCTCCTCTCCCGATCAGCTCTCCTCCTCTCTGGATGGCCTCGATCTGCAAGCTTCCTCAGTCTGCTGAAGAAACAGACAACAAGTCTACAAGGCCAGTCTGAGAACTCAGGGCCCCTTCCACCTCAGCCCGCTCCCCTTCCCACTTCCCGAAAGAGCACACAGTGAGCCGAAAGGTTTAGCTCTCCCAGACACTGCCTTCCCCGTTGCTGGCATACAGGTCACAAGCCCTCCTTGCCCAACCCACCCACTGGGGACCAGGAGGGGCAGAGAGGCAAGCGAAGGAGTTGGGGAACATCGCTCACCTCTTTCAGTGGCTACGACTCCCTTGAGGGCTTGCAGGAGAACCTCATCAAAACTCCCCCGGGGTGTCCCTACAAGAAAACCCGTAGTAAACAGGGACGGCTCCTGCCCTTCCCTCCACCGGCATCCTCCAGGCTCCTCCACTGCCGTCGGTTGGCCAGCATCAACTGGCGGCTGCAAGCCCGAGTTCATCTATTTCAACCTGTGCACTACCTCCCCTTCATACCTTAACTAAGGGAGCCCCTCCTCACACACACACACACACACACCACTCCATTCACACCACTCCCTGCCCCACTCAAACCATCCCCTAGGCATGGGCACCAACCAGGGATATGCGGTTAGGTTCCTGGCTGAACTAGGGACGGAACCGCAATCCGAACGGCACGTCGGGAGGAGAAATAAGGGGCCGAAGAGGACTAGGAGTTGCCTTGCAGCTTCGCATATGAAGTCCTACAAACCAGCGGCAGCACCGGTTGAGAGTACGGACTGGATTCCGGACCCTCAAGGAAGGAAGCAGTGTGAAAACAGAGAGAATGGACCCTAAGGAAGCCATTCATAAGGACTGAGGATTTAAAAAAAAAACTGCTGAGAATGATCCAGAGGAAAGATCAAGAGTAAAGCTTGAGACTGCTTGCTAAACATATCGTTTCAGTGTCAAAAGAGACCAAGCCCATCGCTTTGGCCAATGCCTTCGATACGCAAACTTCAAAAGAAAAAAAACAGAATGAGACAGTGTAATTTTGGAGAGGGGAAGGAACGGCAAATTATTAAGGCTGAAGGGAAGACTGTAGCTTGGCTAATTTAACCTCCAGCAGGCTCTACAAGGGAATAACCAGTGACTGTAGGAGGCCTGCTTATTCTCATTTGCTAGCGGGCCATTCAAAACATATCGTTATTGCAGGGTGACTCCAGAAGTTGACAAGTTAAAGACTGCGCGCCACAATGGGCTTGAAGCCTTGGAAAGAAGAGAAGCCTGGCCCAGTGGGAGTCATTGTGGGGACACTGAATGTCAGATGTTAACAGAAAACGGGGATAAGATGCTTTTTAGGTAGCTTGCTGCTTCCCAAGGTAGAGCAGGAATGGCAAGAACTCCTATCAGCCAATGCTGGGAACGGCAGGAGACAGATGCATGGTTTTTTCGCATCTGGATGACTTGCTAGAAAGCCTGGGAATGCTGGAATATGATTCATGAGGAGAGGCAAAAGAGATTGAAAGGGCAATTAGCACAGTATACAATATGGACGTAAGGAAACAGAACAAGAAAACTCCTCCACACGTCTAGCTACTTTGTTCAATGCATGGCAAAAGCAGCTGCTAGGATCCTTCATGCAACAAGATGGAAAACAGAATCCTGACCAGCTACTACTGACTGATTAGACAAAGCGTTAGAATACGGGACACCAGCAACACTTGCGTTCTTGAAGCAAAAGGCAAGAACTTTGCAATCCAGAAGAAAGCGGAGTCCCATAGGAGATCAGATTGGGGCGGGGGGGAAGGAGGTGGAGAGAAATCCTCGACTTTCAGACTGGCTATGTAAGCCTGGGGGGAAGAAGCATCAGTCTGTCATCTACGGCGTTAGGGAGATGTACAAGAAGAAAAGAAGCATAGGGAAATGGCAGCCTGATGTGTGTGTGTTTTGTTGTTTTTTCCCTATCTTGGAATAGTAGTCCTGTAATATGCAAGCTGTAGCATTTCTCTCTTTACTGAACCAAAACGGTCCAGTAAAAAAAGAAAAGGGCTCGGAGTCCCTTTCGGCCCCTGCGTTCCCGTCCCCGGGGAGGCCGCGAAAAACAGCGGCACGGGACAAAAAAAGAAAGCAGAGGTTTAAGGGGACGGCCCTGAGTGCCTTTAAAGCCCTGCTCTCTGCTCAAAACACGAACCGCCACCAATTCTTGAAAAGTTCATGGAAGTTTGTGACGGCAGGCTAAAAATCGTCATGAACTTCAGTTGGTGAGCCGCTTGGTGCCCATGCCTACCCCTCGCATTCACTCTCCGTCCACACACACACACACACACACTCACACACACACACACACACGTTCTGTCCACCAGAAAGAACGGGCACCCCACCTCAGTCCACACGAAGGGACGAGGCCCCCGGCTCCGTCCCTGCGAAGGGACGGGCACCCCAGCTGCGTCCACTTCAGGGGACGTGCACCCGTGCTCCGGCCATCTGAAGGGTCGGGCACTGTGCTCCGTTCATCTGTGTGGACTGGAACTCAAACTCTGTCCCTGCAAACGGATGGGCTCGCAAGCCCTGTCCGTCCAGACAGAGGAGCGCTCAAGCCCTGTCCGCCGCAGCATATGGGCACTCAAGCCCTGTCCGTCGAAACGAATGGGCGTTTGGTCCCTGTCCGTTGGAACGGATGGGCACGCAGGGTTGCACTCACTCACTCGCTCACTCACACTCTCACTCTGCATCCCTACGCAACCCCTCCCCCCAGCTACCTGCCACTGATGCCCACCCCCACCCCCCGGCCGACTGCCGCCAGCTTCTGCCAGCCAACGTCATCAGGAGCTTCAGGCGTGGCATCACGCCAGGCTTCGGGTCGCCTGGTGCCCCCTGCTTAGCAAGCCCTTCCGCTTCCGCAGAAGAACTTGCCTTCTGGATGCTCCCCCGTCTCTTCGCACGTGGCCCTCCTCTCCCGATCAGCTCTCCTCCTCTCTGGATGGCCTCGATCTGCAAGCTTCCTCAGTCTGCTGAAGAAACAGACAACAAGTCTACAAGGCCAGTCTGAGAACTCAGGGCCCCTTCCACCTCAGCCCGCTCCCCTTCCCACTTCCCGAAAGAGCACACAGTGAGCCGAAAGGTTTAGCTCTCCCAGACACTGCCTTCCCCGTTGCTGGCATACAGGTCACAAGCCCTCCTTGCCCAACCCACCCACTGGGGACCAGGAGGGGCAGAGAGGCAAGCGAAGGAGTTGGGGAACATCGCTCACCTCTTTCAGTGGCTACGACTCCCTTGAGGGCTTGCAGGAGAACCTCATCAAAACTCCCCCGGGGTGTCCCTACAAGAAAACCCGTAGTAAACAGGGACGGCTCCTGCCCTTCCCTCCACCGGCATCCTCCAGGCTCCTCCACTGCCGTCGGTTGGCCAGCATCAACTGGCGGCTGCAAGCCCGAGTTCATCTATTTCAACCTGTGCACTACCTCCCCTTCATACCTTAACTAAGGGAGCCCCTCCTCACACACACACACACACACACCACTCCATTCACACCACTCCCTGCCCCACTCAAACCATCCCCTAGGCATGGGCACCAACCAGGGATATGCGGTTAGGTTCCTGGCTGAACTAGGGACGGAACCGCAATCCGAACGGCACGTCGGGAGGAGAAATAAGGGGCCGAAGAGGACTAGGAGTTGCCTTGCAGCTTCGCATATGAAGTCCTACAAACCAGCGGCAGCACCGGTTGAGAGTACGGACTGGATTCCGGACCCTCAAGGAAGGAAGCAGTGTGAAAACAGAGAGAATGGACCCTAAGGAAGCCATTCATAAGGACTGAGGATTTAAAAAAAAAACTGCTGAGAATGATCCAGAGGAAAGATCAAGAGTAAAGCTTGAGACTGCTTGCTAAACATATCGTTTCAGTGTCAAAAGAGACCAAGCCCATCGCTTTGGCCAATGCCTTCGATACGCAAACTTCAAAAGAAAAAAAACAGAATGAGACAGTGTAATTTTGGAGAGGGGAAGGAACGGCAAATTATTAAGGCTGAAGGGAAGACTGTAGCTTGGCTAATTTAACCTCCAGCAGGCTCTACAAGGGAATAACCAGTGACTGTAGGAGGCCTGCTTATTCTCATTTGCTAGCGGGCCATTCAAAACATATCGTTATTGCAGGGTGACTCCAGAAGTTGACAAGTTAAAGACTGCGCGCCACAATGGGCTTGAAGCCTTGGAAAGAAGAGAAGCCTGGCCCAGTGGGAGTCATTGTGGGGACACTGAATGTCAGATGTTAACAGAAAACGGGGATAAGATGCTTTTTAGGTAGCTTGCTGCTTCCCAAGGTAGAGCAGGAATGGCAAGAACTCCTATCAGCCAATGCTGGGAACGGCAGGAGACAGATGCATGGTTTTTTCGCATCTGGAGGACTTGCTAGAAAGCCTGGGAATGCTGGAATATGATTCATGAGGAGAGGCAAAAGAGATTGAAAGGGCAATTAGCACAGTATACAATATGGACGTAAGGAAACAGAACAAGAAAACTCCTCCACACGTCTAGCTACTTTGTTCAATGCATGGCAAAAGCAGCTGCTAGGATCCTTCATGCAACAAGATGGAAAACAGAATCCTGACCAGCTACTACTGACTGATTAGACAAAGCGTTAGAATACGGGACACCAGCAACACTTGCGTTCTTGAAGCAAAAGGCAAGAACTTTGCAATCCAGAAGAAAGCGGAGTCCCATAGGAGATCAGATTGGGGCGGGGGGGAAGGAGGGGGAGAGAAATCCTGGACTTTCAGACTGGCTATGTAAGCCTGGGGGGAAGAAGCATCAGTGTGTCATCTACGGCGTTAGGGAGATGTACAAGAAGAAGAGAAGCATAGGGAAATGGCAGCCTCATGTGTGTGTGTTTTGTTGTTTTTTCCCTATCTTGGAATAGTCGTCCTGTAATATGCAAGCTGTATCGTTTCTCTCTTTACTGAACCAAAACGGTCTAGTAAAAAAAGAAAAGGGCTCGGAGTCCCTTTCGGCCCCTGCGTTCCCGTCCCCGGGGAGGCCGCGAAAAACAGAGGCACGGGACAAAAAAAGAAAGCAGAGGTTTAAGGGGACGGCCTGTTAAGTGTGGCAGGGCCCCCTGCCTCATTGACAAGCACACTGTCTTCTATAACCAATGGCACCACGCACTAGTCTAGGCTTAAGCTACACATTGCGTCTTTCAGACCCACTGGGTGTCTCCCACCACGGTAACGTGCGATAGGGAACCCCACCATCATGCATCTGACCTTCGCTAAGGCAGAGCTGAGGTTTGCCCTTTCATGTGCTGCATATACTGTGAATTAGGGCTCCTCTTCCTCCTCCTCTGATCACGAGCTGTAGATACCGTGAATCAGTCGAGGTTTGCAGGTGCTCCTCCTGACTTCGGGCACTCCCGTTAAGTGCAGGGCAAGAAAGGACACCGTGCCAACCCCCCCCCCTTTTTGTTTCCTCCTGTTCATGTGCTGTATATACCGTGAATCAGGGTTGGTGCAGGCTGTAATCACTCTGCAGAGACAGAGGACACAGGCCTGGTCTTTCTATTGCTGCATACCGGAGCTCGGTGCCAGCAATCTTTGGGTTAATTCTTGGGTGCGTTGCCTGTAGGATTTCCCCTCTCTCTTTGAGTGTTTGGGTAACTGCTGCCATAAGGGATGGCTGCAAAGATTGTTCTTGCTGAAGCCTTTCAGAGCAAGGACAGGGTAGACCAGCTGACCAAGTGGGTCATGTCAAAGGGGTACAACCCCTGGAAACCTGGGTTCTTTAAAGACCCAAATCCCCTGGAGAAACTTACAGAGACTTTTCAGTCATACTGTGACTCCAGGAGGCTGAAACTGGGAAGTGTGAGTACCCACGCTGCCTGGGGTCTCTACATTGCACTGCAGGACAGTGTGGCACAGATTAGAGAACTCCAAACAGCATCGGAAAGTTTGGAACGGGACCTCCGACTAGCATTGGAAAATCAGGAGCGTGAGTATGCACTCAAGCTCTCTGATACAGAAACTCGCCTTGAGTCCCTGGGAAAAGATCTTGAGAGAGAAATTGGGGAGCGAGACGCTGTAATTAGCAAGCTCCACCGAAAAATAGAACAGTTGCAAGGAGAGAAGTTTGACTTGCTGGTGGACAAAAACCACTATGCAAATCTGGTACAGGAGAAAGATCTCCAGTGCCAACAGGCTCTTCTGAGAGCAGAAGAGGCCTCTGCTAAGATGGAAGATTTGGGCAAGCTGCATGATCAGGCACAGAGTGCAGCACAATTTCTGGCTAGGGAAAAAGCAGCACAAGTCTCTGCCATAAGCCATGATGTGTGCCGCCGTGAAATTGAAAGTCTGAAGCAGAAATTGGGGCTTCAGACTGCTCTCATTGCAACTGTGCACCCCGAGACACTCCCTTCCCTGCCAGACCTGTCTCACACCGAGCAGGTACTGCCAGCAGAGGCTGTCTCACATCCGCCAATCCACCTTGATTGGACGGAAACCCCCACTCCGGTCCATCCCGTCCAGCATGAGACAGTCCGGAGGCACATGGCAAACGGCCGTGTCGAGGTTACCAACCAGGAGAGAGTCATGATTTGGAAGCCTCATGAAGCGAAGGCTATTGGTGACCAGTTGGGCCCTCTCAACAGGGACACTGGCGTGCAATGGCTGTATTCAACCCTAGAGCAGTACCCCACTGCCAGCGGGGAGGATCTGTGCCAATTGGTAAGGGTGTGTGCTACTGGACCAGACACACAAGCCTTACGGAACGGCCTACTCCAACGTAATATGGCACAGTTAGGTCCAATGAATTGGGCCCGTGAAATAGCCAAGTTGCTATGGCCAGGCCAATCAGCAGAGCTACTGTTCCTCATGGACAAGCAAGGCCCGGATGAGAACCCTGAAAGCTATTCAAGCCGCAAGTGCTTTCTTGCGCAGTTAGCTGAGAAGGTTCAGGCAAATGCCCAGGGTATATGGAACTTTAATGTAGACAATTTTAAGACCCCGTTCTACAATGGTCTCAACACCAGAACAAAAATTGCTATAGGCTTGTTCAACCCGACCAACATCACTTGGTATGCGCTCAAGGAGAAGGTACGGCTTGCTGGCGACCTTTTCCGTGAGGCGGCCTATGCTCAAGGTTCTCGAGTCAAGCATCCCAAGAAAGGCTCCCAGGAACCAGTGCAGGCGGTCACTTATGCCAACAGTGGCTCGCATTTGAAACGTAGAAGAAACAGGAGACACAGCAGCTTTGGAGCAGGGAAAAAGCTCTCTGGCCAAAGTGCAGAGTCTTCCCTTGGCACCCAAACTGCTGTGCCTCCCCCAACACCTCTTGGGAACCCTCAGCAGGCAGTTCCCTCTGCCCAGAAACAGCCTCAGCACCCGGAAACCTGCCTAAGGAGATACTTCTGGGCCGGGCTCAAGGAGGCCAGATTGGACATGGCCCAGTTCAACAGGCAGCCTCTGGGAAAACTAGCCCTTGCCTATGGGAAGCTTACTGCCAACTCAGCAGAGCACCCACAGCCACCTTCCCCTGCCCAAAACAGGGATAAGAAACAGAGTGGTTTTTCTTATAGTAACTTCCCCCAGAATAATCCCAAACCTAATAGAGATTCTGCCCTTCGGCAGCAGAATAAAATTAGTGACCGGATTTTTCTGTGGCGGGAACTTAGAAATACTGGGGCAGACATGACCCAGTATGATAACCAACCCACATCTGTGCTCATGTGTGCTTTTGTAAAGGCCATTAGAGAGAAAAGGAACAGAGACATACTTAGATATGAGCTACAGAAAACTAGCCCCCTAGAAATTTCTTCTGAATCCCCTAAGGATTGGCAGAAGGAAATAGAGAAATTTAAAACTCTTACCCAGAAACAAGATCTAGAAATTAAGGATCTTGATAAGAAAAATAAGGAATTCCAGGGTGAACTTTTAAAAGTAAAAACACATTTGCAAAATGTACTGGATTTCCAAAGCCACACAGGTAGTAAATTGAAAAGAAAATACAGCAGATCCAGCAACCCAGCTTCACATCTTGTCTTTAAAGAAGAGGAAATATTCTCAGTTCCCACATCTCAGAGTCAGGAAGGAAACCCTGCCTCTGAACCTGTACAGAGTTCCAAAATCCAAGTTCACAATAATGGTTCAACATGTGTGCTTCCATTTTTACTTTTAAACCTCCAAATTTTAAATTTGGCTGCAATTGGTAGAGCCTCCACTGATAGTTGCATTCACACTGAAACAGCTACTGTTTTGCAATCTTAAAACAGACTCTCTTTGTCTAACTGCCTTCCTAGGCACTCAGGCCTATGACTCATGCCTTGCTCTCCCCCAGGGAAGCAACTAATCTACATAACTAAGAAACTTGAACAGCACAGAAAGTATTCTTTCTTCTCAAATCCGGAAGGGAAGAAGTTTTGTTTCTTTAAAGACTGACCCCCACCTCAGGGAAGCAAGGGTGGGAAGTCACAGATCCTCTTTGGGAAATGCGTCCTTTACAGATTTTTCTTCCCTTTTACATTTTGTCTTTTTATTTTTAATTGGCAATTAAAACATCTTTTTGTCATTTTTTTTTGTTTTGAATGAAAATCTAGCTTATCAGGCAGCCAATAAAGACCCTCTGCCCATGCACAGGAACAGTATTTCCCTTTAAGGATACCAGGTTGCTCTGCCTAAGAATGGGAGCATCTGGTTGAAGTATTTCCACTGTGTCCAAGGAATGGAAAGGACAATCGGACAATCCCCAGGAGGATTGTGCCACTGAAGAGCCCCTGGAGGTCAAACCTCCAGCCCCCACCACAACCGTTGTGGTCAAACAACTCTCCCTGAGCAATTCAGGAGAGCCTGCTTTGGAAGGTGTAGCAGAAACCTTCCTCCAGTTTGATCCAGGGTAAAGGGAAATAGGGACAAAGACCTTGCCTGCTCTCGGACGCAAGGGGGGGGGGGAGGCCCTTTCCTGAGGCATTTTGCACCTGTGTATGTAGCCCCTGCTACAACCCCCGTTCCTTTCTCCTTCTAGTCTTTGCTGTGCTCTCTCTTGGAAATGCTTCCCCTACTCTTCCTCCTCAACAGGAGATTATTGTTCCCTCTTCCCCACAGCCCCCACCTTTGACCTCCTCTCCCCAAGCCTAAAACACCAGATTCTCGTTTTCCCTGTCCAGCTCCCTGGGTTCCCGCTGCTCGGGAATCCATAACCAAACCTGTCAGCTTGTTTCCCTGCTACAGATTTCCCGCAGATGCCAATTGTTCCCGGTTTGCCCCAAAGATCTCGCGGCTCCCCTATTGTAAGCCTTGACACGAATAATGCTTGATGCCACCCTCCCTGGGAGACTTTGCTGCAGCCGCTCTGCCGCCACTCTTTTCCTGGAAGCAAGGGGGGGAGGGCATCAGAAGACCTTGCCAACCTGCCAAGAAGATTCTTGGGAGGGAGGGAGGGGTGGGAACGGGAATAATTTGCCTCTGCATTTATTGGGAAGGTGACTGCCACCTCTGCCACCCTACATTTTTGCTGTAAATATACATTTTTCATTGTGTACAATGTATCCATTTTTTTAGATTGAGAATGTAGCAAATAGTTTGCTAGTTTATGTAAGTTTTGCTAAATTGCTTAGCTTTACCTTGTTCTTATTGCATTGCTTATTAGAGGCCATTGCTTAGTTCATTGTCTAACTTTTTAGTTTCTGCCACTTTCTGCCTGCTTCATAGTAATTGCTTGATATTCATTGCCAGCATTTTTAGGAATGCCTAGTGCTTGCATTCTAAAATATTGCTCAGGTACTGCCCACAGTTTCCTGCCTGCATAGAATTTGGTTTTCCCTGCATTTGCTTTTTGTCTATTGTTTGCTAGATTGCCTTGCTCAACGTATTAGTTTGCATTGGTTCATTGCTTTATTCATATGGTGGAGACCTCACGCTTAGCTAGTTCATAGTTCATGTATGTTACATTTAGTTTTGAGTGGTAGTGGTAAAGAGGAACTGCAACTTCACAGCTTTCCTTAAGTCACCCAAACCCCTCCTAAATGTGTTTTGTTTTTAATTTGGCTTAAGTTTTTGTAGTTTTTGTATTGGCAGAAGATGGCCCCACTTTTCTCTCTGAATTTCTAGGCTGAATTTCAATCTTTGCCACCACTAATGCAGTATATATTGGTCTGGAGCGAATAAATGGAAATAAAATTCGCTCCAGAGGGGGGGATTGTTAAGTGTGGCAGGGCCCCCTGCCTCATTGACAAGCACACTGTCTTCTATAACCAATGGCACCACGCACTAGTCTAGGCTTAAGCTAAAGCCAAGACAACACTGCTAGGGTCGGCCAAGCCAGGCCAGACTCCATCTCTGCCTTAGGTTTGGAATGACAGCCTTTGCCTGACCCAGAGGTGCCTCTGGACTCAAGCTCGCATCAGCTCCCCCCCCCCCATTGTATTTCTAAGCGAGTGGACTGGCTTCCTCCTGTTTGCCTAAGGGCTCATAGGAAAATCCTTTGTCTTGCAACATTTTTCACACTTGGCCCCTCTGCCAGGGGAAATCTCCTCCCCACATCCTGCCAGCTAGACCTGATGGCTCTCTTCCTCAGAGCCATTAATACCTTTATCCAAATCCATTTACGGCCATCACCCCCCCCCCACTTGGCCAGGTATTGTCCTAATCTCTGGGGACCCTGGAAACTTCCAGCACATGCTTACCTGAGCCTTGTAACATAGCCCCCTTCCCAAAATCCAATGAAAACTGTGGCTTCACACAGCCACTCTGAGTGTCTTCCCACCCGGGACCTCCCACGCTGGTTCGTGCTTCTTCCTCTGACCCACCACTCCCCGGACAGGTAACTATCAAGCCTTCCACTCTTCCTCCCCCTTCTCTATATGACTGCTTGTATGTGTGTTAGCTATTTGTGTGTACTTTTGTTATTTTCCTTTCAATAAAAGCTTATATTAATATTTTACCATTTAAATCTGTGTTTGCCTTGAGTTCCTACAGGTGTAATAAACCCTCGTATACAAAGGTAACGATCCGATAACGCTAAGTTACCCCCCTCTCGCAGCATTTGAGCTAATATTCCCCACAAGCTCAAAGATACGTGTTTTCGGACACGTGTTCAGCAATTTGGGTAACAGGCCCTGAGTGCCTTTAAAGCCCTGCTCTCTGCTCAAAACACGAACCGCCACCAATTCTTGAAAAGTTCATGGAAGTTTGTGACGGCAGGCTAAAAATCGTCATGAACTTCAGTTGGTGAGCCGCTTGGTGCCCATGCCTACCCCTCGCATTCACTCTCCGTCCACACACACACACACTCACACACACACACACCACACGTTCTGTCCACCAGAAAGAACGGGCACCCCACCCCAGTCCACACGAAGGGACGAGGCCCCCGGCTCCGTCCCTGCGAAGGGACGGGCACCCCAGCTGCGTCCACTTCAGGGGACGTGCACCCGTGCTCCGGCCATCTGAAGGGTCGGGCACTGTGCTCCGTTCATCTGTGTGGACTGGCACTCAAACTCTGTCCCTGCGAACGGATGGGCTCGCAAGCCCTGTCCGTCCAGACAGAGGAGCGCTCAAGCCCTGTCCGCCGCAGCAGATGGGCACTCAAGCCCTGTCCGTCGAAACGAATGGGCGTTTGGTCCCTGTCCGTCGGAACGGATGGGCACGCAGGGTTGCACTCACTCACTCGCTCACTCACACTCTCACTCTGCATCCCTACGCAACCCCCTCCCCCCAGCTACCTGCCACTGATGCCCACCCCCACCCCCCGGCCGACTGCCGCCAGCTTCTGCCAGCCAACGTCATCAGGAGCTTCAGGCGTGGCATCACGCCAGGCTTCGGGTCGCCTGGTGCCCCCTGCTTAGCAAGCCCTTCCGCTTCCGCGGAAGAACTTGCCTTCTGGATGCTCCCCCGTCTCTTCGCACGTGGCCCTCCTCTCCCGATCAGCTCTCCTCCTCTTTGGATGGCCTCGATCTGCAAGCTTCCTCAGTCTGCTGAAGAAACAGACAACAAGTCTACCAGTCCAGTCTGAGAACTCAGGGCCCCTTCCACCTCAGCCCGCTCCCCTTCCCACTTCCCGAAGAGCACACAGTGAGCCCAAGGTTTAGCTCTCCCAGACACTGCCTTCCCCGTTGCTGGCATACAGGTCACAAGCCCTCCTTGCCCAACCCACCCACTGGGGACCAGGAGGGGCAGAGAGGCAAGCGAAGGAGTTGGGGAACATCGCTCACCTCTTTCAGTGGACACGACTCCCTTGAGGGCTTGCAGGAGAACCTCATCAAAACTCCCCCGGGGTATCCCTACAAGGAAAACCCGTGGTAAGCAGGGACGGCTCCTGCCCTTCCCTCCACCGGCATCCTCCAGGCTCCTCCACTGCCTTTGTTTGGCCAGCATCAACTGGCGGCTGCAAGCCCGAGTACATCTATTTCAACCTGTGCACTACCTCCCCTTCTTACCTTAACTAACGGAGCCCCTCCTCACACACACACACACACACACACACACACACACACACCACTCCATTCACACCACTCCCTGCCCCACTCAAACCATCCGCTAGGCATGGGCACTAACCAGGGATATGCGGTTAGGTTCCTGGCTGAACTAGGGACGGAACCGCAATCCGAACGGCGCGTCGGGAGGAGAAATAAGGGGCCGAAGAGGACTAGGAGTTGCCTTGCAGCTTCGCATATGAAGTCCTACAAACCAGCGGCAGCACCGGTTGAGAGTACGGACTGGATTCCGGACCCTCAAGGAAGGAAGCAGTGTGAAAACAGAGAGAATGGACCCTAAGGAAGCCATTCATAAGGACTGAGGATTTAAAAAAAAACTGCTGAGAATGATCCAGAGGAAAGATCAAGAGTAAAGCTTGAGACTGCTTGCTAAACATATCGTTTCAGTTTCAAAAGAGACCAAGCCCATCGCTTTGGCCAGTGACTTCGATACGCAAACTTCAAAAGAAAAAAAACAGAATGAGACAGTGTAATTTTGGAGAGGGGAAGGAACGGCAAATTATTAAGTCTGAAGGGAAGACTGTAGCTTGGCTAATTTAACCTCCAGCAGGCTCTACAAGGGAATAACCAGTGACTGTAGGAGGCCTGCTTATTCTCATTTGCTAGCGGGCCATTCAAAACATATCGTTATTGCAGGGTGACTCCAGAAGTTGACAAGTTAAAGACTGCGCGCCACAATGGGCTTGAAGCCTTGGAAAGAAGAGAAACCTGGCCCAGTGGGAGCCATTGTGGGGACACTGAATGTCAGATGTTAACAGAAAACGGGGATAAGATGCTTTTTAGGTAGCTTGCTGCTTCCCAAGGTAGAGCAGGAATGGCAAGAACTCCTATCAGCCAATGCTGGGAACGGCAGGAGACAGATGCATGGTTTTTTCGCATCTGGAGGACTTGCTAGAAAGCCTGGGAATGCTGGAATATGATTCATGAGGAGAGGCAAAAGAGATTGAAAGGGCAATTAGCACAGTATACAATATGGACATAAGGAAACAGAACAAGAAAACTCCTCCACACGTCTAGCTACTTTGTTCAATGCATGGCAAAAGCAGCTGCTAGGATCCTTCATGCAACAAGATGGAAAACAGAATCCTGACCAGCTACTACTGACTGATTAGACAAAGCGTTAGAATACGGGACACCAGCAACACTTGCGTTCTTGAAGCAAAAGGCAAGAACTTTGCAATCCAGAAGAAAGCGGAGTCCCATAGGAGATCAGATTGGGGCGGGGGGGAAGGAGGTGGAGAGAAATCCTGGACTTTCAGACTGGCTATGTAAGCCTGGGGGGAAGAAGCATCAGTCTGTCATCTACGGCGTTAGGGAGATGTACAAGAAGAAGAGAAGCATAGGGAAATGGCAGCCTGATGTGTGTGTGTTTTGTTGTTTTTTCCCTATCTTGGAATAGTAGTCATGTAATATGCAAGCTGTAGCATTTCTCTCTTTACTGAACCAAAACGGTCCAGTAAAAAAAGAAAAGGGCTCGGAGTCCCTTTCGGCCCCTGCGTTCCCGTCCCCGGGGAGGCCGCGAAAAACAGCGGCACGGGACAAAAAAAGAAAGCAGAGGTTTAAGGGGACGGCCCTGAGTGCCGTTAAAGCCCTGCTCTCTGCTCAAAACACGAACCGCCACCAATTCTTGAAAAGTTCATGGAAGTTTGTGACGGCAGGCTAAAAATCGTCATGAACTTCAGTTGGTGAGCCGCTTGGTGCCCATGCCTATCCCTCGCATTCACTCTCCGTCCACACACACACACACTCACACACACACACACACACACACACGTTCGGTCCACCAGAAGGAACGGGCACCCCACCTCAGTCCACACGAAGGGACGAGGCCCCCGGCTCCGTCCCTGCGAAGGGACGAGCACCCCAGCTGCGTCCACTTCGGGGGACGTGCACCCGTGCTCCGGCCATCTGAAGGGTCGGGCACTGTGCTCCGTTCATCTGTGTGGACTGGCACTCAAACTCTGTCCCTGCGAACGGATGGGCTCGCAAGCCCTGTCCGTCCAGACAGAGGAGCGCTCAAGCCCTGTCCGCCGCAGCAGATGGGCACTCAAGCCCTGTCCGTCGAAACGAATGGGCGTTTGGTCCCTGTCCGTCGGAACGGATGGGCACGCAGGGTTGCACTCACTCACTCGCTCACTCACACTCTCACTCTGCATCCCTACGCAACCCCCTCCCCCCAGCTACCTGCCACTGATGCCCACCCCCACCCCCCGGCCGACTGCCGCCAGCTTCTGCCAGCCAACGTCATCAGGAGCTTCAGGCGTGGCATCACGCCAGGCTTCGGGTCTCCTGGTGCCCCCTGCTTAGCAAGCCCTTCCGCTTCCGCGGAAGAACTTGCCTTCTGGATGCTCCCCCGTCTCTTCGCACGTGGCCCTCCTCTCCCGATCAGCTCTCCTCCTCTTTGGATGGCCTCGATCTGCAAGCTTCCTCAGTCTGCTGAAGAAACAGACAACAAGTCTACAAGGCCAGTCTGAGAACTCAGGGCCCCTTCCACCTCAGCCCGCTCCCCTTCCCACTTCCCGAAAGAGCACACAGTGAGCCCAAGGTTTAGCTCTCCCAGACACTGCCTTCCCCGTTGCTGGCATACAGGTCACAAGCCCTCCTTGCCCAACCCACCCACTGGGGACCAGGAGGGGCAGAGAGGCAAGCGAAGGAGTTGGGGAACATCGCTCACCTCTTTCAGTGGCCACGACTCCCTTGAGGGCTTGCAGGAGAACCTCATCAAAACTCCCCCGGGGTATCCCTACAAGGAAAACCCGTGGTAAGCAGGGACGGCTCCTGCCCTTCCCTCCACCGGCATCCTCCAGGCTCCTCCACTGCCTTCGGTTGGCCAGCATCAACTGGCGGCTGCAAGCCCGAGTACATCTATTTCAACCTGTGCACTACCTCCCCTTCATACCTTAACTAAGGGAGCCCCTCCTCACACACACACACACACACACACACACACACACACACACACCACTCCATTCACACCACTCCCTGCCCCACTCAAACCATCCCCTAGGCATGGGCACCAACCAGGGATATGCGGTTAGGTTCCTGGCTGAACTAGGGACGGAACCGCAATCCGAACGGCGCGTCGGGAGGAGAAATAAGGGGCCGAAGAGGACTAGGAGTTGCCTTGCAGCTTCGCATATGAAGTCCTACAAACCAGCGGCAGCACCGGTTGAGAGTACGGACTGGATTCCGGACCCTCAAGGAAGGAAGCAGTGTGAAAACAGAGAGAATGGACCCTAAGGAAGCCATTCATAAGGACTGAGGATTTAAAAAAAAAACTGCTGAGAATGATCCAGAGGAAAGATCAAGAGTAAAGCTTGAGACTGCTTGCTAAACATATCGTTTCAGTGTCAAAAGAGACCAAGCCCATCGCTTTGGCCAATGCCTTCGATACGCAAACTTCAAAAGAAAAAAAACAGAATGAGATTTTGGAGAGGGGAAGGAACGGCAAATTATTAAGGCTGAAGGGAAGACTGTAGCTTGGCTAATTTAACCTCCAGCAGGCTCTACAAGGGAATAACCAGTGACTGTAGGAGGCCTGCTTATTCTCATTTGCTAGCGGGCCATTCAAAACATATCGTTACTGCAGGGTGACTCCAGAAGTTGACAAGTTAAAAAAAGAAAAGGGCTCGGAGTCCCTTTCGGCCCCTGCGTTCCCGTCCCCGGGGAGGCCGCGAAAAACAGCGGCACGGGACAAAAAAAGAAAGCAGAGGTTTAAGGGGACGGCCCTGAGTGCCTTTAAAGCCCTGCTCTCTGCTCAAAACACGAACCGCCACCAATTCTTGAAAAGTTCATGGAAGTTTGTGACGGCAGGCTAAAAATCGTCATGAACTTCAGTTGGTGAACCGCTTGGTGCCCGTGCCTACCCCTCGCATTCACTCTCCGTCCACACACACACACTCACACACACACACACACACACACACACGTTCTGTCCACCAGAAAGAACGGGCACCCCACCTCAGTCCACACGAAGGGACGAGGCCCCCGGCTCCGTCCCTGCGAAGGGACGGGCACCCCAGCTGCGTCCACTTCAGGGGACGTGCACCCGTGCTCCGGCCATCTGAAGGGTCGGGCACTGTGCTCCGTTCATCTGTGTGGACTGGCACTCAAACTCTGTCCCTGCGAACGGATGGGCTCGCAAGCCCTGTCCGTCCAGACAGAGGAGCGCTCAAGCCCTGTCCGCCGCAGCAGATGGGCACTCAAGCCCTGTCCGTCGAAACGAATGGGCGTTTGGTCCCTGTCCGTCGGAACGGATGGGCACGCAGGGTTGCACTCACTCACTCGCTCACTCACACTCTCACTCTGCATCCCTACGCAACCCCCTCCCCCCAGCTACCTGCCACTGATGCCCACCCCCACCCCCCGGCCGACTGCCGCCAGCTTCTGCCAGCCAACGTCATCAGGAGCTTCAGGCGTGACATCACGCCAGGGTTCGGGTCGCCTGGTGCCCCCTGCTTAGCAAGCCCTTCCGCTTCCACGGAAGAACTTGCCTTCTGGATGCTCCCCCGTCTCTTCGCACGTGGCCCTCCTCTCCCGATCAGCTCTCCTCCTCTTTGGATGGCCTCGATCTGCAAGCTTCCTCAGTCTGCTGAAGAAACAGACAACAAGTCTACAAGGCCAGTCTGAGAACTCAGGGCCCCTTCCACCTCAGCCCGCTCCCCTTCCCACTTCCCGAAAGAGCACACAGTGAGCCCAAGGTTTAGCTCTCCCAGACACTGCCTTCCCCGTTGCTGGCATACAGGTCACAAGCCCTCCTTGCCCAACCCACCCACAGGGGACCAGGAGGGGCAGAGAGGCAAGCGAAGGAGTTGGGGAACATCGCTCACCTCTTTCAGTGGCCACGACTCCCTTGAGGGCTTGCAGGAGAACCTCATCAAAACTCCCTCGGGGTATCCCTACAAGGAAAACCCGTGGTAAGCAGGGACGGCTCCTGCCCTTCCCTCCACCGGCATCCTCCAGGCTCCTCCACTGCCTTCGGTTGGCCAGCATCAACTGGCGGCTGCAAGCCCGAGTACATCTATTTCAACCTGTGCACTACCTCCCCTTCATACCTTAACTAAGGGAGCCCCTCCTCACACACACACACACACACACACACACACCACTCCATTCACACCACTCCCTGCCCCACTCAAACCATCCCCTAGGCATGGGCACCAACCAGGGATATGCGGTTAGGTTCCTGGCTGAACTAGGGACGGAACCGCAATCCGAACGGTGCGTCGGGAGGAGAAATGAGGGGCCGAAGAGGACTAGGAGTTGCCTTGCAGCTTCGCATATGAAGTCCTACAAACCAGCGGCAGCACCGGTTGAGAGTACGGACTGGATTCCGGACCCTCAAGGAAGGAAGCAGTGTGAAAACAGAGAGAATGGACCCTAAGGAAGCCATTCATAAGGACTGAGGATTTTAAAAAAAAACTGCTGAGAATGATCCAGAGGAAAGATCAAGAGTAAAGCTTGAGACTGCTTGCTAAACATATCGTTTCAGTGTCAAAAGAGACCAAGCCCATCGCTTTGGCCAATGCCTTCGATACGCAAACTTCAAAAGAAAAAAAACAGAATGAGACTGTGTAATTTTGGAGAGGGGAAGGAACGGCAAATTATTAAGGCTGAAGGGAAGACTGTAGCTTGGCTAATTTAACCTCCAGCAGGCTCTACAAGGGAATAACCAGTGACTGTAGGAGGCCTGCTTATTCTCATTTGCTAGCGGGCCATTCAAAACATATCGTTATTGCAGGGTGACTCCAGAAGTTGACAAGTTAAAGACTGCGCGCCACAATGGGCTTGAAGCCTTGGAAAGAAGAGAAGCCTGGCCCAGTGGGAGTCATTGTGGGGACACTGAATGTCAGATGTTAACAGAAAACGGGGATAAGATGCTTTTTAGGTAGCTTGCTGCTTCCCAAGGTAGAGCAGGAATGGCAAGAACTCCTATCAGCCAATGCAGGGAACGGCAGGAGACAGATGCATGGTTTTTTCGCATCTGGAGGACTTGCTAGAAAGCCTGGGAATGCTGGAATATGATTCATGAGGAGAGGCAAAAGAGATTGAAAGGGCAATTAGCACAGTATACAATATGGACATAAGGAAACAGAACAAGAAAACTCCTCCACACATCTAGCTACTTTGTTCAATCCATGGCAAAAGCAGCTGCTAGGATCCTTCATGCAACAAGATGGAAAACAGAATCCTGACCAGCTACTACTGACTGATTAGACAAAGCGTTAGAATACGGGACACCAGCAACACTTGCGTTCTTGAAGCAAAAGGCAAGAACTTTGCAATCCAGAAGAAAGCGGAGTCCCATAGGAGATCAGATTGGGGCGGGGGGGAAGGAGGTGGAGAGAAATCCTGGACTTTCAGACTGGCTATGTAAGCCTGGGGGGAAGAAGCATCAGTCTGTCATCTACGGCGTTAGGGAGATGTACAAGAAGAAGAGAAGCATAGGGAAATGGCAGCCTCATGTGTGTGTGTTTTGTTGTTTTTTCCCTATCTTGGAATAGTAGTCCTGTAATATGCAAGCTGTAGCATTTCTCTCTTTACTGAACCAAAACGGTGTTGGTATAATGTACCTAGTGACAGCTAACAGCGTGAAGTTGATCAAACTGATCTAACTGACAGGTACTGATCATGTGAGAAGTGTCAGGTGCACAGGAATGACACAGCACAAATGCTTCTATTGGCTGGATAGAAAGCTGATGCAATACTAAGAGAAGGTTGCATGTACATAGGTTGTGTATATAAGGAGTGATGGGGAAGCTGTCTCTGTCTCTCTGAAATGCCATTGTGCGCGCAGCACTCTGCTGGATAACATGTAAATATTCTGTACATAAAAAGGTTAAGAAACCTACAAACCTGTGTTGCTTGTGTTCATCTGTCACATCGAAGTGACACACCACTACAACGGTTTCCGCTTCACAGCTACGCCAACAGGGTTATGGGCCCAGAGGTTGCGTTGCAGTGGTGAGTTTGTGGCAGTGGTGTTATCCTGAGTGCTTGGATGCCTGCTGAGGAGAAGGAGTCGTCTGCCGGTACTGAAGGTACGGAGGCAGGCGGGAAGAGAGACGTGTTGATGAGTTCTCCAGCTGTGATGACGAGCACAGCTGCTATCCCCGTGGAGAAGCTCAACTCGGAAAACTACAATGTGTGGGCGCTGCCGATGAAGCATTATCTAACCAGAGAAGGGCTCTGGAGGTATGTGGAGAATCCCCCTCCCAGTCCGAGTTCACAGGAAGAAGTGGCTGATAAGAGGGCTCTTGCTACAATTGTGTTAGCTGTGGATGATCAACAATTGCTGCATATCTACAATGCTGACTCTGCGAGCGAGGCATGGACTGCTCTGAGCAATGTTTATCTCCAGGACTCGGCCGGTACACTGATATCTCTGTCAAGGAGGTTGTACAGAACTCAGATGATGCCAGGTCGGTCTGTGAGATCACATATTGATGCTCTGGGTGAGTGCTTTCGAAATTTGGAGCTTAGAGGAAAAGCTACTTCGAAATTGGATCGCATTTTCATTCTGCTTTCATCTCTGTTACCTGAGTTTGAACCTGTCGTTTCCAGCCTGGAGGGCGATGAAGCAAGTGATTTGGAATGGAGCCAAGTCACTGGGCGGCTACAAGATTTTGAGTCCAGGCAAGTTGCCAAGGGAGTCTTATCTGTGTCTGGGCATATGGCCAAAGGAAAATCGACTTCGTCTGTGGAATGTAAAGAGTATTCCGGCTCCCAGGTGGCTGCTGTCTATGCTAAACCAAAGGCCAAGCATGCGAGCAACTTCCAAAAGCAGGAGAAGGTGTCCGGGAGAGTGAGAAAGTGCTGGATTTGTCAGTCAACGGGACACATTGCTCGTTTCTGTTCAAAGGCTAATTCCCAATCGGTGAAGGATGTTACAAATAGTGCCCAGAGGACAATGGGTACTGCTACGATCAAGCTCGTGAACACAGCATTACCCTCAGGAGGGGACTGGGTAATTGACAGCGGAGCTACAGGGATCTTCTGCAATGACCAGAGGCTGCTGACAGACATTCAGACATCTCAGCTAAAGGAAGTGCGGCTGGCTGATGGGCAAACAACAGAAGTTGTCTGTATGGGTTCACTATATCTCCCACACCTTAATTGTACTTTTAAGAATGTAATGTGTGTTCCCTCACTTCGTTCCAATCTCCTAAGTGTGTCTGTCTTAACAAGTGAAATGTTTGATGTCATATTCACTAATAAGGGGTGTTCAATTTGGAAAGAAGGAAAGGAGTTGGTGCAGGGGTGTTTGTCTGATGGTGTGTATCTGTTGAAGGAGACTTCAGAAAGTGCACAGGTTGTTGATAACACTCCCATTCACAATAATTGTATACATTTATTGCACCGAAGGGCTGGGCATATAGGATACTCAGCATTGAAAAAAACCTTAGATATTCTTGGGGTTGGTGACATCTCGGAGTGTACAAATTATTTGGATTGCCAGGTGTGTAAGGAAGTAAAAGCCAAGGCGTATCCAGTGGCTAGAAGAAGCACAAGAGTAACACACAGACCTCTTGAGCTAATACACATGGATCTTATGGGAAAGATGCCATCTAGTGTCTCAGGACGGCAGTACATGCTTTGTATAGTGGACGATTATAGCAGGTTCTGCTGGACACTAACTATGAGGCACAAGTCAGACACATTCAAGCTATTTAAAACCTGGTGTCTTAAAACACAAAAGCAGTTGGGGTGTCAACTGTCCTCCATACAAACAGATTTTGGGGGTGAGTTTATTTCTCATGATTTTGAGCAGTGGCTGGAGAAAAATGGCATCAGCCATAGGATAGCAAATCCTGGGTGTCCCAGTGAAAATGGAGTGGCTGAAAGACATATAGGCAGACTGCAGACAGTCATGTGGTGTATGTTAAAAGACACAAGGTCATCTACGTGTCTGTGGGCAGAGGCTGTCAGTGCGGCCTGTTATGTATGTAACCGTGTGTGGTCGAGTTCTGTTAATCACATTCCATACTTCCTATTGTATGGAAAACTGCCTAAGTTGAACTACTTGCGAGTGTTTGGGTCTGGGGCTTGGGTGTCCATTCCCAAAGCAAAGAGAACTAAGGCAGGGCCACGGTCATAGTTTCTGAAATTCATTGGCTATCAGTCTGGAATGAAGGCATATCGTTTTCAAGAGGGACAAGCTGGAGTGAGGTTCAGCCGTTCTGCTTCATTCAATGAGCAGAATAACTGGTCTCACATACAGAGTCCTGAAATGGCTATGCTGCCAGTTACTCCAGATGCTGGTGAAACAAATCACAATGACCAGGGAGGTCAAATGCCTGTTCCATCTCAGCAGATGCAGGCAAGCTCAGAGACTAAGCCAAGTGTCAGAGCAACTCTTAGAAAGACTGCAGGGGTTCCACCAAACCGCTTGCAGTATGAGACTCTGGGAACTCCAGTGATAAACTTTGTTGGCACACAGGAGCCAGAGAGTTTCAAGGAAATTCTGAGTTTTGCAGAACCAGAAAGGGGCGCCTGGCTAGGAGCCATGCAGGCGGAATTTGACTCACTGGTAAACAACGAAGTATTCACAGAGGCAGAGTTGCCTGAAGGAAAAAAGCCTATATCTTGTAAATGGGTTTATCGTCTGAAGCAAAAGGCAGACGGTTCTTCACAGGCAAAAGCTAGGCTTGTGGCAAGAGGTTTTTCACAAAAATTCGGGACTGATTTCACAGAAAGTTATGCACCCACAGCAAGGTTCGAAGCGGTGCGTAGTGTGCTTGTGAAGGCCAGCATTAGTAAGATGAGAGTCACACATCTTGATTTTGACACTGCATTTTTGAATTCTCCTCTTAGGGAAGAATTGTATATGGAGCAAATAGAAGGGTTTCCTTGTTCGCATGAACATTTAGTGCTTCGCCTGAATAAGAGCATATATGGGCTCAGGCAAGCAGCCCATTGTTGGAACAGGACGTTAAGTGAAGCTCTGATAGAATTGGGGTTTCAGCAGTCAGTGGCAGAGCAATGTCTCTTTACCAAAGTTGACAGCTCTGGTGAACAGTACTTGCTCATATTTGTGGATGATGTGCTCCATGTACATGCCACTGATGCACAGGGAGAATGGTTTCAAAACACAATTGGAAACAAGTTCAAATTAAAGTGCTTAGGGGCTGTAAAAGCATACTTGGGACTTGAAATTTCACAAAGCGAGAATGGATGTTATGAGCTCTGTCAGAGTAAAAAGATTGAAAAATTGCTAGAGCAATGTGGAATGGCAGAGGCTCATGAGGCGAGAACACCTATGTCAACAGGGTGTCCTAAAGAATCTAAAGATGATTGTTTTCCACATAAAGCCTTATTTCACTCTTTAATTGGCACATTGATGTATTTAGCCAATTGGTCACGTCCTGACATAATGTTTGCTGTACATTGGTTAAGCCAGCAATGCTCCAATCCCTGTAAAAAGGATTGGGTGGCAGCTAAGCACATTTTGAGATATTTAAAGAGAACGAAAAACATGAAACTTAAGCTAAATGTCTCTAAAGGTACAAGTGTATATGCCTATTCTGATGCAAGCTGGGGCGATGATCTAGGGACAGGAAAGTCTACTACAGGTTATGTGATATATTGTTATGGTGCCTTGATAGTGTGGAAGACACAAAAACAATCACTTATAGCTACGAGTTCCGCTGAAGCAGAGTATTCAGCGCTAAGCCAATGTATATTGGAATTAGAGTGGATTTCACAACTGTTTAAGGATCTGCATATTGAGTTTGCTAAACCAATATCAGTATTCTGTGACAACACAGCTGTACAGGAAATAGCACACAATAAAGTTTTGAAAGGACGTAGCAAGCACATAGTGATACGCTATCAGACTGTTAAACAATCTGTAAATAGTGGTTTCATCCAGATACGAAATTGCAGAACTGATGAGAATGTATCTGATGTATTCACAAAGCCTGTATGTATAAACAAACATGAACTGTTTAGTAACATGTTAGGACTTTACTCTGTTATCTGAGGAGGGGTGTTGGTATAATGTACCTAGTGACAGCTAACAGCGTGAAGTTGATCAAACTGATCTAACTGACAGGTACTGATCATGTGAGAAGTGTCAGGTGCACAGGAATGACACAGCACAAATGCTTCTATTGGCTGGATAGAAAGCTGATGCAATACTAAGAGAAGGTTGCATGTACATAGGTTGTGTATATAAGGAGTGATGGGGAAGCTGTCTCTGTCTCTCTGAAATGCCATTGTGCGCGCAGCACTCTGCTGGATAACATGTAAATATTCTGTACATAAAAAGGTTAAGAAACCTACAAACCTGTGTTGCTTGTGTTCATCTGTCACATCGAAGTGACACACCACTAAAACGGTTTCCGCTTCACAGCAACGCCAACAAACGGTCCAGTAAAAAAAGAAAAGGGCTCGGAGTCCCTTTCGGCCCCTGCGTTCCCGTCCCCGGGGAGGCCGCGAAAAACAGCGGCACGGGACAAAAAAAGAAAGCAGAGGTTTAAGGGGACGGCCCTGAGTGCCTTTAAAGCCCTGCTCTCTGCTCAAAACACGAACCGCCACCAATTCTGGAAAAGTTCATGGAAGTTTGTGACGGCAGGCTAAAAATCGTCATGAACTTCAGTTGGTGAGCCGCTTGGTGCCCATGCCTACCCCTCGCATTCACTCTCCGTCCACACACACACACACACTCACACACACACACACACACGTTCTGTCCACCAGAAAGAACGGGCACCCCACCTCAGTCCACACGAAGGGACGAAGCCCCCGGCTCCGTCCCTGCGAAGGGACGGGCACCCCAGCTGCGTCCACTTCAGGGGACGTGCACCCGTGCTCCGGCCATCTGAAGGGTCGGGCACTGTGCTCCGTTCATCTGTGTGGACTGGAACTCAAACTCTGTCCCTGCGAATGGATGGGCTCGCAAGCCCTGTCCGTCCAGACAGAGGAGCGCTCAAGCCCTGTCCGCCGCAGCAGATGGGCACTCAAGCCCTGTCCGTCGAAACGAATGGGCGTTTGGTCCCTGTCCGTCGGAACGGATGGGCACGCAGGGTTGCACTCACTCACTCGCTCACTCACACTCTCACTCTGCATCCCTACGCAACCCCCTCCCCCCAGCTACCTGCCACTGATGCCCACCCCCACCCCCCGGCCGACTGCCGCCAGCTTCTGCCAGCCAACGTCATCAGGAGCTTCAGGCGTGGCATCACGCCAGGCTTCGGGTCGCCTGGTGCCCCCTGCTTAGCAAGCCCTTCCGCCTCCGTGGAAGAACTTGCCTCCTGGATGCTCCCCCGTCTCTTCGCACGTGGCCCTCCTCTCCCGATCAGCTCTCCTCCTCTCTGGATGGCCTCGATCTGCAAGCTTCCTCAGTCTGCTGAAGAAACAGACAACAAGTCTACAAGGCCAGTCTGAGAACTCAGGGCCCCTTCCACCTCAGCCCGCTCCCCTTCCCACTTCCCGAAAGAGCACACAGTTAGCCCAAGGTTTAGCTCTCCCAGACACTGCCTTCCCCGTTGCTGGCATACAGGTCACAAGCCCTCCTTGCCCAACCCACCCACTAGGGACCAGGAGGGGCAGAGAGGCAAGCGAAGGAGTTGGGGAACATCGCTCACCTCTTTCAGTGGCCACGACTCCCTTGAGGGCTTGCAGGAGAACCTCATCAAAACTCCCCCGGGGTATCCCTACAAGGAAAACCCGTGGTAAGCAGGGACGGCTCCTGCCCTTCCCTCCACCGGCATCCTCCAGGCTCCTCCACTGCCTTCGGTTGGCCAGCATCAACTGGCGGCTGCAAGCCCGAGTACATCTATTTCAACCTGTGCACTACCTCCCCTTCATACCTTAACTAAGGGAGCCCCTCCTCACACGCACACACACACACACACACACACACACACACACACCACTCCATTCACACCACTCCCTGCCCCACTCAAACCATCCCCTAGGCATGGGCACCAACCAGGGATATGCGGTTAGGTTCCTGGCTGAACTAGGGACGGAACCGCAATCCGAACGGTGCGTCAGGAGGAGAAATAAGGGGCCGAAGAGGACTAGGAGTTCCCTTGCAGCTTCGCATATGAAGTCCTACAAACCAGCGGCAGCACAAGTTGAGAGTACGGACTGGATTCCGGACCCTCAAGGAAGGAAGCAGTGTGAAAACAGAGAGAATGGACCCTAAGGAAGCCATTCATAAGGACTGAGGATTTAAAAAAAAACTGCTGAGAATGATCCAGAGGAAAGATCAAGAGTAAAGCTTGAGACTGCTTGCTAAACATATCGTTTCAGTGTCAAAAGAGACCAAGCCCATCGCTTTGGCCAATGCCTTCGATACGCAAACTTCAAAAGAAAAAAAACAGAATGAGACAGTGTAATTTTGGAGAGGGGAAGGAACGGCAAATTATTAAGTCTGAAGGGAAGACTGTAGCTTGGCTAATTTAACCTCCAGCAGGCTCTACAAGGGAATAACCAGTGACTGAAGGAGGCCTGCTTATGCTCATTTGCTAGCGGGCCATTCAAAACATATCGTTATTGCAGGGTGACTCCAGAAGTTGACAAGTTAAAGACTGCGCGCCACAATGGGCTTGAAGCCTTGGAAAGAAGAGAAGCCTGGCCCAGTGGGAGTCATTGTGGGGACACTGAATGTCAGATGTTAACAGAAAACGGGGATAAGATGCTTTTTAGGTAGCTTGCTGCTTCCCAAGGTAGAGCAGGAATGGCAAGAACTCCTATCAGCCAATGCTGGGAACGGCAGGAGACAGATGCATGGTTTTTTCGCATCTGGATGACTTGCTAGAAAGCCTGGGAATGCTGGAATATGATTCATGAGGAGAGGCAAAAGAGATTGAAAGGGCAATTAGCACAGTATACAATATGGACGTAAGGAAACAGAACAAGAAAACTCCTCCACACGTCTAGCTACTTTGTTCAATGCATGGCAAAAGCAGCTGCTAGGATCCTTCATGCAACAAGATGGAAAACAGAATCCTGACCAGCTACTACTGACTGATTAGACAAAGCGTTAGAATATGGGACACCAGCAACACTTGCGTTCTTGAAGCAAAAGGCAAGAACTTTGCAATCCAGAAGAAAGCGGAGTCCCATAGGAGATCAGATTGGGGCGGGGGGGAAGGAGGTGGAGAGAAATCCTCGACTTTCAGACTGGCTATGTAAGCCTGGGGGGAAGAAGCATCAGTCTGTCATCTACGGCGTTAGGGAGATGTACAAGAAGAAAAGAAGCATAGGGAAATGGCAGCCTGATGTGTGTGTGTTTTGTTGTTTTTTCCCTATCTTGGAATAGTAGTCCTGTAATATGCAAGCTGTAGCATTTCTCTCTTTACTGAACCAAAACGGTCCAGTAAAAAAAGAAAAGGGCTCGGAGTCCCTTTCGGCCCCTGCGTTCCCGTCCCCGGGGAGGCCGCGAAAAACAGCGGCACGGGACAAAAAAAGAAAGCAGAGGTTTAAGGGGACGGCCCTGAGTGCCTTTAAAGCCCTGCTCTCTGCTCAAAACACGAACCGCCACCAATTCTGGAAAAGTTCATGGAAGTTTGTGACGGCAGGCTAAAAATCGTCATGAACTTCAGTTGGTGAGCCGCTTGGTGCCCATGCCTACCCCTCGCATTCACTCTCCGTCCACACACACACACACACACACTCACACACACACACACACACGTTCTGTCCACCAGAAAGAACGGGCACCCCACCTCAGTCCACACGAAGGGACGAGGCCCCCGGCTCCGTCCCTGCGAAGGGACGGGCACCCCAGCTGCGTCCACTTCAGGGGACGTGCACCCGTGCTCCGGCCATCTGAAGGGTCGGGCACTGTGCTCCGTTCATCTGTGTGGACTGGAACTCAAACTCTGTCCCTGCGAACGGATGGGCTCGCAAGCCCTGTCCGTCCAGACAGAGGAGCGCTCAAGCCCTGTCCGCCGCAGCATATGGGCACTCAAGCCCTGTCCGTCGAAACGAATGGGCGTTTGGTCCCTGTCCGTTGGAACGGATGGGCACGCAGGGTTGCACTCACTCACTCGCTCACTCACACTCTCACTCTGCATCCCTACGCAACCCCTCCCCCCAGCTACCTGCCACTGATGCCCACCCCCACCCCCCGGCCGACTGCCGCCAGCTTCTGCCAGCCAACGTCATCAGGAGCTTCAGGCGTGGCATCACGCCAGGCTTCGGGTCGCCTGGTGCCCCCTGCTTAGCAAGCCCTTCCGCTTCCGCAGAAGAACTTGCCTTCTGGATGCTCCCCCGTCTCTTCGCACGTGGCCCTCCTCTCCCGATCAGCTCTCCTCCTCTCTGGATGGCCTCGATCTGCAAGCTTCCTCAGTCTGCTGAAGAAACAGACAACAAGTCTACAAGGCCAGTCTGAGAACTCAGGGCCCCTTCCACCTCAGCCCGCTCCCCTTCCCACTTCCCGAAAGAGCACACAGTGAGCCGAAAGGTTTAGCTCTCCCAGACACTGCCTTCCCCGTTGCTGGCATACAGGTCACAAGCCCTCCTTGCCCAACCCACCCACTGGGGACCAGGAGGGGCAGAGAGGCAAGCGAAGGAGTTGGGGAACATCGCTCACCTCTTTCAGTGGCTACGACTCCCTTGAGGGCTTGCAGGAGAACCTCATCAAAACTCCCCCGGGGTGTCCCTACAAGAAAACCCGTAGTAAACAGGGACGGCTCCTGCCCTTCCCTCCACCGGCATCCTCCAGGCTCCTCCACTGCCGTCGGTTGGCCAGCATCAACTGGCGGCTGCAAGCCCGAGTTCATCTATTTCAACCTGTGCACTACCTCCCCTTCATACCTTAACTAAGGGAGCCCCTCCTCACACACACACACACACACACCACTCCATTCACACCACTCCCTGCCCCACTCAAACCATCCCCTAGGCATGCGCACCAACCAGGGATATGCGGTTAGGTTCCTGGCTGAACTAGGGACGGAACCGCAATCCGAACGGCGCGTCGGGAGGAGAAATAAGGGGCCGAAGAGGACTAGGAGTTGCCTTGCAGCTTCGCATATGAAGTCCTACAAACCAGCGGCAGCACCGGTTGAGAGTACGGACTGGATTCCGGACCCTCAAGGAAGGAAGCAGTGTGAAAACAGAGAGAATGGACCCTAAGGAAGCCATTCATAAGGACTGAGGATTTTAAAAAAAAAACTGCTGAGAATGATCCAGAGGAAAGATCAAGAGTATAGCTTGAGACTGCTTGCTAAACATATCGTTTCAGTGTCAAAAGAGACCAAGCCCATCGCTTTGGCCAATGACTTCGATACGCAAACTTCAAAAGAAAAAAAACAGAATGAGACAGTGTAATTTTGGAGAGGGGAAGGAACGGCAAATTATTAAGGCTGAAGGGAAGACTGTAGCTTGGCTAATTTAACCTCCAGCAGGCTCTACAAGGGAATAACCAGTGACTGTAGGAGGCCTGCTTATTCTCATTTGCTAGCGGGCCATTCAAAACATATCGTTATTGCAGGGTGACTCCAGAAGTTGACAAGTTAAAGACTGCGCGCCACAATGGGCTTGAAGCCTTGGAAAGAAGAGAAGCCTGGCCCAGTGGGAGTCATTGTGGGGACACTGAATGTCAGATGTTAACAGAAAACGGGGATAAGATGCTTTTTAGGTAGCTTGCTGCTTCCCAAGGTAGAGCAGGAATGGCAAGAACTCCTATCAGCCAATGCTGGGAACGGCAGGAGACAGATGCATGGTTTTTTCGCATCTGGAGGAATTGCCAGAAAGCCTGGGAATGCTGGAATATGATTCATGAGGAGAGGCAAAAGAGATTGAAAGGGCAATAAGCACAGTATACAATATGGACGTAAGGAAACAGAACAAGAAAACTCCTCCACACGTCTAGCTACTTTGTTCAATGCATGGCAAAAGCAGCTGCTAGGATCCTTCATGCAACAAGATGGAAAACAGAATCCTGACCAGCTACTACTGACTGATTAGACAAAGCATTAGAATACGGGACACCAGCAACACTTGCGTTCTTGAAGCAAAAGGCAAGAACTTTGCAATCCAGAAGAAAGCGGAGTCCCATAGGAGATCAGATTGGGGCGGGGGGGAAGGAGGGGGAGAGAAATCCTGGACTTTCAGACTGGCTATGTAAGCCTGGGGGGAAGAAGCATCAGTGTGTCATCTACGGCGTTAGGGAGATGTACAAGAAGAAGAGAAGCATAGGGAAATGGCAGCCTCATGTGTGTGTGTTTTGTTGTTTTTTCCCTATCTTGGAATAGTCGTCCTGTAATATGCAAGCTGTATCGTTTCTCTCTTTACTGAACCAAAACGGTCTAGTAAAAAAAGAAAAGGGCTCGGAGTCCCTTTCGGCCCCTGCGTTCCCGTCCCCGGGGAGGCCGCGAAAAACAGCGGCACGGGACAAAAAAAGAAAGCAGAGGTTTAAGGGGACGGCCTGTTAAGTGTGGCAGGGCCCCCTGCCTCATTGACAAGCACACTGTCTTCTATAACCAATGGCACCACGCACTAGTCTAGGCTTAAGCTACACATTGCGTCTTTCAGACCCACTGGGTGTCTCCCACCACGGTAACGTGCGATAGGGAACCCCACCATCATGCATCTGACCTTCGCTAAGGCAGAGCTGAGGTTTGCCCTTTCATGTGCTGCATATACTGTGAATTAGGGCTCCTCTTCCTCCTCCTCTGATCACGAGCTGTAGATACCGTGAATCAGTCGAGGTTTGCAGGTGCTCCTCCTGACTTCGGGCACTCCCGTTAAGTGCAGGGCAAGAAAGGACACCGTGCCAACCCCCCCCCCCCCCTTTTTGTTTCCTCCTGTTCATGTGCTGTATATACCGTGAGTCAGGGTTGGTGCAGGCTGTAATCACTCTGCAGAGACAGAGGACACAGGCCTGGTCTTTCTATTGCTGCATACCGGAGCTCGGTGCCAGCAATCTTTGGGTTAATTCTTGGGTGCGTTGCCTGTAGGATTTCCCCTCTCTCTTTGAGTGTTTGGGTAACTGCTGCCATAAGGGATGGCTGCAAAGATTGTTCTTGCTGAAGCCTTTCAGAGCAAGGACAGGGTAGACCAGCTGACCAAGTGGGTCATGTCAAAGGGGTGCAACCCCTGGAAACCTGGGTTCTTTAAAGACCCAAATCCCCTGGAGAAACTTACAGAGACTTTTCAGTCATACTGTGACTGCAGGAGGCTGAAACTGGGAAGTGTGAGTACCCACGCTGCCTGGGGTCTCTACATTGCACTGCAGGACAGTGTGGCACAGATTAGAGAACTCCAAACAGCATCGGAAAGTTTGGAACGGGACCTCCGACTAGCATTGGAAAATCAGGAGCGTGAGTATGCACTCAAGCTCTCTGATACAGAAACTCGCCTTGAGTCCCTGGGAAAAGATCTTGAGAGAGAAATTGGGGAGCGAGACGCTGTAATTAGCAAGCTCCACCGAAAAATAGAACAGTTGCAAGGAGAGAAGTTTGACTTGCTGGTGGACAAAAACCACTATGCAAATCTGGTACAGGAGAAAGATCTCCAGTGCCAACAGGCTCTTCTGAGAGCAGAAGAGGCCTCTGCTAAGATGGAAGAATTGGGCAAGCTGCATGATCAGGCACAGAGTGCAGCACAATTTCTGGCTAGGGAAAAAGCAGCACAAGTCTCTGCCATAAGCCATGATGTGTGCCGCCGTGAAATTGAAAGTCTGAAGCAGAAATTGGGGCTTCAGACTGCTCTCATTGCAACTGTGCACCCCGAGACACTCCCTTCCCTGCCAGACCTGTCTCACACCGAGCAGGTACTGCCAGCAGAGGCTGTCTCACATCCGCCAATCCACCTTGATTGGACGGAAACCCCCACTCCGGTCCATCCTGTCCAGCATGAGACAGTCCGGAGGCACATGGCAAACGGCCGTGTCGAGGTTACCAACCAGGAGAGAGTCATGATTTGGAAGCCTCATGAAGCGAAGGCTATTGGTGACCAGTTGGGCCCTCTCAACAGGGACACTGGCGTGCAATGGCTGTATTCAACCCTAGAGCAGTACCCCACTGCCAGCGGGGAGGATCTGTGCCAATTGGTAAGGGTGTGTGCTACTGGACCAGACACACAAGCCTTACGGAACGGCCTACTCCAACGTAATATGGCACAGTTAGGTCCAATGAATTGGGCCCGTGAAATAGCCAAGTTGCTATGGCCAGGCCAATCAGCAGAGCTACTGTTCCTCATGGACAAGCAAGGCCCGGATGAGAACCCTGAAAGCTATTCAAGCCGCAAGTGCTTTCTTGCGCAGTTAGCTGAGAAGGTTCAGGCAAATGCCCAGGGTATATGGAACTTTAATGTAGACAATTTTAAGACCCCGTTCTACAATGGTCTCAACACCAGAACAAAAATTGCTATAGGCTTGTTCAACCCGACCAACATCACTTGGTATGCGCTCAAGGAGAAGGTACGGCTTGCTGGCGACCTTTTCCGTGAGGCGGCCTATGCTCAAGGTTCTCGAGTCAAGCATCCCAAGAAAGGCTCCCAGGAACCAGTGCAGGCGGTCACTTATGCCAACAGTGGCTCGCATTTGAAACGTAGAAGAAACAGGAGACACAGCAGCTTTGGAGCAGGGAAAAAGCTCTCTGGCCAAAGTGCAGAGTCTTCCCTTGGCACCCAAACTGCTGTGCCTCCCCCAACACCTCTTGGGAACCCTCAGCAGGCAGTTCCCTCTGCCCAGAAACAGCCTCAGCACCCGGAAACCTGCCTAAGGAGATACTTCTGGGCCGGGCTCAAGGAGGCCAGATTGGACATGGCCCAGTTCAACAGGCAGCCTCTGGGAAAACTAGCCCTTGCCTATGGGAAGCTTACTGCCAACTCAGCAGAGCGCCCACAGCCACCTTCCCCTGCCCAAAACAGGGATAAGAAACAGAGTGGTTTTTCTTATAGTAACTTCCCCCAGAATAATCCCAAACCTAATAGAGATTCTGCCCTTCGGCAGCAGAATAAAATTAGTGACCGGATTTTTCTGTGGCGGGAACTTAGAAATACTGGGGCAGACATGACCCAGTATGATAACCAACCCACATCTGTGCTCATGTGTGCTTTTGTAAAGGCCATTAGAGAGAAAAGGAACAGAGACATACTTAGATATGAGCTACAGAAAACTAGCCCCCTAGAAATTACTTCTGAATCCCCTAAGGATTGGCAGAAGGAAATAGAGAAATTTAAAACTCTTACCCAGAAACAAGATCTAGAAATTAAGGATCTTGATAAGAAAAATAAGGAATTCCAGGGTGAACTTTTAAAAGTAAAAACACATTTGCAAAATGTACTGGATTTCCAAAGCCACACAGGTAGTAAATTGAAAAGAAAATACAGCAGATCCAGCAACCCAGCTTCACATCTTGTCTTTAAAGAAGAGGAAATATTCTCAGTTCCCACATCTCAGAGTCAGGAAGGAAACCCTGCCTCTGAACCTGTACAGAGTTCCAAAATCCAAGTTCACAATAATTGTTCAACATGTGTGCTTCCATTTTTACTTTTAAACCTCCAAATTTTAAATTTGGCTGCAATTGGTAGAGCCTCCACTGATAGTTGCATTCACACTGAAACAGCTACTATTTTGCAATCTTAAAACAGACTCTCTTTGTCTAACTGCCTTCCTAGGCACTCAGGCCTATGACTCATGCCTTGCTCTCCCCCAGGGAAGCAACTAATCTACATAACTAAGAAACTTGAACAGCACAGAAAGTATTCTTTCTTCTCAAATCCGGAAGGGAAGAAGTTTTGTTTCTTTAAAGACTGACCCCCACCTCAGGGAAGCAAGGGGGGGAAGTCACAGATCCTCTTTGGGAAATGCGTCCTTTACAGATTTTTCTTCCCTTTTACATTTTGTCTTTTTATTTTTAATTGGCAATTAGAACATTTTCTTTTTGTCATTTTTTTTGTTTTGAATGAAAATCTAGCTTATCAGGCAGCCAATAAAGACCCTCTGCCCATGCACAGGAACAGTCTTTCCCTTTAAGGATACCAGGTTGCTCTGCCTAAGAATGGGAGCATCTGGTTGAAGTATTTCCACTGTGTCCAAGGAATGGAAAGGACAATCGGACAATCCCCAGGAGGATTGTGCCACTGAAGAGCCCCTGGAGGTCAAACCTCCAGCCCCCACCACAACCGTTGTGGTCAAACAACTCTCCCTGAGCAATTCAGGAGAGCCTGCTTTGGAAGGTGTAGCAGAAACCTTCCTCCAGTTTGATCCAGGGTAAAGGGAAATAGGGACAAAGACCTTGCCTGCTCTCGGACGCAAGGGGGGGGGGAGGCCCTTTCCTGAGGCATTTTGCACCTGTGTATATAGCCCCTGCTACAACCCCCGTTCCTTTCTCCTTCTAGTCTTTGCTGTGCTCTCTCTTGGAAATGCTTCCCCTACTCTTCCTCCTCAACAGGAGATTATTGTTCCCTCTTCCCCACAGCCCCCACCTTTGACCTCCTCTCCCCAAGCCTAAAACACCAGATTCTCGTTTTCCCTATCCAGCTCCCTGGGTTCCCGCTGCTCGGGAATCCATAACCAAACCTGTCAGCTTGTTTCCCTGCTACAGATTTCCCGCAGATGCCAATTGTTCCCGGTTTGCCCCAAAGATCTCGCGGCTCCCCTATTGTAAGCCTTGACACGAATAATGCTTGATGCCACCCTCCCTGGGAGACTTTGCTGCAGCCGCTCTGCCGCCACTGTTTTCCTGGAAGCAAGGGGGGGAGGGCATCAGAAGACCTTGCCAACCTGCCAAGAAGATTCTTGGGAGGGAGGGAGGGGTGGGAACGGGAATAATTTGCCTCTGCATTTATTGGGAAGGTGACTGCCACCTCTGCCACCCTACATTTTTGCTGTAAATATACATTTTTCATTGTGTACAATGTATCCATTTTTTTAGATTGAGAATGTAGCAAATAGTTTGCTAGTTTATGTATGTAAGTTTTGCTAAATTGCTTAGCTTTACCTTGTTCTTATTGCATTGCTTATTAGAGGCCATTGCTTAGTTCATTGTCTAACTTTTTAGTTTCTGCCACTTTCTGCCTGCTTCATAGTAATTGCTTGATATTCATTGCCAGCATTTTTAGGAATGCCTAGTGCTTGCATTCTAAAATATTGCTCAGGTACTGCCCACAGTTTCCTGCCTGCATAGAATTTGGTTTTCCCTGCATTTGCTTTTTGTCTATTGTTTGCTAGATTGCCTTGCTCAACGTATTAGTTTGCATTGGTTCATTGCTTTATTCATATGGTGGAGACCTCACGCTTAGCTAGTTCATAGTTCATGTATGTTACATTTAGTTTTGAGTGGTAGTGGTAAAGAGGAACTGCAACTTCACAGCTTTCCTTAAGTCACCCAAACCCCTCCTAAATGTGTTTTGTTTTTAATTTGGCTTAAGTTTTTGTAGTTTTTGTAGTGGCAGAAGATGGCCCCACTTTTCTCTCTGAAATTCTAGGCTGAATTTCAATCTTTGCCACCACTAATGCAGTATATATTGGTCTGGAGCGAATAAATGGAAATAAAATTCGCTCCAGAGGGGGGGATTGTTAAGTGTGGCAGGGCCCCCTGCCTCATTGACAAGCACACTGTCTTCTATAACCAATGGCACCACGCACTAGTCTAGGCTTAAGCTAAAGCCAAGACAACACTGCTAGGGTCGGCCAAGCCAGGCCAGACTCCATCTCTGCCTTAGGTTTGGAATGACAGCCTTTGCCTGACCCAGAGGTGCCTCTGGACTCAAGCTCGCATCAGCTCCCCCCCCCCCCATTGTATTTCTAAGCGAGTGGACTGGCTTCCTCCTGTTTGCCTAAGGGCTCATAGGAAAATCCTTTGTCTTGCAACATTTTTCACACTTGGCCCCTCTGCCAGGGGAAATCTCCTCCCCACATCCTGCCAGCTAGACCTGATGGCTCTCTTCCTCAGAGCCATTAATACCTTTATCCAAATCCATTTACGGCCATCACCCCCCCCCCCCCCACTTGGCCAGGTATTGTCCTAATCTCTGGGGACCCTGGAAACTTCCAGCACATGCTTACCTGAGCCTTGTAACATAGCCCCCTTCCCAAAATCCAATGAAAACTGTGGCTTCACACAGCCACTCTGAGTGTCTTCCCACCCGGGACCTCCCACGCTGGTTCGTGCTTCTTCCTCTGACCCACCACTCCCCGGACAGGTAACTATCAAGCCTTCCACTCTTCCTCCCCCTTCTCTATATGACTGCTTGTATGTGTGTTAGCTATTGGTGTGTACTTTTGTTATTTTCCTTTCAATAAAAGCTTATATTAATATTTTACCATTTAAATCTGTGTTTGCCTTGAGTTCCTACAGGTGTAATAAACCCTCGTATACAAAGGTAACGATCCGATAACGCTAAGTTACCCCCCTCTCGCAGCATTTGAGCTAATATTCCCCACAAGCTCAAAGATACGTGTTTTCGGACACGTGTTCAGCAATTTGGGTAACAGGCCCTGAGTGCCTTTAAAGCCCTGCTCTCTGCTCAAAACACGAACCGCCACCAATTCTTGAAAAGTTCATGGAAGTTTGTGACGGCAGGCTAAAAACCGTCATGAACTTCAGTTGGTGAGCCGCTTGGTGCCCATGCCTACCCCTCGCATTCACTCTCCGTCCACACACACACACACTCACACACACACACACCACACGTTCTGTCCACCAGAAAGAACGGGCACCCCACCCCAGTCCACACGAAGGGACGAGGCCCCCGGCTCCGTCCCTGCGAAGGGACGGGCACCCCAGCTGCGTCCACTTCAGGGGACGTGCACCCGTGCTCCGGCCATCTGAAGGGTCGGGCACTGTGCTCCGTTCATCTGTGTGGACTGGCACTCAAACTCTGTCCCTGCGAACGGATGGGCTCGCAAGCCCTGTCCGTCCAGACAGAGGAGCGCTCAAGCCCTGTCCGCCGCAGCAGATGGGCACTCAAGCCCTGTCCGTCGAAACGAATGGGCGTTTGGTCCCTGTCCGTCGGAACGGATGGGCACGCAGGGTTGCACTCACTCACTCGCTCACTCACACTCTCACTCTGCATCCCTACGCAACCCCCTCCCCCCAGCTACCTGCCACTGATGCCCACCCCCACCCCCCGGCCGACTGCCGCCAGCTTCTGCCAGCCAACGTCATCAGGAGCTTCAGGCGTGGCATCACGCCAGGCTTCGGGTCGCCTGGTGCCCCCTGCTTAGCAAGCCCTTCCGCTTCCGCGGAAGAACTTGCCTTCTGGATGCTCCCCCGTCTCTTCGCACGTGGCCCTCCTCTCCCGATCAGCTCTCCTCCTCTTTGGATGGCCTCGATCTGCAAGCTTCCTCAGTCTGCTGAAGAAACAGACAACAAGTCTACCAGTCCAGTCTGAGAACTCAGGGCCCCTTCCACCTCAGCCCGCTCCCCTTCCCACTTCCCGAAGAGCACACAGTGAGCCCAAGGTTTAGCTCTCCCAGACACTGCCTTCCCCGTTGCTGGCATACAGGTCACAAGCCCTCCTTGCCCAACCCACCCACTGGGGAACAGGAGGGGCAGAGAGGCAAGCGAAGGAGTTGGGGAACATCGCTCACCTCTTTCAGTGGCCACGACTCCCTTGAGGGCTTGCAGGAGAACCTCATCAAAACTCCCCCGGGGCATCCCTACAAGGAAAACCCGTGGTAAGCAGGGACGGCTCCTGCCCTTCCCTCCACCGGCATCCTCCAGGCTCCTCCACTGCCTTCGGTTGGCCAGCATCAACTGGCGGCTGCAAGCCCGAGTACATCTATTTCAACCTGTGCACTACCTCCCCTTCATACCTTAACTAAGGGAGCCCCTCCTCACACACACACACACACACACACACACACACCCCACTCCATTCACACCACTCCCTGCCCCACTCAAACCATCCCCTAGGCATGGGCACCAACCAGGGATATGCGGTTAGGTTCCTGGCTGAACTAGGGACGGAACCGCAATCCGAACGGAGCGTCGGGAGGAGAAATAAGGGGCCAAAGAGGACTAGGAGTTGCCTTGCAGCTTCGCATATGAAGTCCTACAAACCAGCGGCAGCACCGGTTGAGAGTACGGACTGGATTCCGGACCCTCAAGGAAGGAAGCAGTGTGAAAACAGAGAGAATGGACCCTAAGGAAGCCATTCATAAGGACTGAGGATTTAAAAAAAAACTGTTGAGAATGATCCAGAGGAAAGATCAAGAGTAAAGCTTGAGACTGCTTGCTAAACATATCGTTTCAGTGTCAAAAGAGACCAAGCCCATCGCTTTGGCCAGTGACTTCGATACGCAAACTTCAAAAGAAAAAAAACAGAATGAGACAGTGTAATTTTGGAGAGGGGAAGGAACGGCAAATTATTAAGTCTGAAGGGAAGACTGTAGCTTGGCTAATTTAACCTCCAGCAGGCTCTACAAGGGAATAACCAGTGACTGTAGGAGGCCTGCTTATTCTCATTTGCTAGCAGGCCATTCAAAACATATCGTTATTGCAGGGTGACTCCAGAAGTTGAGAAGTTAAAGACTGCGCGCCACAATGGGCTTGAAGCCTTGGAAAGAAGAGAAGCCTGACCCAGTGGGAGTCATTGTGGGGACACTGAATGTCAGATGTTAACGGAAAACGGGGATAAGATGCTTTTTAGGTAGCTTGCTGCTTCCCAAGGTAGAGCAGGAATGGCAAAAACTCCTATCAGCCAATGCTGGGAACGGCAGGAGACAGATGCATGGTTTTTTCGCATCTGGAGGACTTGCTAGAAAGCCTGGGAATGCTGGAATATGATTCATGAGGAGAGGCAAAAGAGATTGAAAGGGCAATTAGCACAGTATACAATATGGACATAAGGAAACAGAACAAGAAAACTCCTCCACACGTCTAGCTACTTTGTTCAATGCATGGCAAAAGCAGCTGTTAGGATCCTTCATGCAACAAGATGGAAAACAGAATCCTGACCAGCTACTACTGACTGATTAGACAAAGCGTTAGAATACGGGACACCAGCAACACTTGCGTTCTTGAAGCAAAAGGCAAGAACTTTGCAATCCAGAAGAAAGCGGAGTCCCATAGGAGATCAGATTGGGGCGGGGGGGGAAGGAGGTGGAGAGAAATCCTGGACTTTCAGACTGGCTATGTAAGCCTGGGGGGAAGAAGCATCAGTCTGTCATCTACGGCGTTAGGGAGATGTACAAGAAGAAGAGAAGCATAGGGAAATGGCAGCCTGATGTGTGTGTGTTTTGTTGTTTTTTCCCTATCTTGGAATAGTAGTCCTGTAATATGCAAGCTGTAGCATCTCTCTCTTTACTGAACCAAAACGGTCCAGTAAAAAAAGAAAAGGGCTCGGAGTCCCTTTCGGCCCCTGCGTTCCCGTCCCCGGGGAGGCCGCGAAAAACAGCGGCACGGGACAAAAAAAGAAAGCAGAGGTTTAAGGGGACGGCCCTGAGTGCCTTTAAAGCCCTGCTCTCTGCTCAAAACACGAACCGCCACCAATTCTTGAAAAGTTCATGGAAGTTTGTGACGGCAGGCTAAAAATCGTCATGAACTTCAGTTGGTGAGCCGCTTGGTGCCCATGCCTACCCCTCGCATTCACTCTCCGTCCACACACACACACACACTCACACACACACACACACACACACACACACACACACACACACACACGTTCTGTCCACCAGAAGGAACGGGCAACCCACCTCAGTCCACACGAAGGGACGAGGCCCCCTGCTCCGTCCATGCGAAGGGACAGGCACCCCAGCTGCGTCCACTTCAGGGGACGTGCATCCGTGCTCCGGCCATCTGAAGGGTCGGGCACTGTGCTCCGTTCATCTGTGTGGACTGGCACTCAAACTCTGTCCCTGCGAACGGATGGGCTCGCAAGCCCTGTCCGTCCAGAAAGAGGAGCGCTCAAGCCCTGTCCGCCGCAGCAGATGGGCACTCAAGCCCTGTCCGTCGAAACGAATGGGCGTTTGGTCCCTGTCCGTCGGAACGGATGGGCACGCAGGGTTGCACTCACTCACTCGCTCACTCACACTCTCACTCTGCATCCCTACGCAACCCCCTCCCCCCAGCTACCTGCCACTGATGCCCACCCCCACCCCCCGGCCGACTGCCGCCAGCTTCTGCCAGCCAACGTCATCAGGAGCTTCAGGCGTGGCATCACGCCAGGCTTCGGGTCGCCTGGTGCCCCCTGCTTAGCAAGCCCTTCCGCTTCCGCGGAAGAACTTGCCTTCTGGATGCTCCCCCGTCTCTTCGCACGTGGCCCTCCTCTCCCGATCAGCTCTCCTCCTCTTTGGATGGCCTCGATCTGCAAGCTTCCTCAGTCTGCTGAAGAAACAGACAACAAGTCTACAAGGCCAGTCTGAGAACTCAGGGCCCCTTCCACCTCAGCCCGCTCCCCTTCCCACTTCCCGAAAGAGCACACAGTGAGCCCAAGGTTTAGCTCTCCCAGACACTGCCTTCCCCGTTGCTGGCATACAGGTCACAAGCCCTCCTTGCCCAACCCACCCACTGGGGACCAGGAGGGGCAGAGAGGCAAGCGAAGGAGTTGGGGAACATCGCTCACCTCTTTCAGTGGCCACGACTCCCTTGAGGGCTTGCAGGAGAACCTCATCAAATCTCCCCCGGGGTATCCCTACAAGGAAAACCCGTGGTAAGCAGGGACGGCTCCTGCCCTTCCCTCCACCGGCATCCTCCAGGCTCCTCCACTGCCTTCGTTTGGCCAGCATCAACTGGCGGCTGCAAGCCCGAGTACATCTATTTCAACCTGTGCACTACCTCCCCTTCATACCTTAACTAAGGGAGCCCCTCCTCACACACACACACACACACACACACACACACACACACACACACACACCACTCCATTCACACCACTCCCTGCCCCACTCAAACCATCCGCTAGGCATGGGCACTAACCAGGGATATGCGGTTAGGTTCCTGGCTGAACTAGGGACGGAACCGCAATCCGAACGGCGCGTCGGGAGGAGAAATAAGGGGCCGAAGAGGACTAGGAGTTGCCTTGCAGCTTCGCATATGAAGTCCTACAAACCAGCGGCAGCACCGGTTGAGAGTACGGACTGGATTCCGGACCCTCAAGGAAGGAAGCAGTGTGAAAACAGAGAGAATGGACCCTAAGGAAGCCATTCATAAGGACTGAGGATTTAAAAAAAAACTGCTGAGAATGATCCAGAGGAAAGATCAAGAGTAAAGCTTGAGACTGCTTGCTAAACATATCGTTTCAGTGTCAAAAGAGACCAAGCCCATCGCTTTGGCCAATGCCTTCGATACGCAAACTTCAAAAGAAAAAAAACAGAATGAGACAGTGTAATTTTGGAGAGGGGAAGGAACGGCAAATTATTAAGTCTGAAGGGAAGACTGTAGCTTGGCTAATTTAACCTCCAGCAGGCTCTACAAGGGAATAACCAGTGACTGTAGGAGGCCTGCTTATTCTCATTTGCTAGCGGGCCATTCAAAACATATCGTTACTGCAGGGTGACTCCAGAAGTTGACAAGTTAAAGACTGCGCGCCACAATGGGCTTGAAGCCTTGGAAAGAAGAGAAGCCTGGCCCAGTGGGAGCCATTGTGGGGACACTGAATGTCAGATGTTAACGGAAAACGGGGATAAGATGCTTTTTAGGTAGCTTGCTGCTTCCCAAGGTAGAGCAGGAATGGCAAGAACTCCTATCAGCCAATGCTGGGAACGGCAGGAGACAGATGCATGGTTTTTTCGCATCTGGAGGACTTGCTAGAAAGCCTGGGAATGCTGGAATATGATTCATGAGGAGAGGCAAAAGAGATTGAAAGGGCAATTAGCACAGTATACAATATGGACATAAGGAAACAGAACAAGAAAACTCCTCCACACGTCTAGCTACTTTGTTCAATGCATGGCAAAAGCAGCTGCTAGGATCCTTCATGCAACAAGATGGAAAACAGAATCCTGACCAGCTACTACTGACTGATTAGACAAAGCGTTAGAATACGGGACACCAGCAACACTTGCGTTCTTGAAGCAAAAGGCAAGAACTTTGCAATCCAGAAGAAAGCGGAGTCCCATAGGAGATCAGATTGGGGCGGGGGGGAAGGAGGTGGAGAGAAATCCTGGACTTTCAGACTGGCTATGTAAGCCTGGGGGGAAGAAGCATCAGTCTGTCATCTACGGCGTTAGGGAGATGTACAAGAAGAAGAGAAGCATAGGGAAATGGCAGCCTGATGTGTGTGTGTTTTGTTGTTTTTTCCCTATCTTGGAATAGTAGTCCTGTAATATGCAAGCTGTAGCATTTCTCTCTTTACTGAACCAAAACGGTCCAGTAAAAAAAGAAAAGGGCTCGGAGTCCCTTTCGGCCCCTGCGTTCCCGTCCCCGGGGAGGCCGCGAAAAACAGCGGCACGGGACAAAAAAAGAAAGCAGAGGTTTAAGGGGACGGCCCTGAGTGCCGTTAAAGCCCTGCTCTCTGCTCAAAACACGAACCGCCACCAATTCTTGAAAAGTTCATGGAAGTTTGTGACGGCAGGCTAAAAATCGTCATGAACTTCAGTTGGTGAGCCGCTTGGTGCCCATGCCTACCCCTCGCATTCACTCTCCGTCCACACACACACACACACACTCACACACACACACACACACACACACACGTTCGGTCCACCAGAAGGAACGGGCACCCCACCTCAGTCCACACGAAGGGACGAGGCCCCCGGCTCCGTCCCTGCGAAGGGACGGGCACCCCAGCTGCGTCCTCTTCGGGCACTGTGCTCCGTTCATCTGTGTGGACTGGCACTCAAACTCTGTCCCTGCGAACGGATGGGCTCGCAAGCCCTGTCCGTCCAGACAGAGGAGCGCTCAAGCCCTGTCCGCCGCAGCAGATGGGCACTCAAGCCCTGTCCGTCGAAACGAATGGGCGTTTGGTCCCTGTCCGTCGGAACGGATGGGCACGCAGGGTTGCACTCACTCACTCGCTCACTCACACTCTCACTCTGCATCCCTACGCAACCCCCTCATCAAAACTCCCCCGGGGTATCCCTACAAGGAAAACCCGTGGTAAGCAGGGACGGCTCCTGCCCTTCCCTCCACCGGCATCCTCCAGGCTCCTCCACTGCCTTCGGTTGGCCAGCATCAACTGGCGGCTGCAAGCCCGAGTACATCTATTTCAACCTGTGCACTACCTCCCCTTCATACCTTAACTAAGGGAGCCCCTCCTCACACACACACACACACACACACACACACACACACAGCATAGGGAAATGGCAGCCTGATGTGTGTGTGTTTTGTTGTTTTTTCCCTATCTTGGAATAGTAGTCCTGTAATATGCAAGCTGTAGCATCTCTCTCTTTACTGAACCAAAACGGTCCAGTAAAAAAAGAAAAGGGCTCGGAGTCCCTTTCGGCCCCTGCGTTCCCGTCCCCGGGGAGGCCGCGAAAAACAGCGGCACGGGACAAAAAAAGAAAGCAGAGGTTTAAGGGGACGGCCCTGAGTGCCTTTAAAGCCCTGCTCTCTGCTCAAAACACGAACCGCCACCAATTCTTGAAAAGTTCATGGAAGTTTGTGACGGCAGGCTAAAAATCGTCATGAACTTCAGTTGGTGAGCCACTTGGTGCCCATGCCTACCCCTCGCATTCACTCTCCGTCCACACACACACACACACTCACACACACACACACACACACACGTTCTGTCCACCAGAAGGAACGGGCAACCCACCTCAGTCCACACGAAGGGACGAGGCCCCCGGCTCCGTCCATGCGAAGGGACGGGCACCCCAGCTGCGTCCACTTCAGGGGACGTGCATCCGTGCTCCGGCCATCTGAAGGGTCGGGCACTGTGCTCCGTTCATCTGTGTGGACTGGCACTCAAACTCTGTCCCTGCGAACGGATGGGCTCGCAAGCCCTGTCCGTCCAGAAAGAGGAGCGCTCAAGCCCTGTCCGCCGCAGCAGATGGGCACTCAAGCCCTGTCCGTCGAAACGAATGGGCGTTTGGTCCCTGTCCGTCGGAACGGATGGGCACGCAGGGTTGCACTCACTCACTCGCTCACTCACACTCTCACTCTGCATCCCTTCGCAACCCCCTCCCCCCAGCTACCTGCCACTGATGCCCACCCCCACCCCCCGGCCGACTGCCGCCAGCTTCTGCCAGCCAACGTCATCAGGAGCTTCAGGCGTGGCATCACGCCAGGCTTCGGGTCGCCTGGTGCCCCCTGCTTAGCAAGCCCTTCCGCTTCCGCGGAAGAACTTGCCTTCTGGATGCTCCCCCGTCTCTTCGCACGTGGCCCTCCTCTCCCGATCAGCTCTCCTCCTCTTTGGATGGCCTCGATCTGCAAGCTTCCTCAGTCTGCTGAAGAAACAGACAACAAGTCTACAAGGCCAGTCTGGGAACTCAGGGCCCCTTCCACCTCAGCCCGCTCCCCTTCCCACTTCCCGAAAGAGCACACAGTGAGCCCAAGGTTTAGCTCTCCCAGACAGTGCCTTCCCCGTTGCTGGCATACAGGTCACAAGCCCTCCTTGCCCAACCCACCCACTGGGGACCAGGAGGGGCAGAGAGGCAAGCGAAGGAGTTGGGGAACATCGCTCACCTCTTTCAGTGGCCACGACTCCCTTGAGGGCTTGCAGGAGAACCTCATCAAAACTCCCCCGGGGTATCCCTACAAGGAAAACCCGTGGTAAGCAGGGACGGCTCCTGCCCTTCCCTCCACCGGCATCCTCCAGGCTCCTCCACTGCCTTCGTTTGGCCAGCATCAACTGGCGGCTGCAAGCCCGAGTACATCTATTTCAACCTGTGCACTACCTCCCCTTCATACCTTAACTAAGGGAGCACCTCCTCACACACACACACACACACACACACACACACACCACTCCATTCACACCACTCCCTGCCCCACTCAAACCATCCGCTAGGCATGGGCACTAACCAGGGATATGCGGTTAGGTTCCTGGCTGAACTAGGGACGGAACCGCAATCCGAACGGCGCGTCGGGAGGAGAAATAAGGGGCCGAAGAGGACTAGGAGTTGCCTTGCAGCTTCGCATATGAAGTCCTACAAACCAGCGGCAGCACCGGTTGAGAGTACGGACTGGATTCCGGACCCTCAAGGAAGGAAGCAGTGTGAAAACAGAGAGAATGGACCCTAAGGAAGCCATTCATAAGGACTGAGGATTTAAAAAAAAACTGCTGAGAATGATCCAGAGGAAAGATCAAGAGTAAAGCTTGAGACTGCTTGCTAAACATATCGTTTCAGTGTCAAAAGAGACCAAGCCCATCGCTTTGGCCAATGCCTTCGATACGCAAACTTCAAAAGAAAAAAACAGAATGAGACAGTGTAATTTTGGAGAGGGGAAGGAACGGCAAATTATTAAGTCTGAAGGGAAGACTGTAGCTTGGCTAATTTAACCTCCAGCAGGCTCTACAAGGGAATAACCAGTGACTGTAGGAGGCCTGCTTATTCTAATTTGCTAGCGGGACATTCAAAACATATCGTTATTGCAGGGTGACTCCAGAAGTTGACAAGTTAAAGACTGCGCGCCACAGTGGGCTTGAAGCCTTGGAAAGAAGAGAAGCCTGGCCCAGTGGGAGTCATTGTGGGGACACTGAATGTCGGATGTTAACAGAAAACGGGGATAAGATGCTTTTTAGGTAGCTTGCTGCTTCCCAAGGTAGAGCAGGAATGTCAAAAACTCCTATCAGCCAATGCTGGGAACGGCAGGAGACAGATGCATGGTTTTTTCGCATCTGGAGGACTTGCTAGAAAGCCTGGGAATGCTGGAATATGATTAATGAGGAGAGGCAAAAGAGATTGAAAGGGCAATTAGCACAGTATACAATATGGACGTAAGGAAACAGAACAAGAAAACTCCTCCACACGTCTAGCTACTTTGTTCAATGCATGGCAAAAGCAGCTGCTAGGATCCTTCATGCAACAAGATGGAAAACAGAATCCTGACCAGCTACTACTGACTGATTAGACAAAGCGTTAGAATACGGGACACCAGCAACACTTGCGTTCTTGAAGCAAAAGGCAAGAACTTTGCAATCCAGAAGAAAGCGGAGTCCCATAGGAGATCAGATTGGGGCGGGGGGGAAGGAGGTGGAGAGAAATCCTGGACTTTCAGACTGGCTATGTAAGCCTGGGGGGAAGAAGCATCAGTCTGTCATCTACGGCGTTAGGGAGATGTACAAGAAGAAGAGAAGCATAGGGAAATGGCAGCCTGATGTGTGTGTGTTTTGTTGTTTTTTCCCTATCTTGGAATAGTAGTCCTGTAATATGCAAGCTGTAGCATTTCTCTCTTTACTGAACCAAAACGGTCCAGTAAAAAAAGAAAAGGGCTCGGAGTCCCTTTCGGCCCCTGCGTTCCCGTCCCCGGGGAGGCCGCGAAAAACAGCGGCACGGGACAAAAAAAGAAAGCAGAGGTTTAAGGGGACGCCCCTGAGTGCCGTTAAAGCCCTGCTCTCTGCTCAAAACACGAACCGCCACCAATTCTTGAAAAGTTCATGGAAGTTTGTGACGGCAGGCTAAAAATCGTCATGAACTTCAGTTGGTGAGCCGCTTGGTGCCCATGCCTACCCCTCGCATTCACTCTCCGTCCACACACACACACACACTCACACACACACACACACACACACGTTCGGTCCACCAGAAGGAACGGGCACCCCACCTCAGTCCACACGAAGGGACGAGGCCCCCGGCTCCGTCCCTGCGAAGGGACGGGCACCCCAGCTGCGTCCACTTCAGGGGACGTGCACCCGTGCTCCGGCCATCTGAAGGGTCGGGCACTGTGCTCCGTTCATCTGTGTGGACTGGCACTCAAACTCTGTCCCTGCGAACGGATGGGCTCGCAAGCCCTGTCCGTCCAGACAGAGGAGCGCTCAAGCCCTGTCCGCCGCAGCAGATGGGCACTCAAGCCCTGTCCGTCGAAACGAATGGGCGTTTGGTCCCTGTCCGTCGGAACGGATGGGCATGCAGGGTTGCACTCACTCACTCGCTCACTCACACTCTCACTCTGCATCCCTACACAACCCCCTCCCCCCAGCTACCTGCCACTGATGCCCACCCCCACCCCCCGGCCGACTGCCGCCAGCTTCTGCCAGCCAACGTCATCAGGAGCTTCAGGCGTGGCATCACGCCAGGCTTCGGGTCTCCTGGTGCCCCCTGCTTAGCAAGCCCTTCCGCTTCCGCGGAAGAACTTGCCTTCTGGATGCTCCCCCGTCTCTTCGCACGTGGCCCTCCTCTCCCGATCAGCTCTCCTCCTCTTTGGATGGCCTCGATCTGCAAGCTTCCTCAGTCTGCTGAAGAAACAGACAACAAGTCTACAAGGCCAGTCTGAGAACTCAGGGCCCCTTCCACCTCAGCCCGCTCCCCTTCCCACTTCCCGAAAGAGCACACAGTGAGCCCAAGGTTTAGCTCTCCCAGACACTGCCTTCCCCGTTGCTGGCATACAGGTCACAAGCCCTCCTTGCCCAACCCACCCACTGGGGACCAGGAGGGGCAGAGAGGCAAGCGAAGGAGTTGGGGAACATCGCTCACCTCTTTCAGTGGCCACGACTCCCTTGAGGGCTTGCAGGAGAACCTCATCAAAACTCCCCCGGGGTATCCCTACAAGGAAAACCCGTGGTAAGCAGGGACGGCTCCTGCCCTTCCCTCCACCGGCATCCTCCAGGCTCCTCCACTGCCTTCGGTTGGCCAGCATCAACTGGCGGCTGCAAGCCCGAGTACATCTATTTCAACCTGTGCACTACCTCCCCTTCATACCTTAACTAAGGGAGCCCCTCCTCACACACACACACACACACACACACACACACACCACTCCATTCACACCACTCCCTGCCCCACTCAAACCATCCCCTAGGCATGGGCACCAACCAGGGATATGCGGTTAGGTTCCTGGCTGAACTAGGGACGGAACCGCAATCCGAACGGCGCGTCGGGAGGAGAAATAAGGGGCCGAAGAGGACTAGGAGTTGCCTTGCAGCTTTGCATATGAAGTCCTACAAACCAGCGGCAGCACCGGTTGAGAGTACGGACTGGATTCCGGACCCTCAAGGAAGGAAGCAGTGTGAAAACAGAGAGAATGGACCCTAAGGAAGCCATTCATAAGGACTGAGGATTTTAAAAAAAAACTGCTGAGAATGATCCAGAGGAAAGATCAAGAGTAAAGCTTGAGACTGCTTGCTAAACATATCGTTTCAGTGTCAAAAGAGACCAAGCCCATCGCTTTGGCCAATGACTTCGATACGCAAACTTCAAAAGAAAAAAAACAGAATGAGACAGTGTAATTTTGGAGAGCGGAAGGAACGGCAAATTATTAAGGCTGAAAGGAAGACTGTAGCTTGGCTAATTTAACCTCCAGCAGGCTCTACAAGGGAATAACCAGTGACTGTAGGAGGCCTGCTTATTCTCATTTGCTAGCGGGCCATTCAAAACATATCGTTATTGCAGGGTGACTCCAGAAGTTGACAAGTTAAAGACTGCGCGCCACAATGGGCTTGAAGCCTTGGAAAGAAGAGAAGCCTGGCCCAGTGGGAGTCATTGTGGGGACACTGAATGTCAGATGTTAACAGAAAACGGGGATAAGATGCTTTTTAGGTAGCTTGCTGCTTCCCAAGGTAGAGCAGGAATGGCAAGAACTCCTATCAGCCAATGCTGGGAACGGCAGGAGACAGATGCATGGTTTTTTCGCATCTGGAGGACTTGCTAGAAAGCCTGGGAATGCTGGAATATGATTCATGAGGAGAGGCAAAAGAGATTGAAAGGGCAATTAGCACAGTATACAATATGGACGTGAGGAAACAGAACAAGAAAACTCCTCCACACGTCTAGCTACTTTGTTCAATGCATGGCAAAAGCAGCTGCTAGGATCCTTCATGCAACAAGATGGAAAACAGAATCCTGACCAGCTACTACTGACTGATTAGACAAAGCGTTAGAATACGGGACACCAGCAACACTTGCGTTCTTGAAGCAAAAGGCAAGAACTTTGCAATCCAGAAGAAAGCGGAGTCCCATAGGAGATCAGATTGGGGCGGGGGGGAAGGAGGTGGAGAGAAATCCTGGACTTTCAGACTGGCTATGTAAGCCTGGGGGGAAGAAGCATCAGTCTGTCATCTACGGCGTTAGGGAGATGTACAAGAAGAAGAGAAGCATAGGGAAATGGCAGCCTGATGTGTGTGTGTTTTGTTGTTTTTTCCCTATCTTGGAATAGTAGTCCTGTAATATGCAAGCTGTAGCATTTCTCTCTTTACTGAACCAAAACGGTCCAGTAAAAAAAGAAAAGGGCTCGGAGTCCCTTTCGGCCCCTGCGTTCCCGTCCCCGGGGAGGCCGCGAAAAACAGCGGCACGGGACAAAAAAAGAAAGCAGAGGTTTAAGGGGACGGCCCTGAGTGCCTTTAAAGCCCTGCTCTCTGCTCAAAACACGAACCGCCACCAATTCTTGAAAAGTTCATGGAAGTTTGTGACGGCAGGCTAAAAATCGTCATGAACTTCAGTTGGTGAGCCGCTTGGTGCCCATGCCTACCCCTCGCATTCACTCTCCGTCCACACACACACACACTCACACACACACACACCACACGTTCTGTCCACCAGAAAGAACGGGCACCCCACCCCAGTCCACACGAAGGGACGAGGCCCCCGGCTCCGTCCCTGCGAAGGGACGGGCACCCCAGCTGCGTCCACTTCAGGGGACGTGCACCCGTGCTCCGGCCATCTGAAGGGTCGGGCACTGTGCTCCGTTCATCTGTGTGGACTGGCACTCAAACTCTGTCCCTGCGAACGGATGGGCTCGCAAGCCCTGTCCGTCCAGACAGAGGAGCGCTCAAGCCCTGTCCGCCGCAGCAGATGGGCACTCAAGCCCTGTCCGTCGAAACGAATGGGCGTTTGGTCCCTGTCCGTCGGAACGGATGGGCACGCAGGGTTGCACTCACTCACTCGCTCACTCACACTCTCACTCTGCATCCCTACGCAACCCCCTCCCCCCAGCTACCTGCCACTGATGCCCACCCCCACCCCCCGGCCGACTGCCGCCAGCTTCTGCCAGCCAACGTCATCAGGAGCTTCAGGCGTGGCATCACGCCAGGCTTCGGGTCGCCTGGTGCCCCCTGCTTAGCAAGCCCTTCCGCCTCCGCGGAAGAACTTGCCTTCTGGATGCTCCCCCGTCTCTTTGCACGTGGCCCTCCTCTCCCGATCAGCTCTCCTCCTCTCTGGATGGCCTTGATCTGCAAGCTTCCTCAGTCTGCTGAAGAAACAGACAACCAGTCTACAAGGCCAGTCTGAGAACTCAGGGCCCCTTCCACCTCAGCCCGCTCCCCTTCCCACTTCCCGAAAGAGCACACAGTGAGCCCAAGGTTTAGCTCTCCCAGACACTGCCTTCCCCGTTGCTGGCATACAGGTCACAAGCCCTCCTGGCCCAACCCACCCACTGGGGACCAGGAGGGGCAGAGAGGCAAGCGAAGGAGTTGGGGAACATCGCTCACCTCTTTCAGTGGCCACGACTCCCTTGAGGGCTTGCAGGAGAACCTCATCAAAACTCCCCCGGGGTATCCCTACAAGGAAAACCCGTGGTAAGCAGGGACGGCTCCTGCCCTTCCCTCCACCGGCATCCTCCAGGCTCCTCCACTGCCTTCGGTTGGCCAGCATCAACTGGCGGCTGCAAGCCCGAGTACATCTATTTCAACCTGTGCACTACCTCCCCTTCATACCTTAACTAAGGGAGCCCCTCCTCACACACACACACACACACACACACACACACACACCACTCCATTCACACCACTCCCTGCCCCACTCAAACCATCCCCTAGGCATGGGCACCAACCAGGGATATGCGGTTAGGTTCCTGGCTGAACTAGGGACGGAACCGCAATCCGAACGGCGCGTCGGGAGGAGAAATAAGGGGCCGAAGAGGACTAGGAGTTGCCTTGCAGCTTCGCATATGAAGTCCTACAAACCAGCGGCAGCACCGGTTGAGAGTACGGACTGGATTCCGGACCCTCAAGGAAGGAAGCAGTGTGAAAACAGAGAGAATGGACCCTAAGGAAGCCATTCATAAGGACTGAGGATTTAAAAAAAAAACTGCTGAGAATGATCCAGAGGAAAGATCAAGAGTAAAGCTTGAGACTGCTTGCTAAACATATCGTTTCAGTGTCAAAAGAGACCAAGCCCATCGCTTTGGCCAATGCCTTCGATACGCAAACTTCAAAAGAAAAAAAAAACAGAATGAGACAGTGTAATTTTGGAGAGCGGAAGGAACGGCAAATTATTAAGGCTGAAGGGAAGACTGTAGCTTGGCTAATTTAACCTCCAGCAGGCTCTACAAGGGAATAACCAGTGACTGTAGGAGGCCTGCTTATTCTCATTTGCTAGCGGGCCATTCAAAACATATCGTTATTGCAGGGTGACTCCAGAAGTTGACAAGTTAAAGACTGCGCGCCACAATGGGCTTGAAGCCTTGGAAAGAAGAGAAGCCTGGCCCAGTGGGAGTCATTGTGGGGACACTGAATGTCAGATGTTAACAGAAAACGGGGATAAGATGCTTTTTAGGTAGCTTGCTGCTTCCCAAGGTAGAGCAGGAATGGCAAGAACTCCTATCAGCCAATGCTGGGAACGGCAGGAGACAGATGCATGGTTTTTTCGCATCTGGAGGACTTGCTAGAAAGCCTGGGAATGCTGGAATATGATTCATGAGGAGAGGCAAAAGAGATTGAAAGGGCAATTAGCACAGTATACAATATGGACATAAGGAAACAGAACAAGAAAACTCCTCCTCACGTCTAGCTACTTTGTTCAATCCATGGCAAAAGCAGCTGCTAGGATCCTTCATGCAACAAGATGGAAAACAGAATCCTGACCAGCTACTACTGACTGATTAGACAAAGCGTTAGAATACGGGACACCAGCAACACTTGCGTTCTTGAAGCAAAAGGCAAGAACTTTGCAATCCAGAAGAAAGCGGAGTCCCATAGGAGATCAGATTGGGGCGGGGGGGAAGGAGGTGGAGAGAAATCCTGGACTTTCAGACTGGCTATGTAAGCCTGGGGGGAAGAAGCATCAGTCTGTCATCTACAGCGTTAGGGAGATGTACAAGAAGAAGAGAAGCATAGGGAAATGGCAGCCTGATGTGTGTGTGTTTTGTTGTTTTTTCCCTATCTTGGAATAGTAGTCCTGTAATATGCAAGCTGTAGCATTTCTCTCTTTACTGAACCAAAACGGTCTAGTAAAAAAAGAAAAGGGCTCGGAGTCCCTTTCGGCCCCTGCGTTCCCGTCCCCGGGGAGGCCGCGAAAAACAGCGGCACGGGACAAAAAAAGAAAGCAGAGGTTTAAGGGGACGGCCCTGAGTGCCTTTAAAGCCCTGCTCTCTGCTCAAAACACGAACCGCCACCAATTCTTGAAAAGTTCATGGAAGTTTGTGACGGCAGGCTAAAAATCGTCATGAACTTCAGTTGGTGAGCCGCTTGGTGCCCATGCCTACCCCTCGCATTCACTCTCCGTCCACACACACACACACACTCACACACACACACACACACGTTCTGTCCACCAGAAAGAACGGGCACCCCACCTCAGTCCACACGAAGGGACGAGGCCCCCGGCTCCGTCCCTGCGAAGGGACGGGCACCCCAGCTGCGTCCACTTCAGGGGACGTGCACCCGTGCTCCGGCCATCTGAAGGGTCGGGCACTGTGCTCCGTTCATCTGTGTGGACTGGCACTCAAACTCTGTCCCTGCGAACGGATGGGCTCGCAAGCCCTGTCCGTCCAGACAGAGGAGCGCTCAAGCCCTGTCCGCCGCAGCAGATGGGCACTCAAGCCCTGTCCGTCGAAACGAATGGGCGTTTGGTCCCTGTCCGTCGGAACGGATGGGCACGCAGGGTTGCACTCACTCACTCGCTCACTCACACTCTCACTCTGCATCCCTACGCAACCCCCTCCCCCCAGCTACCTGCCACTGATGCCCACCCCCACCCCCCGGCCGACTGCCGCCAGCTTCTACCAGCCAACGTCATCAGGAGCTTCAGGCGTGGCATCACGCCAGGCTTCGGGTCGCCTGGTGCCCCCTGCTTAGCAAGCCCTTCCGCTTCCACGGAAGAACTTGCCTTCTGGATGCTCCCCCGTCTCTTCGCACGTGGCCCTCCTCTCCCGATCAGCTCTCCTCCTCTTTGGATGGCCTCGATCTGCAAGCTTCCTCAGTCTGCTGAAGAAACAGACAACAAGTCTACAAGGCCAGTCTGAGAACTCAGGGCCCGTTCCACCTCAGCCCGCTCCCCTTCCCACTTCCCGAAAGAGCACACAGTGAGCCCAAGGTTTAGCTCTCCCAGACACTGCCTTCCCCGTTGCTGGCATACAGGTCACAAGCCCTCCTTGCCCAACCCACCCACTGGGGACCAGGAGGGGCAGAGAGGCAAGCGAAGGAGTTGGGGAACATCGCTCACCTCTTTCAGTGGCCACGACTCCCTTGAGGGCTTGCAGGAGAACCTCATCAAAACTCCCCCGGGGTATCCCTACAAGGAAAACCCGTGGTAATCAGGGACGGCTCCTGCCCTTCCCTCCACCGGCATCCTCCAGGCTCCTCCACTGCCTTCGGTTGGCCAGCATCAACTGGCGGCTGCAAGCCCGAGTACATCTATTTCAACCTGTGCACTACCTCCCCTTCATACCTTAACTAAGGGAGCCCCTCCTCACACACACACACACACACACACACACACACACACCACTCCATTCACACCACTCCCTGCCCCACTCAAACCATCCCCTAGGCATGGGCACCAACCAGGGATATGCGGTTAGGTTCCTGGCTGAACTAGGGACGGAACCGCAATCCGAACGGAGCGTCGGGAGGAGAAATAAGGGGCCAAAGAGGACTAGGAGTTGCCTTGCAGCTTCGCATATGAAGTCCTACAAACCAGCGGCAGCACCGGTTGAGAGTACGGACTGGATTCCGGACCCTCAAGGAAGGAAGCAGTGTGAAAACAGAGAGAATGGACCCTAAGGAAGCCATTCATAAGGACTGAGGATTTAAAAAAAAACTGTTGAGAATGATCCAGAGGAAAGATCAAGAGTAAAGCTTGAGACTGCTTGCTAAACATATCGTTTCAGTGTCAAAAGAGACCAAGCCCATCGCTTTGGCCAATGCCTTCGATACGCAAACTTCAAAAGAAAAAAAACAGAATGAGACAGTGTAATTTTGGAGAAGGGAAGGAACGGCAAATTATTAAGTCTGAAGGGAAGACTGTAGCTTGGCTAATTTAACCTCCAGCAGGCTCTACAAGGGAATAACCAGTGACTGTAGGAGGCCTGCTTATTCTCATTTGCTAGCGGGCCATTCAAAACATATCGTTATTGCAGGGTGACTCCAGAAGTTGACAATTTAAAGACTGCGCGCCACAATGGGCTTGAAGCCTTGGAAAGAAGAGAAGCCTGGCCCAGTGGGAGTCATTGTGGGGACACTGAATGTCAGATGTTAACAGAAAACGGTGATAAGATGCTTTTTAGGTAGCTTGCTGCTTCCCAAGGTAGAGCAGGAATGGCAAAAACTCCTATCAGCCAATGCTGGGAACGGCAGGAGACAGATGCATGGTTTTTTCGCATCTGGAGGACTTGCTAGAAAGCCTGGGAATGCTGGAATATGATTCATGAGGAGAGGCAAAAGAGATTGAAAGGGCAATTAGCACAGTATACAATATGGACATAAGGAAACAGAACAAGAAAACTCCTCCACACGTTTAGCTACTTTGTTCAATCCATGGCAAAAGCAGCTGTTAGGATCCTTCATGCAACAAGATGGAAAACAGAATCCTGACCAGCTACTACTGACTGATTAGACAAAGCGTTAGAATACGGGACACCAGCAACACGTGCGTTCTTGAAGCAAAAGGCAAGAACTTTGCAATCCAGAAGAAAGCGGAGTCCCATAGGAGATCAGATTGGGGCGGGGGGGAAGGAGGTGGAGAGAAATCCTCGACTTTCAGACTGGCTATGTAAGCCTGGGGGGAAGAAGCATCAGTGTGTCATCTATGGCGTTAGGGAGATGTACAAGAAGAAGAGAAGCATAGGGAAATGGCAGCCTGATGTGTGTGTGTTTTGTTGTTTTTTCCCTATCTTGGAATAGTAGTCCTGTAATATGCAAGCTGTAGCATTTCTCTCTTTACTGAACCAAAACGGTCTAGTAAAAAAAGAAAAGGGCTCGGAGTCCCTTTCAGCCCCTGCGTTCCCGTCCCCGGGGAGGCCGCGAAAAACAGCGGCACGGGACAAAAAAAGAAAGCAGAGGTTTAAGGGGACGGCCCTGAGTGCCTTTAAAGCCCTGCTCTCTGCTCAAAACACGAACCGCCACCAATTCTTGAAAAGTTCATGGAAGTTTGTGACGGCAGGCTAAAAATCGTCATGAACTTCAGTTGGTGAGCCACTTGGTGCCCATGCCTACCCCTCGCATTCACTCTCCGTCCACACACACACACACACTCACACACACACACACACACACACACACGTTCTGTCCACCAGAAGGAACGGGCAACCCACCTCAGTCCACACGAAGGGACGAGGCCCCCGGCTCCGTCCATGCGAAGGGACGGGCACCCCAGCTGCGTCCACTTCAGGGGACGTGCATCCGTGCTCCGGCCATCTGAAGGGTCGGGCACTGTGCTCCGTTCATCTGTGTGGACTGGCACTCAAACTCTGTCCCTGCGAACGGATGGGCTCGCAAGCCCTGTCCGTCCAGAAAGAGGAGCGCTCAAGCCCTGTCCGCCGCAGCAGATGGGCACTCAAGCCCTGTCCGTCGAAACGAATGGGCGTTTGGTCCCTGTCCGTCGGAACGGATGGGCACGCAGGGTTGCACTCACTCACTCGCTCACTCACACTCTCACTCTGCATCCCTTCGCAACCCCCTCCCCCCAGCTACCTGCCACTGATGCCCACCCCCACCCCCCGGCCGACTGCCGCCAGCTTCTGCCAGCCAACGTCATCAGGAGCTTCAGGCGTGGCATCACGCCAGGCTTCGGGTCGCCTGGTGCCCCCTGCTTAGCAAGCCCTTCCGCTTCCGCGGAAGAACTTGCCTTCTGGATGCTCCCCCGTCTCTTCGCACGTGGCCCTCCTCTCCCGATCAGCTCTCCTCCTCTTTGGATGGCCTCGATCTGCAAGCTTCCTCAGTCTGCTGAAGAAACAGACAACAAGTCTACAAGGCCAGTCTGGGAACTCAGGGCCCCTTCCACCTCAGCCCACTCCCCTTCCCACTTCCCGAAAGAGCACACAGTGAGCCCAAGGTTTAGCTCTCCCAGACAGTGCCTTCCCCGTTGCTGGCATACAGGTCACAAGCCCTCCTTGCCCAACCCACCCACTGGGGACCAGGAGGGGCAGAGAGGCAAGCGAAGGAGTTGGGGAACATCGCTCACCTCTTTCAGTGGCCACGACTCCCTTGAGGGCTTGCAGGAGAACCTCATCAAAACTCCCCCGGGGTATCCCTACAAGGAAAACCCGTGGTAAGCAGGGACGGCTCCTGCCCTTCCCTCCACCGGCATCCTCCAGGCTCCTCCACTGCCTTCGTTTGGCCAGCATCAACTGGCGGCTGCAAGCCCGAGTACATCTATTTCAACCTGTGCACTACCTCCCCTTCATACCTTAACTAAGGGAGCCCCTCCTCACACACACACACACACACACACACACACACACACACACACACACCACTCCATTCACACCACTCCCTGCCCCACTCAAACCATCCGCTAGGCATGGGCACTAACCAGGGATATGCGGTTAGGTTCCTGGCTGAACTAGGGACGGAACCGCAATCCGAACGGCGCGTCGGGAGGAGAAATAAGGGGCCGAAGAGGACTAGGAGTTGCCTTGCAGCTTCGCATATGAAGTCCTACAAACCAGCGGCAGCACCGGTTGAGAGTACGGACTGGATTCCGGACCCTCAAGGAAGGAAGCAGTGTGAAAACAGAGAGAATGGACCCTAAGGAAGCCATTCATAAGGACTGAGGATTTAAAAAAAAACTGCTGAGAATGATCCAGAGGAAAGATCAAGAGTAAAGCTTGAGACTGCTTGCTAAACATATCGTTTCAGTGTCAAAAGAGACCAAGCCCATCGCTTTGGCCAATGCCTTCGATACGCAAACTTCAAAAGAAAAAAACAGAATGAGACAGTGTAATTTTGGAGAGGGGAAGGAATGGCAAATTATTAAGTCTGAAGGGAAGACTGTAGCTTGGCTAATTTAACCTCCAGCAGGCTCTACAAGGGAATAACCAGTGACTGTAGGAGGCCTGCTTATTCTCATTTGCTAGCGGGCCATTCAAAACATATCGTTATTGCAGGGTGACTCCAGAAGTTGACAAGTTAAAGACTGCGCGCCACAATGGGCTTGAAGCCTTGGAAAGAAGAGAAGCCTGGCCCAGTGGGAGTCATTGTGGGGACACTGAATGTCGGATGTTAACAGAAAACGGGGATAAGATGCTTTTTAGGTAGCTTGCTGCTTCCCAAGGTAGAGCAGGAATGTCAAAAACTCCTATCAGCCAATGCTGGGAACGGCAGGAGACAGATGCATGGTTTTTTCGCATCTGGAGGACTTGCTAGAAAGCCTGGGAATGCTGGAATATGATTAATGAGGAGAGGCAAAAGAGATTGAAAGGGCAATTAGCACAGTATACAATATGGACGTAAGGAAACAGAACAAGAAAACTCCTCCACACGTCTAGCTACTTTGTTCAATGCATGGCAAAAGCAGCTGCTAGGATCCTTCATGCAACAAGATGGAAAACAGAATCCTGACCAGCTACTACTGACTGATTAGACAAAGCGTTAGAATACGGGACACCAGCAACACTTGCGTTCTTGAAGCAAAAGGCAAGAACTTTGCAATCCAGAAGAAAGCGGAGTCCCATAGGAGATCAGATTGGGGCGGGGGGGAAGGAGGTGGAGAGAAATCCTGGACTTTCAGACTGGCTATGTAAGCCTGGGGGGAAGAAGCATCAGTCTGTCATCTACGGCGTTAGGGAGATGTACAAGAAGAAGAGAAGCATAGGGAAATGGCAGCCTGATGTGTGTGTGTTTTGTTGTTTTTTCCCTATCTTGGAATAGTAGTCATGTAATATGCAAGCTGTAGCATTTCTCTCTTTACTGAACCAAAACGGTCCAGTAAAAAAAGAAAAGGGCTCGGAGTCCCTTTCGGCCCCTGCGTTCCCGTCCCCGGGGAGGCCGCGAAAAACAGCGGCACGGGACAAAAAAAGAAAGCAGAGGTTTAAGGGGACGGCCCTGAGTGCCGTTAAAGCCCTGCTCTCTGCTCAAAACACGAACCGCCACCAATTCTTGAAAAGTTCATGGAAGTTTGTGACGGCAGGCTAAAAATCGTCATGAACTTCAGTTGGTGAGCCGCTTGGTGCCCATGCCTACCCCTCGCATTCACTCTCCGTCCACACACACACACACACTCACACACACACACACACACACACGTTCGGTCCACCAGAAGGAACGGGCACCCCACCTCAGTCCACACGAAGGGACGAGGCCCCCGGCTCCGTCCCTGCGAAGGGACGGGCACCCCAGCTGCGTCCACTTCAGGGGACGTGCACCCGTGCTCCGGCCATCTGAAGGGTCGGGCACTGTGCTCCGTTCATCTGTGTGGACTGGCACTCAAACTCTGTCCCTGCGAACGGATGGGCTCGCAAGCCCTGTCCGTCCAGACAGAGGAGCGCTCAAGCCCTGTCCGCCGCAGCAGATGGGCACTCAAGCCCTGTCCGTCGAAACGAATGGGCGTTTGGTCCCTGTCCGTCGGAACGGATGGGCACGCAGGGTTGCACTCACTCACTCGCTCACTCACACTCTCACTCTGCATCCCTACACAACCCCCTCCCCCCAGCTACCTGCCACTGATGCCCACCCCCACCCCCCGGCCGACTGCCGCCAGCTTCTGCCAGCCAACGTCATCAGGAGCTTCAGGCGTGGCATCACGCCAGGCTTCGGGTCTCCTGGTGCCCCCTGCTTAGCAAGCCCTTCCGCTTCCGCGGAAGAACTTGCCTTCTGGATGCTCCCCCGTCTCTTCGCACGTGGCCCTCCTCTCCCGATCAGCTCTCCTCCTCTTTGGATGGCCTCGATCTGCAAGCTTCCTCAGTCTGCTGAAGAAACAGACAACAAGTCTACAAGGCCAGTCTGAGAACTCAGGGCCCCTTCCACCTCAGCCCGCTCCCCTTCCCACTTCCCGAAAGAGCACACAGTGAGCCCAAGGTTTAGCTCTCCCAGACACTGCCTTCCCCGTTGCTGGCATACAGGTCACAAGCCCTCCTTGCCCAACCCACCCACTGGGGACCAGGAGGGGCAGAGAGGCAAGCGAAGGAGTTGGGGAACATCGCTCACCTCTTTCAGTGGCCACGACTCCCTTGAGGGCTTGCAGGAGAACCTCATCAAAACTCCCCCGGGGTATCCCTACAAGGAAAACCCGTGGTAAGCAGGGACGGCTCCTGCCCTTCCCTCCACCGGCATCCTCCAGGCTCCTCCACTGCCTTCGGTTGGCCAGCATCAACTGGCGGCTGCAAGCCCGAGTACATCTATTTCAACCTGTGCACTACCTCCCCTTCATACCTTAACTAAGGGAGCCCCTCCTCACACACACACACACACACACCACTCCATTCACACCACTCCCTGCCCCACTCAAACCATCCCCTAGGCATGGGCACCAACCAGGGATATGCGGTTAGGTTCCTGGCTGAACTAGGGACGGAACCGCAATCCGAACGGCGCGTCGGGAGGAGAAATAAGGGGCCGAAGAGGACTAGGAGTTGCCTTGCAGCTTCGCATATGAAGTCCTACAAACCAGCGGCAGCACCGGTTGAGAGTACAGACTGGATTCCGGACCCTCAAGGAAGGAAGCAGTGTGAAAACAGAGAGAATGGACCCTAAGGAAGCCATTCATAAGGACTGAGGATTTTAAAAAAAAACTGCTGAGAATGATCCAGAGGAAAGATCAAGAGTAAAGCTTGAGACTGCTTGCTAAACATATCGTTTCAGTGTCAAAAGAGACCAAGCCCATCGCTTTGGCCAATGACTTCGATACGCAAACTTCAAAAGAAAAAAAACAGAATGAGACAGTGTAATTTTGGAGAGGGGAAGGAACGGCAAATTATTAAGGCTGAAAGGAAGACTGTAGCTTGGCTAATTTAACCTCCAGCAGGCTCTACAAGGGAATAACCAGTGACTGTAGGAGGCCTGCTTATTCTCATTTGCTAGCGGGCCATTCAAAACATATCGTTATTGCAGGGTGACTCCAGAAGTTGACAAGTTAAAGACTGCGCGCCACAATGGGCTTGAAGCCTTGGAAAGAAGAGAAGCCTGGCCCAGTGGGAGTCATTGTGGGGACACTGAATGTCAGATGTTAACAGAAAACGGGGATAAGATGCTTTTTAGGTAGCTTGCTGCTTCCCAAGGTAGAGCAGGAATGGCAAAAACTCCTATCAGCCAATGCTGGGAACGGCAGGAGACAGATGCATGGTTTTTTCGCATCTGGAGGACTTGCTAGAAAGCCTGGGAATGCTGGAATATGATTCATGAGGAGAGGCAAAAGAGATTGAAAGGGCAATTAGCACAGTATACAATATGGACGTGAGGAAACAGAACAAGAAAACTCCTCCACACGTCTAGCTACTTTGTTCAATGCATGGCAAAAGCAGCTGCTAGGATCCTTCATGCAACAAGATGGAAAACAGAATCCTGACCAGCTACTACTGACTGATTAGACAAAGCGTTAGAATACGGGACACCAGCAACACTTGCGTTCTTGAAGCAAAAGGCAAGAACTTTGCAATCCAGAAGAAAGCGGAGTCCCATAGGAGATCAGATTGGGGCGGGGGGGAAGGAGGTGGAGAGAAATCCTGGACTTTCAGACTGGCTATGTAAGCCTGGGGGGAAGAAGCATCAGTCTGTCATCTACGGCGTTAGGGAGATGTACAAGAAGAAGAGAAGCATAGGGAAATGGCAGCCTGATGTGTGTGTGTTTTGTTGTTTTTTCCCTATCTTGGAATAGTAGTCCTGTAATATGCAAGCTGTAGCATTTCTCTCTTTACTGAACCAAAACGGTCCAGTAAAAAAAGAAAAGGGCTCGGAGTCCCTTTCGGCCCCTGCGTTCCCGTCCCCGGGGAGGCCGCGAAAAACAGCGGCACGGGACAAAAAAAGAAAGCAGAGGTTTAAGGGGACGGCCCTGAGTGCCTTTAAAGCCCTGCTCTCTGCTCAAAACACGAACCGCCACCAATTCTTGAAAAGTTCATGGAAGTTTGTGACGGCAGGCTAAAAATCGTCATGAACTTCAGTTGGTGAGCCGCTTGGTGCCCATGCCTACCCCTCGCATTCACTCTCCGTCCACACACACACACACACTCACACACACACACGTTCGGTCCACCAGAAGGAACGGGCACCCCACCTCAGTCCACACGAAGGGACGAGGCCCCCGGCTCCGTCCCTGCGAAGGGACGGGCACCCCAGCTGCGTCCACTTCAGGGGACGTGCACCCGTGCTCCGGCCATCTGAAGGGTCGGGCACTGTGCTCCGTTCATCTGTGTGGACTGGCACTCAAACTCTGTCCCTGCGAACGGATGGGCTCGCAAGCCCTGTCCGTCCAGACAGAGGAGCGCTCAAGCCCTGTCCGCCGCAGCAGATGGGCACTCAAGCCCTGTCCGTCGAAACGAATGGGCGTTTGGTCCCTGTCCGTCGGAACGGATGGGCACGCAGGGTTGCACTCACTCACTCGCTCACTCACACTCTCACTCTGCATCCCTACGCAACCCCCTCCCCCCAGCTACCTGCCACTGATGCCCACCCCCACCCCCCGGCCGACTGCCGCCAGCTTCTGCCAGCCAACGTCATCAGGAGCTTCAGGCGTGGCATCACGCCAGGCTTCGGGTCGCCTGGTGCCCCCTGCTTAGCAAGCCCTTCCGCTTCCGCGGAAGAACTTGCCTTCTGGATGCTCCCCCGTCTCTTCGCACGTGGCCCTCCTCTCCCGATCAGCTCTCCTCCTCTTTGGATGGCCTCGATCTGCAAGCTTCCTCAGTCTGCTGAAGAAACAGACAACCAGTCTACAAGGCCAGTCTGAGAACTCAGGGCCCCTTCCACCTCAGCCCGCTCCCCTTCCCACTTCCCGAAAGAGCACACAGTGAGCCCAAGGTTTAGCTCTCCCAGACACTGCCTTCCCCGTTGCTGGCATACAGGTCACAAGCCCTCCTGGCCCAACCCACCCACTGGGGACCAGGAGGGGCAGAGAGGCAAGCGAAGGAGTTGGGGAACATCGCTCACCTCTTTCAGTGGCCACGACTCCCTTGAGGGCTTGCAGGAGAACCTCATCAAAACTCCCCCGGGGTATCCCTACAAGGAAAACCCGTGGTAAGCAGGGACGGCTCCTGCCCTTCCCTCCACCGGCATCCTCCAGGCTCCTCCACTGCCTTCGGTTGGCCAGCATCAACTGGCGGCTGCAAGCCCGAGTACATCTATTTCAACCTGTGCACTACCTCCCCTTCATACCTTAACTAAGGGAGCCCCTCCTCACACACACACACACACACACACACACACACACCACTCCATTCACACCACTCCCTGCCCCACTCAAACCATCCCCTAGGCATGGGCACCAACCAGGGATATGCGGTTAGGTTCCTGGCTGAACTAGGGACGGAACCGCAATCCGAACGGCGCGTCGGGAGGAGAAATAAGGGGCCGAAGAGGACTAGGAGTTGCCTTGCAGCTTCGCATATGAAGTCCTACAAACCAGCGGCAGCACCGGTTGAGAGTACAGACTGGATTCCGGACCCTCAAGGAAGGAAGCAGTGTGAAAACAGAGAGAATGGACCCTAAGGAAGCCATTCATAAGGACTGAGGATTTTAAAAAAAAACTGCTGAGAATGATCCAGAGGAAAGATCAAGAGTAAAGCTTGAGACTGCTTGCTAAACATATCGTTTCAGTGTCAAAAGAGACCAAGCCCATCGCTTTGGCCAATGCCTTCGATACGCA